>NW_026000168.1:18114463-18119663 GCF_001458135.2 Marmota marmota marmota
TGAGACAGGGTCTCACTAAGTTGCTTAGGGCCTCTGTGAATTGCTGAGGCTGGCCTCCAATTTGCCATCCTCCAGCCCCAGCCTCCCCCGCACTCGGCTCCTTTTTCCTGACGCAAAGGCTTCAGAAATAGGGATAGGAAGGTGGAAAATACAAATTAGCACAAAGATGAAAAGAGGAACCCTACCATTCTCCAGACAAAGCCCCCTTGGGTAGCTGCCCATTAAGCTTTCCCCTGAACCCCACCCAAAGTCAGGGTTGTGCTTGGAGGGTGGCTGAGGGTCGCTGTCGTCTGGTTGGGGCTGGGAGGAGCTGGGAAGAGGCAGGGAAAAGGATGGGAGGGAGGATCCTGGGGAGCTGGGAGCCTTGGGCGGGGCTGATGCCTCAGGGGGCAGGGCTGATGCTGCAGGGGGGCTGGCACCGCAGGGGCCGGGTTGATGCTGCTGGGGCGGGGCTTTTACTCCAGGGGCGGGGCTGGCACTGCCGGGGGCGTGGCTGGCATCGCAGGGGCGTGGCTCCCCTTGGCTCCGCCCATCTGGCTCAGCTCCCAGGTGTCCAGCGGGTGATTGATCTTTTTTACCCTTGGGTCCCCTACCTGCTGGGAGCCGGTGTCTGGACCTTCAGCCACTAAGGCCCGGCCACACGCCATCAGTACAGCTGAGATGCCCCCAGGATGTCTCCATGTCCTTAAAAAGAAAACAAAATCAGTGACACCTGCCACCCCAGCAACTCGAGAGGCTGAAGCAGGAGGATCGCGAGTTCAAAGCCAGCCTCAGCAACAGCGAGGCCCTGAGCAATTCCGCGAGACCCTGTCTCTAAATAAAATGCAAAATAGGGCTGGGGAGGGGGCTCAGTGGTTAGCACCCCTGGGTTCAGTCCCCAATATCCCCGACCCCCCCAAAAAAACATATTTGATACAAATTAACATTATAGAATTAGAAGCTGGTCTTTCTTGTCCAGCGCTCTAAAGCACTAATGAAATGTCAAGTCCAGCCCAGGAATGAAGCCCACGTGGCCTTGAGAATGGACAGTCCCGGGGATCTGGACCTCGGGGGCCACCTAGTGGCAGGTTGGGAAATCGATTTAAGGAAGTAAACTTTTTTTGTTGTTAGAAAGTGAAATGAAAGAAACCAGAGGTGGGTGTAACCTCAGGGGCTGGGGCAGGAGGACCACGGGTTCAAGGCCAGCCTCAGCCATTTAGTGAGGCCCTAAGCCACTCAGCGAGACCCTGTCTCTAAATAAAATGCAAAACAGGGCTGGGGACGGGGCTCAGGGGTTCAGCGCCTCTGGGTTCAATCCCTGGTACCCCTCCAAAAAAAATCCTCACATTCAGAGGTCTGGGGATAAAAAAAGGGGGGGGGGCGTGGGGGCAAGATTACTGCTCTGAGACCTGAAGAGAAGATGGGGAGGAAGAGGGTAAGTGCAAAGGTCCTGGGGCAGGACCCAGAATGCCACAGGCAGAGGGAAAAGAGTGATTGGAGAGCATGGGGCTTTGGGCTCTTTCCCTAGTTGGGCAAGATGGCCTCTCTGGGGCTCTCCTTTCCCTTGGGCCCTTGGTCCTAGCTTCAGGCTCTGCCCTGGCATCGGGGATCTCCCTCCCAGTGCCTGGGCCTGAGGCTGCCCAGTGGAGAGGGAGCTAGCTGCTGTGCCACTCACCCAGTGGGCACTGGGTGGAGGACACCTGCCCTCCCCTTCAGTCTGCAGCCCCTCTCCTCACCCCCCAGTTACCAGCCTCCAGCGAGCCTCTCTCTGGCCCGAGGCCTGAGGCCAAGAAATGGTCCGTGATGGGCCAGAGCAGAAGGAGCTAGTTCTGTCTGCAGGACGGGGGACGGGGCTGCAATCAGGGAGGTCTCCCTGGAGGAGGTGACCTTGCCTATGAGCTTAGGGTGAGGCTCTGGAGGTCCCAGAGTGGGTCAGTGGGTTGGAGCAAAGCCATTCCAGGTGGGAAGGGAAGAAGGCCCGTCACCCCAGCTGCCTGTTCCCGTCCCCTGCCCAGCTGGCCCTGAGGAACGCCCTGCGCTACTTCCCACCCGACATCCAGAAGCTGCTGGCCCCAGAGTTCGCCCAGGAGCTCCGGCTGTACGGGCACATCTACATGTACCGCTTCTGCCCCACCATTCAGATGAGGTGCGTGCTGATGGGCACAGACCGTCCTTCCTGTTTGATCTGGGGAGCGACAGGGCCGGGCATGGTGGCTGTGTCATCCCAGCAGCTGGGGAGGCCGAGGCAGGAGGATCGCCAGTTGGAGGCCGGCCTCGACCACTTAGCAAGGCCCTGAGCAATTCAGCGAGACCCTGTCTGTAAATAAAATGTCAAAAAGGGCTGGGGACGGGGCTCAGGGGTCAAGGGCCCTGGGTGGGTTCCATCCAAAGACCGTGGGCTGGTGGTGGACGCTGCAGGTCAGCAGGAAGGGGAGCCGGGCCTGCCCACCCCGGTGACTTAACCCCCCTTGCAGGGCCTACCCGCTCCAGCAGTACCCCAGTCGGACAAGAGCGGCCGCCGCCATCATGCACATGATCATGAACAACCTAGACCCCGCCGTGGCTCAGGTAGGGGCTGGGGACACTGGGGCCTGGCGCCGGGGACACACAGTGACCTTGTGTGCTTGGAATTTAAGTATCGATTCAGCAGATGCTGCCAGGCAAATGTAGGGGTCCCTGAACCCCCTCCCAGCTGTAACTCCATGACCTCAAGAGTCACACAAAGGATGCCTGTAATTTGGGGTGGTTGTGGGTTTCTTGGGTTTTTTCGAGAGGCTGGCCTCCAACTTGCAATCCTCCTGCCTCGGCCTCCCAAGGAGCTGGGATTTTACACGCATGCACCAATGTGCCCTGCTCAGTTTTCTGACAGCCACATAAAAAAAAAAAAAAACTACAAAGGAACAGATTTTGTGCTGTATTTATCCTAATATATCCCAAGCCCTGACCCCAGTCACACAAGCCAACGTTCTTACAGACGTGGGTGTCCCAGGGCCTCACTCCATTTCCTTGCCTCTTTGAGCCTGGCCAAGGGATGAGGGTCCTTCTTCTCCCCGTCCACAGCCCCCCGGGTCCTTCCCAGGCCTCTCTCCCACAATGCCTTGTGTTCTTTAGTATCCCCAGGAGCTGGTCACCTATGGAGGAAATGGACAAGTGTTCAGCAACTGGGCTCAGGTACGGTGGCCATGTGGCCTCATCCCCACCCCAACCTAGAAAGAGTTTAGTCCCTGATCCCTAATGCCCAAGACTCCCACACAGGACAGTATCTGGGGACTTTTCAGCTCTAAGAATGGGCAGGAGCCGGGCACAGTGGCGCACACGGGTCATCCCAGGGGCTTGGGAGGCTGAGGCAGGAGGATCGCAAGTTGGAGGCCAGCCTCAGCCAAAGGGAGGCCGTGAGCAACTCAAGAAGGCCCTGTCTCTCAATAAAGTACAAAATAGGGCTGGGGATGGGGCTTGGTGGTTAAGCACCCCTGAATTCAATCCCGGTACCCCAAAATCAAGAACGGGCAGCAGAAGCCCATTTTGGAGGCCCCAGGAGTCCCTGGAGTATAATAGAAACCTGGAGGTCAGAGCCACTGGGATGTGGCTTGGGGACCCAGCGTGGGGTAGGTACCCACGGACACTCACACTCTTATTCTTCTCCCAGTTCTGGCTGACCATGTCCTACTTGTCCAAGATGACAGAGGATCAAACGCTGGTCATGTACAGCGGACACCCTCTGGGCCTCTTCCCCAGCAGCCCTGGCGCCCCGAGGCTGGTCATCACCAATGGCATGGTGGGTTCCAGAAGAGGGGTCCTGGAGGCAGAGAGGAGGGCCCAGCACCCTGGATGCCACGCGGGCACCGTTTCTGAGAGCTCTCGGCTGTGCCCCCAGCCCGTGGGTCCCCAGCGTCTGCCTCCTCTCTCTGTTCCAGGTCATCCCCAACTATTCCTCCAGGACAGAGTATGAGAAGCTCTTTGCCCTGGGGGTCACCATGTAAGTTTGAGTTTATTCCTGTGGCATTTTGTCCCCTATGAGCCAGACCTTCCTCTAAAAATCATTTTTCCCAGCAGTTTAGGAGGCTGAGGCAGGAGGATCGCAAGTTGGAGGCCAGCCTCAGCCAAAGCGAGGCCTTGAGCAACTCAGCGAGACCCTGTCTCTAAATAAAATAGAAAAAGGGCTGGGGACGGGGCTCAGGGGTTCAGCACCCCTGGGGGTTCAATCCCTGGGACCAAAAAAAAAAAAAATTCTGTGATAACCCCGTACAGACTTGTCCCTTGTCATCGTCCCCTAAATGAAACCAATGTCGTGAATCGTTGTCACGGGAAACCTCTCTCCCGCCCTCTGTTCTTCCCCAGTCAACCGTGGCTCCTGGCTCCTCTCAGGAGTCCCCAGTGTGAGCGTCTCGTTAGGTAGGGGGACCACTGCAGGCTGCCCCTGCACCTTGACCTTCTGCCCTTGGCAGGACGTCAGGGACTCTGTACCTTCCAGGAGTACCTGGGTCTCGAGTGTCCTTCCGTCACCTGTCCCAGGACATCATGATCCACTTACCCTCTCGCCTCCTGGTGTGGGTCATAAATAATGCCACGTGACCATCCTGCCCCGGTACATCTTTGTGGCTCGGGGAATGTCACTGTAGGATAATCGCTGTAGCAAATGAACTAAGTGGCTGAGGCTGGCCTCCCGCTTGCGATCCTCCTGCCTCAGCCTCCCGAGTTGCTGGGATAACAGGCATGAGCCACCAGCACCTTTTTGTTATTAAAGGAGAACGTGTGGCTGCCTCTGGGGACAGTCCCATGTTCACCAGAAGTCTCCGAAAGCAGGGAAGTTGTGCCTGTCACCTGGCTCAGCACCCCGCCCCCTTCTCTGTGTGGTCAGGTACGGCCAGATGACAGCTGGCAGCTACTGCTACATCGGTCCCCAGGGAATCGTCCACGGCACCGTGGTGAGTATCGGGGCACTTGTGGCCAAGGGGGCTGGGTCCCGGGAGGTGCATGGACGCGGAGTGGGCAGCGGGGACCTTACCTGTCCTCTCTGCAGCTGACGGTGCTCAATGCCGGGCGTCGGTACCTGGGCGTCGAGGACCTGGCTGGGAAGGTCTTTGTCACCTCGGGGCTGGGCGGGATGAGTGGGGCTCAGGCCAAGGCGGCCGTCATCCTGGGCTGCATCGCAGTGATCGCAGAGGTGAGCTCCCTGTCCTCTCCTCCTCCTCCTCCTCCTCCTGCTCCTCCTCCTCCTGCT
>NW_026000168.1:18122061-18128577 GCF_001458135.2 Marmota marmota marmota
GGCGGGGACACGGGGTGGAGCCAAGGCCCCTCCCTTGCAGCCTGAGGAGGCACGTCTCGGCCATCAATCATCTGGCCCAGGAGAACTTCTTCTTTTGGGACTATGGCAACGCCTTCCTCCTAGAGGCTCAGCGAGCAGGTAGGCCAGAGGGGAGGGCCGGGAGGGTCCCCTCCTGCCACCCAGCCAGCGCCCCAGGAGTCTCCCCTGAGCCTCTACCCGAGGTCTTTCTCCCAGAAGCTGGTCCTCCCAGGTGGGCAGCTGGGCCTCTCTGGGCCTCAGTTTCTCCACGTAGTTAAAGAACATTAACTGCTGGTCAGAGAGCAGGTGGGACAGTCAGGATGAGCTTCTGTCCCCAACTCTGCAATTTCCCTCCTTCAAGATGCAAACTTCTTTCTAAGACACAAGATCCCTGTGCGCAGAGCAGAGGGTCCAAAGGTGCTCGAAGATGCACGGGGGGCCCGCTAGGTGGCGCCCGCCTGTCATCCCAGCGGCTCTGGAGGCTGAGGCCTCCCTTTCCCTATTATGATTATGATTATGATTATGATTAATTATTATTATTATTATTAACCAGGGATTGAACCCAGGGGCGCTTACCCACTGAGCCCCGTCCCCAGCCCTTTTTCTATTTTATTTAGAGACAGGGTCTCGCTGAGTGGCTCAGGGCCTCGCGAAGTGGCTGAGGCTGGCCTCCACCTGGCGATCCTCCTGCCTCGGCCTCCTGAGCTGTTGGGATGAGGGATGACAGGCGTGTGCAACCTCACCCTGCTATTATTATTATTATTTTTAATTAGTGCATTATAGTTATATGGAAACACAGGGTTTATTGGCTGTATTTGTACATAGACTTATTTTTTAAAAAAAAGAATCACGTTGATGATCCTTCCCCAGCCTTTCCCCGGGCCCCTTGTTGATGTCACCATGTGGTGGCCATGTGAGTGCTCACCCCGGGGGCGGGTATTCTGTCCGTAGGAGCAGATGTGGAGAAGAAAGGGGCCAATAAGACGGAATTTCGCTACCCCTCCTATGTCCAGCACATTATGGGGTAAGTGACGGGGTGGCCACCAGTTCCAGGGTATCCAATGTCACGTCCCAGTCCCTTTCAGGGACTGGGACGTGGCGTTTGGGTCCAACCGACCACCCTCAAGGTCATGTGCTGTGACCCTCACGCAACCCCAAAGCAGCCAGGTACCGGGTCACAGGGTTCCCACAATGACAAGGAACCAAGCCCCGAAAGTCTCTGTCAGGACCTGGTGAGGAGACAGGCGGGCACCAAGGGGCAGGACACTGAGGTCCCTTTCTCAGAGCCCCGGAGACTTCAAGAGCCTCTCCCCTAAGTGGGCCTCTGTGGTGCTGTTGGGGACAAATGTGGGAATTCGTGGCCCTGGAGAGAGGTCACCGCAGGCACAGGCAGCCCCAGGCGGCCTGGCAGAGTCTTCTCCCAGGGCCGAGCACCGCACTGTCCTCAGTCCTTGTCCTCATCACAGACTTCTGAGGCTGGCCTCCAATTTGCGATCCTCCTTCCTCAGCCTCCCGAACCACTGAGATGACAGATGTGGGTCACCCTGCCCTCCTAGAAAATATTTTTTAAAACAGAAAAGTGAAGGTCACCTTCTCGAGTTCAGCACGGAGCTGGGCTCAGCCTGGGGAGGGATACAGGGGGACAGCCCCCAGAGAAGGTGCCCCCACCCAGCCTGGCAAGCACCGGTGCCCACGTGGGCTCTTTTCTTGTCTCTCACACCTGGTGATGGGTTTTCCTGTCATTTTACAAAAACTACGTGGAATTTTTTGGACCAAAATCACCAATGGCAGTTGGAGACGAATTCTGCTTGTCCTTGTTCCGTCTAGTTCCTCTGGATGGTGTGACCCCGGATCACACCCCTGGCCCTGGCCAGAAGTGCCATCAGCCTGGGAAACCCCCCCATTGAAGAGACATTTGTCCCTGCAGGGACATATTCTCCCAGGGATTCGGGCCTTTCCGCTGGGTCTGCACATCCGGGGACCCCGAGGACCTAGCTGTCACGGATCAGCTAGCCACATCTGTGCTGGAGAAGGCCATCGCTGAGGGAGGTAATGTCCTGGGGGGGAGGTCGGCCCTACGTGCACACTGTCCCCAGGAGATGTCCTCCGCTGTGCGGGTCAGGATCCTCCGGGTGGAATTAACAGGAAGCCAGTGCATTGGTTAGCTTTGCAGTACTGTGACAAAAGGCCTGAGAAAATCAGCGTGGTAGACAAAAAGGTTTACCGTGTCGGAGGTTCCAGGGTACGGTTGGCCCCGACTCCTGGATTTGGGGACAGAGTTAGAGCAGGTGTCTGTAGCAAGCAGCCTGGACCAAGAGGGCCCAGGACTCTGGCAGGGGCGCCCTCTACCCACGACACCCCACTTCCTCTCTACAGCAACGACAGAGTCTGTGAAACTACAATATATGGACAATGTCCGCTGGATCCGCGAGGCGGCCAAGCACCACCTGGTGAGGGTGTCCCTCGGGGCTCCCAGGGGAGGACTGGAGGGTCCTGGGGGAGGCTGAGTTGGGGCTCTGCTTCCATGAGCATTCACAGGGCACAGACACAGGACCACATGTGACCATGCCAGAGCCCCTGGCAGCAAATCAACTGTCACCCTCAAAAATAGGAAGTTCCTGGGGGGCGGGGATCAAAAAGAGCCTGTCATCCCAGCGGCTCAGGAGGCTGAGGCAGGAGGATCGCAAGTTGGAGGCCAGCCTCAGCCACTTAGTGAGGCCCTAAGCAACTCAGGGAGACCCTGTCTCTAAATAAAATAGAAAAAGGACTGGGGACGGGGCTCAGTGGCTAAGTGACCCTGGGTTCAATCCCTGGTATCAAAAAAAAAAAAAAAAAGAAAAAGAAAGAAAGGATCGCAGGGGGGAGGTTAATCCCATAATGTCACCTCCCTGGAGCGCGGGGAAGTCGGGCTCTCAGAGTCTCCAAGATCCAGGGCTCACCCCTGGGCAGCTCAGACCTCACGGGGACACGCGGTGGCCAGGGGCTGAGGGGAGGGTGCACCCCAGTCTGCCACGCACCTCGGAGGGCCATCTGGGGTCCCCTCAGGCCACATGCCAGGGACCTTGTCTAGGAATCAGAGGGGCCTCCAGGCTGCTGGGGACGGTGGCTTGGTGACGCCAGCTCGCCCCCAGGTCCTGCCTCTTGCTGAAGGGTCTCTCCCTCTCCTCCTGCAGGTGGTGGGCTCCCAGGCACGGATTCTCTACTCGGACCAGAAGGGCCGCGTGGCCATCGCTGTGGCCATTAATCAGGCCATCGCCAGCGGGAAGGTCAAGGTGAGGCCCTGCCGTCCAGGGGGTCCTCTCCCTGCCCTGCAGGTCCCACCTCCCGAGCCTTCTGGAACAGCCCGACCCTTGCCCTCTGCCTCTGGTGGCTCACATCCTGCACCTCCCTTTGCCCCAGGCACCCGTGATTCTGAGCCGTGACCACCACGACGTCAGTGGCACTGACAGCCCGTTTAGGGAGACCTCCAACATTTACGACGGCTCTGCCTTCTGTGCAGGTGAGGACCCACACACACACACACACACACAATCACGCAGCTGTACACGCCTGGCCTCCCAGCCGCTTGGGAGGCTGAGGCAGGAGGATTGCAAGTTGGAGGCCAGCCTCCGCCACTCAGGGAGAACCTGTCTCAAAAGGAGAAGGGCTGGGACGTCGCTTGGTGGTAGCGCTCCTGGGCTCAATTCCCCTGTAGGACCCCAAAAAAAAAAGAAAGAAAAGAAAAAGAAAAATCCAGGGACTTTGATTGATCAGGGAACCTCATGCAAATTCAAAGACCTGTCCACATTCAGAGGGGGCGCCCTTCTGAGCATGCTCAGTTGGAGACCATGCGCCCCACACCCCTGACCCCTGTCCCCAACCCTTTTTCTATTTTATTGAGAGAGAGAGGGATTCGCTGAGCTGCTCAGGGCCTCAGTTTGGCTGAGGCTGGCCTCCACCTTGCGATCCTCCTGCCTCAGCCTCCCGAGCTGCTGGGAGGACAGGCGTGCGTCACTGCGCCTGGCTCCCCTCATCCTCTTTTAAGGGAAGGGGCGAGGCTCCTTGACTCTGGGTCTCCACAGTTAAGATGTCTCTGGGTTCTGCGGCTGGTTCTCTTCGAGCTGCGGGCTCTGGGGCTCAGGACTAGGGAGGAGAATCGTAGGAGACTCTGGATCTTTGTTGGTGCCCCCTGCTCAGCTGGGGCTCTGCCAGCACAACTCATGGCTGTTCCCGGAGCCACCGGTCCCTGGTTCCCACTGGCCCAGCTGTCACCATGTTCTTGCATCCTGTGCCTGGCCTGCGCTCAGGCCTACTGGACAGAGGGACATGGGGTCTGGTGGACAGAGTGACGTGTGCTGTTCCTGCTTCTGCAGACATGGCCGTGCAGAATTTCGTAGGAGACGCCTGTCGTGGAGCTACCTGGGTCGCGCTTCACAACGGAGGGGGCGTGGGCTGGTAAGGAGGGGGTCAGAGGATGGGCTGGGGGCTGCTGGGATAGCGTTATCAGGGGGAAATCTGCACAGGGGACTCCACTTCTTTGGGTCACACTTGTCACCTAGGACGTGAAGGTCTGTTGTAAGTGCCCAATAAGAACAGCAACCCTCCTTTCCAGGTCAGCGTCTAGGGTCTTCCTGTGTCCTCTGAGAGCCTCGCTTGAAAGCATGATATACCCAAAGCCAGACGTGGTGGTGCACACGTCTGTCATCTCAGCAGCTTGGGAGGCTGAGGTAGGAGGATGGCAAGTTGGAGGCCAGCCTCGGCCGCTTAGCAAGGCCCCTAAGCAACTCAGCGAGATCCTGTCTCTAAATAAAATACAAAATAGGGCTGGGGAAGGGGCTCAGGGGTTCAGCGCCTCTGGGTTCAGTCTCTTGCTTAGGGCCTCCCTAAGTGGCTGAGGCTGGCCTCCAACTTGCCATCCTCCTGCCTCAGCCTCCCAAGCCGCTGGGATGGCAGGCGCCTGGAAGAAGGAACGTAGCCTCCAGGCGCTGCGAGGTTGATGAACTGCGCCTGCGTGGATTTGGGCGGCAGGGAGCATCTGGGGTCCGCCTTGCCCAAGTCCTACCGCCCGGCAGGATTTGCACCTGCTCTGAGCAGCAGGGGGCGCTGTGGCTTCAGGGCCCAGAGCAGCCACCCAGGCTCAGCTCCTGGGGCCATTTCTGAATTGCCCTCTGAGCCTGATTTGGCGGGATCAAGCCATCCCCGTCCTCCTGGGCTGAGTCCTGCAAAAATGGAGTTTCCCTGAGCATTGCAGAGGGCTGGTTGGCCGCCTGCCCAGGGAAGATGGAATTCTGAGCTGTGGCTGGGTCAGGTGGCTTTAAATAATGGAAAATAGGACCTGAGCTCAGGTCCCCTCAGTACATGGGCTGCAGAGCCTTGGGAGCCCAAAAGAGCTGCCTCCTTCCTGGGAGCCTGCCCTCACAGTCCTGGGTTTGCCAGGCTGAGTCTGCAGGGGAAGAGGTCGAGCCTGAAGGAGAGGGGCTGCCTCCCAACTGGGTGGTCCTGCTGACTTCAAGCAGGAGGTGACACCAAGTGAGCCACTGTCATCCCAGTGGCTCGGGAGGCTGAGGCAGGAGGATAGCAAGTTGGAGGCCAGCCTCAGCAACCTAACGAGGCCCTAAGCAGCTCAGTGAGACCCTGTCTCTAAATAAAATATAAAAAGGGCTGGGGACGGGGGCTCAGGGGTGAAGCATCTCACTGGAGATGACCTCAGGGCCTCCTGGTCCAGCTCAGAGGCCAGGATGTGGCCACTCTGCCCCCCAGCTCTGCCTCTCTGGTGCCTGGTGGCCCTCTGTCCCCTGGTCTGCATGCTCCAGAGCCCCGTGTGACACGGGTTCCCCCTACCCTGACACCAGAAGCCAGCGCTTTTGGAAACACACATTTCTGCCTGCTCCCTGTGTGGCCAGGTCCAGGGAGTGACCTCAGAACCCCTCGGCCTCTTGCAGGGGAGAGGTGATCAATGGGGGCTTCGGCCTTGTGCTGGATGGGACCCCAGAGGCCGAGCAGAAAGCAAGAGCGATGCTCAGCTGGGATGTCTCCAATGGCGTGAGTACCCCCCGGACCCCCGGCCCCTCTTCTACCCCATCTGAGGTCTCGCCTCCGTAGCAGATTCAGACTGCAGATCGGGGCCAGAGTTCTCCAGCACTCAGGGGCTCCTCCCGCCCTCCCTGGCCACTCCAGTGTCACTCCAGACCTTTTCTAGAACCTTCTTTGCAGTCTCTGACGCTGATCTCGCCTGTTCAGTCCAGCCTGTTGTCTCTGAGGTGGCCCCAGCAATCCCAGCCCTTCCTCCGGGCAGAGCCATCCCCAGTGCTGAAAGGTCTCACTTGGGGCTGGGGAGGGACCTCACTCAACCACGTAGCTGCATTTTTTTGGTCCCAGGGATGGAGCCCAGGGGCACTTCACCCCTGAGCCCCCATCCCCAGCCCTTTTTCTATTTTATTTAGAGACAGGGTCTCGCTGAGTTGCTCAGGGCCTAAGTTGCTGAGGCTAGCCTCCACTTTCGATCCTCCTGCCTCAGCC
>NW_026000168.1:18130987-18134023 GCF_001458135.2 Marmota marmota marmota
CCCACCACCCGTCACCTGCCCTGACTGTCCCCTGCCACCCCCCTTGCTCCAGGTGGCCCGGCGCTGCTGGTCGGGGAACCCAAAGGCCTATGAGATCATCTGCCAGACGATGCGGGAGAACGATGGCTTGGAGGTGACGCTGCCCCATCCGGTGGCAGATGAGGGCATCCTGCAGCAGGCCCTGCGGCCCTGAGAGGGCGACACCCCAGCACCCCTTCCTTAGCCTGTCCCCACCCTCCCAGCCCCTGCGTATGTCCCCTCTGGGCCACAGGACTTGTGTCACCCTCTAGTGTCCTGGACTGGGGGACCATGACCACTTCATCACACAGACGAACCCGTCCAGGCCCAGAGAGGTGAAGCCATTTGGCCATGACCACACAGCTTGGCTGGGAGCCCGGGGGAGGACAGGGTTATGGAATGGACACCAGCGTGGGGTGTCCCCAACCGTGAACCCTGGCCAAACTGGTCACCAACCAGCTCCTTCGAACGCCCCTGGAGGTTTCTCTGGCTGATTGTGTCATCTGATCTGCCACCCCCCATTTTTCTCCTTCTGTCTGTCTGTCCGGCCCTCGGTGTCCCAGGCTTGGGGACACACAGGTGGAGCCTCGGGAGAAGGACAGGAAATAAAGAAAAAGACAGAGAACTGTGTGCACCTGACATCACAGGCTGGGGGGACCGAGCAGCAGAGTGACCCTCAAGGGAAATGGACAGGTGTCTGGGGTGTAAAGGACAGGGAGGGTCCTCCCCGGGGTTCACCCGGCCTGAGCCTCCAACAGGGGCCCTCGAGAGCTCTGCCGGGGACCTGTGTGTCTCCCAGGCAGGGTGTGGGTCCCTGGGGTGAACTCTGCACCCCTTCCATTTCCAGGTGTGTTTGCACCAGGGATGGAACCCGGGGTGCTTAACCCCTGAGCCCCGTCCCCAGCCTATTTTCTATTCTATTTAGAGACAGGGTCTCATTGAGTTGCTCAGGGCCTCACTAAGTTGCCGAGGCTGGCCTCCAACTTGCGATCCTCCTGCCTCAGCCTCCCGAGCTGCCGGGATGACAGGTGTGTTTGTGTCATGGTGCCTGGCTCCTTCCCTGTCTTGAGGCACCAATGACACTTGGCCCCTTTCCTTTAAAGAAATTCATTAGGCTTTGTTAACGAGACACCAAACCTTGAATAACCATTTAATTTATTTACAGTCTGATCCTCATGGAGGATCATTGATAGGATATTAGCCGGCTTCACAGTGACCAGGATAAAGCACCCCAGGCTCCGTCACATATAAATAGAGAAGGTTTATTTTGGCTCACAGTTTTGAACGTTCCCGTCTGCGATCAGGGCAGCCCAACTGCTCTGGGACTCTGGCCAAATGGCAGATGGTAGAGGAGACTGTCCACTCTGTGAGCCCGCAATCCGTGCAGAGCTGGCCTCCTCCTGTTTGGGTTCCTCTGTGTCACTAATGAGCTCAGGTATTGATTAGATTCTAGCAGGGGCCTCTTATCCAGCCTCCCTGCCTCCATTCTCACCATATCCTGGAGACTCTGCTCGTAGAGAAATCTCTATAAAATGTCCCACCTCTGCCTAAAAACCCACAGAAATTCCCCTGACTCTTACTGGAGTCTCCAGTATCTGAGAATCTCCTGCCGATAATACTTCCCGGGGAACGCGATGTGGCAATATCAATGTATCAATATCAATATCTGTTCCAGCCTCTACTTTAAATTCTTTGGGTAGATACATGCAGAGGTCTGATGGCAGAATCCTGGGGTGATTTTAATGCTTCATTTTTCCGAGGAACTACCACAGTATTTGCAATAGAAGAAAAATATTTTTAATCATAAAAAGTATGTTAAATACACGTGCCTGTGTCCACCCCACTTCAGAAGGAGTCACACTAGGAGCACATGGTGTATCTTTCCAGAAAATTTCCTTTGTTTGGTACTAGAGATTGACCCCAGGGTACTTAACCACCGAGCTCCATCCCCAGCCCCTTTTTTAAAATATATTTTATTTAGAGACAGGGTCTTGCTGAATTGCTTAGGCCCCCTTGCTAAGTGGCAGAGGCTGGCCTCCAACTTGAGATCCTCCTGCCTCAGCCTCCCGAGCCGGGGTTACAACAGACCGGCCCACCACCGCACCAGGCTCCACTCCTTCATTTCAGAGTGGGAGATAGAGACGGTGAAGGAGCAGAGAAAGGGGCCCAGAAAACAACTGCATGATGAGAGGGGTGTCAAAGGAAGGAAAGCGGGGGGCTGGGTAAAGATGGACTTTGGATCAGAACTTTAGCACAGCCTCCCAGGAGGATCCAAGGAACCGCCACAGAGTCTCTGAGGCAGGGACCAGGTTGGCCTGTTGGAAAAATTGGAAAGAAGTGAGTGGGGAGCGGGGCAGTGGGGTCCTGTAGCGGTGGGAGTGACCAATGCAGGAGTTGGGTGGGAGCCCTGTGTCGAACACGTGCGGCGGGAGGCAGTCGGGTGAGGGGAGGCTGAAGGCCAGCTCCTCGGTTACTTTTTTGAGTTTGGATTTCAGTGGTGGTCACAGCGAATTTGGATGGAATCTGAGGAGACGGAGGAGAGGGACAGGGTGGCCGGGGAGGATGAAGCAACTTAGATTTTGCAACCTGAGGCTGTGTGGACTTATACAGTTGGCCACCTAAGCAGAGTCCCATCAGGGAGGCCCTGCGGGCCAGGAAAGGCTCTCGGGCAGTGCAAGGAAGGTCTGGGAGCCGGGGGGGTTGGAGTGAGCTTCAACACGCTCCTGAGGAAGCTGTCCAGCCAGTGGACAGTTGTACATTCTGACTGCCAGTTCCTGGCTGTGTGACCTCAGGCAAGACACTCAGTCTCTCTGTGCCTGTTCCTTCGTACGTGCGAGTGTGAAGATGAATCAGCTCATAGTCACAAAGCCCAGTAAACGCTTCCAGACGTTGTGCGAGCGTCCGAATTAATCCCTTGGCCTGCGCTAACCAGACCCAGAACCTCCGCCCTCCAATGCATCAGAGCCGAGCGCCAAGAAGGGACGCCCCGCCCCCGCCCCCCGGAGCCACGCCCACGGC
>NW_026000168.1:18138015-18167808 GCF_001458135.2 Marmota marmota marmota
GCTGACGCACGGCGGCCCCCAGGCGCGCCGGCCCTTCAAGTGCCCGCTGGACGGCTGCGGCTGGGCCTTCACCACCTCCTACAAGCTCAAGCGACACCTGCAATCGCACGACAAGCTGCGCCCGTTCGGCTGCCCCGTGGGCGGCTGCGGCAAGAAGTTCACCACCGTGTACAACCTCAAGGCGCACATGCGCGGCCACGAGCAGGAGAGCCTCTTCAAGTGCGAGGTGTGCGCCGAGCGCTTCCCCACGCACGCCAAGCTCAGCTCGCACCAGCGCAGCCACTTCGAGCCCGAGCGGCCCTACAAGTGCGACTTTCCCGGTAACCGCGGGACCCTCCGCTGGGGGTGGCCGGCGGGGACCCTTCGCTGGGGTTGCACTTGAAGGTTGTTCTTTCAAAAGCACCAGGGGTGCTGACCACGGACCCACACCCAGCCCTTGAGAGACAGGATCTTGCTCGGTGGTCGAGGCTGGCCTCCAACTCAGATCCTCCTGCCCCAGCCTCCCCGTTGCTGGGATGACAGGCGTGCGCTCTCCCCCGGGCCCGGTTCCATTGGAAATCTTAACCCTGCCCTGCTGCGGGATTGCTGCAGCCAGGTAGCACCCGCCATCTCGGCCGTCTGGGGAGGAGGCTTCCTTTAGTGAGAGTGATGACGTGTCCTGGGGTTTTGTTATCAGTCAGAGCTTTATTTGGCTTAGGTGTGTTGTTTAGAAACATGGACGGGTGCAGTGTTGTTCTGGAGGAACAGATGAGCAAGGCCAGGGACAGCACTTTATTGCACCGAGGGAGTCACCCGCTGCAGGTGTCTGGTGTGTCCCATTTCTTGTGCCTTTTGGACTTTGACGTTATTTTCACTGCACTTCAGCGCTTTGTGAAGGGTAAGAGGTTTCCTCCTCTTGCAGATGAGGATGCAGGTTTCTAGCACCGGGCAGGGTGATGTCCCCTGCAGGTTTTCTCCTCCACCATGTGGACCCGCAGCCCCTGGAAACGCTAAGACACCAACACAGTGACCTCTGAGCCAGCGTAGGCAGGAGAACACTCTTGGTCCAGAGGACAGGAGTGTGGGAAAGGAGTGGGCTGGAGGGAAGCAGGGTCTGCCTGTGTTCAGAGCCTGGGCGGGGGGCGGTGACTGTGGCAGCTGTGGGATCGCCAGGTAGTGGCCACAGGACGTTTCCCATCCCGTTCATTCAAACATAACCTGAGCTAGTGCCTCGCGTGTGAGTCGTGAGCACAGACCCCACGGACCTAGGAACACAGGCGGTATAAAGTGTGTTAGGACTCGAGTATCTTGAGAGTGCCACTTCGTCCCCAGGTCCTGGGGCGCCCTGTCTTGGAGACCCTTATCCCACCGGCTGGAAATCTTTTTTTTTTTAGCTGTAGCTGGACGCAGCACCTCCATCTCTCTTCTCTATTTTTGTGGGGTGCTGAGGTTCGAACCCAGGGCCTTGCGTGTGCACGAGGCAAGCGCTCCACCGCTGAGCCCCAGCCTAGCCTTCCAATCAGCTTTTCGAAGCTGGAGGTGGCTGTGACCCTGCTGTGATAAGAGCTTCGTCCTGTGGTTCAGGGATGCAGGTCAAGGCCAAGGACCCTGGGGTTGCACTAGCTCCTCACTGGGGTTTGGTAGGCACAGAGAGCAGCCAGCGCAGTGCCATCAGGTGCCCCAGGAGTTTTTCCATAGCCTGAGCCAGGGCGATGGTGGGGACCCCAGGTAGCAGTGGCCATAGAGGTAGGATCCAGAGGTGGCAATGCTGATGGGGTCAGGGGGACCTTGCCAAGGCAGAGGGTCGCGTTAAGATGAGGTTGAGCGACTGAAGGAATGCACCCCAGCACACTGTAGGGTGCGATGGAGGGGACATTGGGGCTTAGGAAGGTCCCCGCTGCCTGGGTACAGGAAGCTGGAAGGAGGTCCCCAGGCGGCCTTGCTCAGGGCGCTGCAGTGCCACCTGCCCTGGCTCCCAGACCTCGCACGGCTCGGGAAGGGCCGACAGGTGCCTCCACAGGGCAGCAGCCCAGCTTGGTTGTCAAACATGGCTGGGGAGGCCAACAATGGCCAAGCGCAGCCCCTGGGGCTGGCGAGGCCGCCAGGCACTGAGGGTGGAGTGGGGACGAAGGTAGCCGAGCAGGAACCTGAGGAACGGGAAGGGACACGGAGACGGGGAGGGGGGACTGTCAGAGGAACCCCAAGTGCGGAGGCCCAGGAAGCCGAGCCTGTGGGCAGGCAGGCAGGACACGTCCACTGGCGCTTAATTTTCCTGGGGTTCTCTTGGGGACCAGCAGTGGCTCTTGAGTCGGTGGAGGGCAGGACTCCCTCCTGCAGATCAGCGCGACAGACTGGCCTCTGATGGCTGTGACCATAGGGCCCTTGGTCAGTTAGTTTCCCTGTATCTGAGTCACAGTGCAGCAAGTGGCTGCCGTGGCCATCCTTTCTATAGCCATCAAGTGGCTACATGTCCCCGGTCACAGTCAGGATTCTAGAAATGGCTTTTGAGTCACCATCTCCCTGTCTGCTCAGCATGGGCATGTCCCGGGCTGTGGGCAGTGTCCCAGGCTGTGGCCAGCATCCACGCTGTGGGTAGTGTCCCAGGTTGAGGCCAGTGTCCAGGCTGTGGCCAGCGTCCTGGGCTGTGGGCTGTGGCCAGTGTCTCGGGCTGAGGCCAGCGTCCAGGCTGTGGCCAGCGTCCATGCGCTGGGTCCCGGGCCAGAGCGGGCTGTTTCTCTGTGCAGGCTGCGAGAAGACCTTCATCACGGTGAGCGCACTCTTCTCCCACAGCCGCGCGCATTTCAGGGAGCAGGAGCTCTTCCCCTGCTCCTTCCCCGGGTGCAGCAAGCAGTACGACAAGGCCTGCCGCCTCAAGATCCACCTGAGAAGCCACACAGGTAGGAGCGGGCGCCCCACGGGTGCTGGGGCGACAGTCTCCTCTGAGATCCTTCAGGTGCGTGACCCTGCTTTGCAATTTTTTTTTTCTTTGACAAGGTGAAAGGCCATTTATATGTGACTCGGACAGTTGCGGCTGGACCTTCACCAGTATGTCCAAACTCCTGAGGCATAAAAGGTAGGCCTGCTGACTGGGGGGGCTGGCAGCTCTGAAAGTGGGTGAGCTATTTTAGGTGGTTTTAAAAAAATGCTCAGTATGAACTGGCCTGGTGGCGCATGCGTACAATTCCAGCAGCTCAGGAGGCTGAGGCAGGAGGATCGTGAGTTGGAGGCCAGCCTCAGCAACAGTGATGTGCTCAGCAGCTCAGGGAGACCCTGTCTCTAAATAGAATACAGAATATGGTTGGGGACTGGGCTCAGTGGCCGAGAGCCCCTGAGTTCAATCCCTGGAACCGAAACAAAAAACCAGTGTGTAGGGATTTTTGAAAATCGGGAAACTGTGAAGAAAATTGTTCAGAGTCTCACCCCCTGGAGACAGATTTCCTACGTGTTCTTTATTGTCATCTTTTACATACAATGATTTTTTGTGTGTTTTTGGACACCATAGGATAAGTTTGACACTCGTGGGGCCTGTGTCCCAGGGATGCTCATCACTTCACACGGGTGTCGAGTTCCATTTTCATGACAGCGCTGACCCTGCTGTCTCTGTCCCTGATGTCCAGGGAGACTCGGAGTGGGTGACGTGTCTGGGCTTGCACAGCTGGGCCCTGAGGTTTGATGGAAGAGCGATCCTTAGGAAGGGACACGGGACCCTCCAGCTTACAGCCTGAGCCTTGTGCCCACCTCTGCTGCCTCTGTGGCTTGGTGACAGGGGGATTTCTAAGCAGTGGGACTCTGCTGCTCCTGACTGTCCTGTCTGGGACTTGGGGGCAGCCTGGGCATGCCAGTGAAGTGGCCGAGTGTGGAGCGAGCCAGGCAGTAAAGCCACACGTGGTCAGAGATGGCCGAGGTTTTCTGAGCTGTACTGACCATTTTTTCTAAGTGAAGAGAGCTCATAGTTTGATGTAATTTTGCAGAATTTAAGCAGGGAATTGCCTCTGGGGCCTCTGAGGTCACCGTGCTGCTTCTCCTCCTGTCCCTGCAGGAAACACGACGACGATCGGAGGTTCACCTGCCCCGTGGAAGGCTGCGGGAAGTCCTTCACCCGCGCAGAGCACCTGAAAGGGCACAGCATCACCCACCTGGGCACCAAGCCCTTCGAGTGCCCCGTGGAAGGTAGCGTGTCAAACTACTCCCAGCTCTAACGAAGCGCCAGGCCACCTCGGCCACTAGATCCCGTGGGTGAGCTGAGCCTCAGGTAGGGGTAGGCCAGGTGAGTGCAGGCGGCAGTCTGGGGTTTACCTGGCCCACCTGGGGAGCAGCATCAGAAGGAGGCCCAGATCAGGGGTCCTGCCTGTTCGCCTCCAGCCCTGTCACCCGCTCTGTTGGTGGCTCTTGTGAAATAACATGTCTCTTCACGCATCTGACATGTTGCTCGGGCTCTGAATGGTAACTCGCTACTCTTGGGGCAGTTGGAAGGTGGCCAAGCTCGGCTCAGTGAGGCCCTGTCTCTTTTTGGGGGGGCGGGGGGGTCCTAGGGATTGAACCTAGGGCCCTCAACCTCTGAACCCCGTCCCCAGCCCTGTTTTGCATTGTATTTAGAGACAGGGACTCATTAAGTTGCTTAGGGCCTTGCTTTTGCTGAGGCTGACTTTGAACTCATGATCCTCCTGCCTCAGCCTCCCCAGCTGCTGGGATGACAGGTGTGCACCACTGTGCCTGCCTAAACTCACTTTTTGTTGTTTTTTTTTTAGGTACCAAAAATGAAACCCAAGGGAGTTTAACCACTGAGCCATGTCCCCAGCGCACTCCCCCCTTTTATTTTGAGACACGGTCTTGCTAAGTTGCTTAAGGCCTCACTAAGTTGCTGAGGATGGCCTCCAACCTATAGTCCTCCTGTCTCAGCCTCCCAAGTCGCTGGGATGACAGGCGTGCACCACTGTGCCTGGCCTAGGCTGACTTTTTTAAAGGGCTGTTAGTAAGCTGAGCACAGTGGCCACACTTGTGATCTCAGCGACTCAGGAGGCTGAGGCAAGAGGATCACAAGTTCAAGGCCAGCCTCTGCAACTTAGCATAGACCCTGTCTCAAAGGCACCCTGCCACTTGAGCCACATCCCCAGCCCCATGGGTTTCTTTAAGTTGCTGAGGCCAGGGTTCACCTGACAGAAACCTGCTCTGTGGCCCGCCGAGCTGGCCCACGCTGGGGCTGCAGAGGCACTAGGGAGCAGCAGACCAGGACAGACCTGGAGGTCCCCAAATGGGTGGCCTCGGCTGCTTCTCTGGACTTGGCCTTCCCAGTCTGGAGAAGGGGAAGGAGAGGGCAGAGACCGCGCAGAGCTGAGACCAGCTCTTAGAACGTGGTGGACACAGTACAGGTCGGGTGGCCAGGCTGCGTGGGCTCATGGGGTCTCATCAGCTGCTGAGGTGGCAGGGAGCACGCAAGGGCCTCCGATCAGCCTGAGGCAGAGGGTGCCAGCCGGGCACAGGGAAGGTGTGCAAGGCGGGAGAAGCAGCAGGTGTACTTTCCCAGCCAGGGAAGGGCAGCGGCCAAGAGCTCGAGGTTTGCAGACGAGGGCCACGTCCAAGGTGCAGCCCAGTCGGGTCTGGGGACAAAAGGTGAGGGGAGGGGCCGCAGCCCTCCTGGGCAGGTGCCTGTGCCCAGCAGGGAGCTGGCAGCCAGAGAGAGGGCGGCCCACAGCTGGGAGCTGAGAAGTCGTCGTCCACAACACTGGGCTGGACAGGGGCCGGGGCAGAGGTCACAGCTGCAGTCAGTGTCAGCTGAAGTGGGGACACTGAGGTGGGGCTGGTTGGGGAGAAGGGGTCTGGTTGGCAGTGTTGCACTTGACCAGCCTTTGACCCCATGAGTTCAGGTGCTGGGGGGCAGGGGGGTGCCACCGCCCGGGGAGCAGGCAGGGCTACCAAGAGAAGTGGGCAGCGCACGAGGCATTGCTAAAACCATGGAAGTGGACGGGATACTCAATAAGCAGTGTCAATCAGGAGGCGGTCAAGGGCAGTGATGAGAAATAGGAATTCTGAGCTGGACGTGGTGACGTGTGCCTGTCATCCCAGCAGCTCGGGAGGCTGAGGCAGGAGGATCGCAAGGTGGAGGTCAGCCTCAGCCACTTAGCGAGGCCCTAAGCAACTCAGTGAGGTCCTGTCTCTAAATAAAATGCAAAACAGGGCTGGGGACAAGGCTTGGGTCGAGGGCTCTGAGTTCAACCCCTGGTACCCCCCAAAAATATACAACTTCTGGAGTCCAGTCTGCGTGAATCCAAGTCCTGACTCTGCCCCGTAAGTCGCCGTGCGATCTGGGACAGGCAGCTTTAAGTCTCTGTCAAGTGAGACCTCTGTTTGTCGTGGGGCTTGGTGACTTGAGTCGAGAAGCACACGCGCATCCCGTGTGTCTGCGGCTGATTGTTGGTTTGGGGGGTCAGAGCCTGGGACAGTCCTGGGATTGAAGTGGGACGTGGAAGGGTGCCCTGGCAGGAGCCCTGGGGGCGGTGCCAGCCTGAGGGGTGGTGTGTGAGGAAGGCCCAGCCCAGGGCACGGTGGCCTGCCAGGGTCCTGTGTTGAGGGCAGGTTCTGTGGGAGACTCAGCAGATCCCTGGGAAGTGGCTTAGTGGGTGCTGGAGGGTGGGAGCTCTGAGCAGCCTGGAGGTCCAGATGCATGTGGACCAGGCAGTGGGGACAGAGGGAAGGGCCGCCCCGTTGGGGTGGGCAGAGGTGGGGCTTGCGCAAGATCCAGGACCTTCCTTGTGTGGCTGGGGCCCATCCTGGGTGGGGGCACTGCTGGCACCCGGGCCTGCAGTGGGGCTGTGAGGAAGCCCCACGGGAAGGTGGGTCAGGGCCGTGGGGCAGAGGCCTGGCTACTCCACGTGCCATTGAAAGGACGTTTGGTCTCCCACAAGCGGAGGTCGCTCCCAGGTGGGCTCCGCAGATTTGCCATGCTGCAGTTGTCCCTGTCATCCCCCTTGAGGCGTACACTCCCATTTTACACAAAAAGGAACCTGCGAAGGGTGTACAGCAGCTGGTGGCCAGGCCGTCACCCACTCCCTGTGGCTCAGGCTCTGCCTCAGTGCCACCTGCTCTTGGGCCTTCTCCATCATCTGAGGGGCTCTGCTGTCACCTCTGCTTCTTGGGCCCCGCTCTGTGTCACCAGAGGTCCTCACAGACCAGGAGCCCAGCCCTGCACTAAAGTGCCTCCCTGTGTCTGTGGGCGAGGCTCCGGCAGGGCCGTCGGGATGTGGGAGGACAGCGACGGTGTCCGCAGGAGGCCCCGGCTCTGGCTTCCTCGCGTCCTGCCTTGTGGACACCTGGCCTCGGGGCGTCAGCTCCTGGGTGGTGACGGGAAGGAGGTGGCCAGGCTCTGTCACGATAGGGCCAGCTTCCAAGGCCAGGACCGCGGCTGTGTGTATAGGAGCAGCTCAGCAGAGACGCCAAGGACCCAGGTGTCCTGCACCAGATGCAGGGAGTTGACCGGACTCCACCTTCCCAGCCACCCTGGGAGGGACAGAAGGGCGCACAGCCAGCTCGGGCAGGTCACAGGCCAGAGACGCGCCTGGGGCAGGGCTTCAGGGTTCCTCGTATCTCTGGTCTCCTCGGAGCACCTTGCTCTGTTGTTTTGGGTTGTTTTGGTCCCAGGGATTGAACCCAGGGACCCTTGACCCCTGAGCCCCGTCCCCAGCCCTATTTTCTATTTTATTTAGAGACAGGGTCTCGCTGAGTTGCTGAGGGCCTCCCTAAGTCGTTGAGGCTGGCCTCCAATTTGCGATCCTCCTGCCTCAGCCTCCCGAGCTGCTGGGGTGACAGGCGTAGGCCACTGCGCCTGGCAAGTGGCTTGTTGTGGATCTTCCTTCCTGTGGTGGTGTCCCTAGGGATACTCCGCGTGCGTCCCTTCGAGGCACCGGTGCTTAAAAGCTGGGCCTCGTGGCCTGCCCTGACAGGGGTGTGCTGGTTCCTCGTCATCTTCAGGTGTGACTCTCCCCCTCCTCTGTTCCAGGGTGCTGTGCTAGGTTCTCCGCTCGCAGCAGTCTCTACATTCACTCCAAGAAGCACCTCCAAGACGTGGGCGCTCCCAAAAGCCGCTGCCCCGTGTCCAGCTGCAATCGACTCTTCACCTCCAAGCACAGCATGAAGGCGCACGTGGTGCGGCAGCACAGCCGGCGCCAAGGTCTGTACCTCCCGTCCCTCGGGGTGCCACCGAGATGTGTGCCTGACCCCAGGGGACAGAGCCAGGCTGCTCGTGGCTAGGTCGTGAAGTTAGAAGCCGTGGACCCCAGGGATTGACCCCAGGGGCCCTCGACCCCTGATCCCCGTCCCCAGCCCTATTTTGTATTCTATTTAGAGTCAGGGTGTCACTGAGTTGCTTAGGGCCTCGCTAAGTGGCTGAGGCTGGCCTCCAACTTGTGATCCTCCTGCCTCAGCCTCCTGAGCTGCTAGGATGACAGGTGTGGGCCACCACGCGGAGGGGACCTTGACAGGGCCTGGTGGGGAGGTCCTGACTCGCCACAGTTTGCCTCTGCTCCTGGCCCGTGGAGGCTGAGCCGTGTGTTACTAGCCAGTGCTCCAGCACCACTGCCCTGGGTGGCAGGCAGCACCCCCCTGAGCACATCTCCCGCTGTGGGCAGAGCCTCTTGGGAACTGCTGCGGAGGGGCCCTTTGCCGCCCACGTCTGTCACTTTTAAGTCAAGGACGAAGTCTGCGTAGCTCCCGTGGTGACGTGTTGTCAGAGTCTAGTGCAGGATTCACCTGCAGCTGGGCTTAGTAAGCGTCCGTCTGTCCTCTGGCTCTGTCAGCCTGTCTTCAGGTGGCTGTGTGTCCCCGCCCCAGATACCTCCACCTTTGGTGGTCATCCCCGTGGCCTTTCCAGGCCCTTGCGTAAAGAGGTGTCCCTTCTAGCTGTGTGGGTGTCTTCAGGACGGGGTTGCTGGCTCCCCGGGGATTAGGCTATGTCCCAGCCACTCAGGAGGCCGAGGCAGGAGGCCTGCAGGTTCAAGGCCGGCCTCAGCAGCGGGGCGCCACTGTGCATCAGAGTACAACAGAGACGGGCTGGGCCGGGCTGGCCCAGTGCCCCTAGGTCCACCCCTAGGACCAGAGGAAGAGGAAAGTCGGTGTATGTGGTGGGCATCGTCTTGCAAGCCCGAGTTCCCGGGAGCTGCAGTCGTGCACGAGGAACAACCCCAGAGCCTCAGCTGCCCCCTGACAGTCGCGGCCAGGGAGCCCCATGGAGATTCCCCGGGGGGAGTCCGCGGGAGGCCTGGTCAGCGCCACCCTGACTCCCTGTGCTCCTATTGGCTCGGGGCTTGAAGCATCTGCAACCTGGTGTGTGGTGTGCACCTCCACTCGGCAATCGTCAGAGGTTGTTGGACTACGTGGGTGTCACTATTTTGCTCCAAGGGTTTGCTGGTTGTTTAAGTTACTGAGTCGAACAATGGGCAGTCGAGTGCGTGGAGAGAGCAGGATCAGAAGTGCAGACCTTGGGCAAGAGGGTCCACGAGCGTCGTTTCTGTGGGAGCGTTAGGTGGTCCACAGGGGCCAGGGAGCTGGGTGCTGGGCGCAGGGGACAGGAGCAGAGCCGCGCTCCGGGTTAGGGTTGGAAGTGGGACGGGCAGGCAGGGAGAGAGACCTGGCCAGCCAAGTCCCAGACAGAAGGACAGGTCTTAGGGGTGGGGCTGGAACTTGGATCCTAGAGCCAGGCCTGGCCCCACCTTTACTCCCCATGTTGACCTCCAGGTGGCCCCCGCTGATGTGGGGGGGTGACGTTGTGGAACGGGACACACTTTGACAAGACATGAGCTGACATAACCTGGCTCCAAAAATGTCCCATACATATAACGTCCTGTCATCTGTTCTAGAGAAATCCTTTTTAAGCCAGGCACCGGGGTGCATGCCTGGAGGCTGAGACAGGAGGATCCCAAGTTGGAGGCCAGCCTCAGCAACAGTGAGGCCCTAAGCAACTCATTGAGACTCCGTGTCTAAATAAAAGACCAAATAGGTCTGGGGACAAGGCCAGGGGTCAAGGGACCCTGGGTTCAGTCCCTGATATCAAGAAAAGAAGAAACCCTTGTCGGCCTGAGGATTGAGGTGTGTGTGTGAAGGGCCTGACGTGTCCAAGCCACCCCCTCCCTTGGTGTCCCCTTGGTGTCCTGGTTGCAGTGGACCCCTGTTGGCCATCACCAGGCCGCAACTCGAGAGCGTAGCAGATGTGGCCAGGAAGGTCTCTGGCCGTCAGTTTGAGCCTGACCGAGATCCTGTCTCCCGAGATCCCGCGTAACGGGGGTGTCCCTTCCTCTTGCAGACCTGGTCCCTCCCCTGGAGGCACCGAGTTCGCTCACCCCCAGCAGCGAGCTGAGCGGCCCCGGGCAGAGCGAGCTCAGCAGCTTGGACCTGGCCGCCCTCTTCTCGGAGCCGCCCGCCAGCGGAGGTGCAGCAGCCGCGGGGTCGGAGGAGGCGCTGAGTTCTGGAATCCTCACCATCGACGTCACTTCCGTGAGCTCCTCCCTGGGAGGGACCCTCCCAGCTAACAGCAGCTCCTTGGGGCCCATGGACCCCCTGGTCCTGGTGGCCCACAGTGACATTCCTCCAAGTCTGGAGAGCCCCCTCATCCTGGGGACAGCGGCCACAGTGCTCCCGCCGGGCAGCTTCAGCGTGGAGGACGTGCACACGGTGACCACGGGACCCGTGGGCTGCCTGGTGGCCCTGCCCATGGGCCAGGACCCAGCGGCTTTGACCTCCAGTGGCAACTTAGCAGCACACGCCACCACCCCGGCCCCCACCAGCGCCCCCGAGCTGCCAGCCCCCGTCAAGGTGGAGAGGGACCCGCCTGTGGCCCCACAGGAGGCAGGCCACGCGCCACCCCCACCCGTGTCCTGCAGCCCCCCAGAGCAACACAGTGCCCAGGACGCGGAGCCCGCTGCCAGCCCCGGCGGCCTCTACCTGGTATGAAGCACACTGTCCGTCGCCACGTGGCTGTCCCTCACCTGGGTGGCGAGGACGTCCTGGACCGGTCCCTTCTATGCAGACATCTCTTACTGGTTTGCAGAAGGACACAGCCCTTGGGGACCAACTGAATGTGCCCCTTGACCCGAGTCTGGAACTGCGAGTCCTGGCAGCCCCGAGCAAATCCCTTGCCCTCTCTGAGCCTTAAATCTTGGTGGTCCCTCAATCAGGGGATGCGGCTGGCTGTCCCTAGGCCTCTGACTGCGGGGATCCTGTCACCTGTGTTTGTGTTTCTTGAAAAAACCCGGGGCTGCTCCTCGTGTTGGGATGTGTGGCCTTCGTGCTTTTCACGTAGTGACAGATGGGCAGGGGCACAGCGGGGTGTGGGGTTAAAGGTCGTGGGAATTTTCAAAGAGGCCCAGATATTTTCCCTAAGTAGATTTAAGAAGAAGTGTGCGGGATAGTGTGTGAGGCCGGGTTCCCGGAGGGTCATAGGACAGTGGCCCAGGGCGAGGCTGGACGATGGAGTCTGATTATATTTATATCCCTCTCCACTTCATCTAACTTAAAGTAACTTAATTAAAGGTTCTTGGGAGAGTCTGCTTTCCTCAGTGTCCACTGTAGCCACCACAGATTTTTCTGGAAGGCACAGGATGAATTGGATGGTGGCATTCCTGGTATTCAGAATGTCCACTTGACCCCAACTTAAAACGTCCCCTCTTCTGAAGGAGGCTCGGGGCCCCAGACGCCCCCCTGGAGCCCACTTTGATATCCTTGAGCACGAGGACTGTGGAGGACCCTTGGTCTCTCTGGTGTCCTGCTCTTGGGTGGCCGAGGCCCTGCCATAGCGGTTGCAGAGCGACAGGTGACAGTGGGCAGGGGGAAGTGGCTGCACAGCAGAGCCACTTGAGATGGCGGGCGCCTCCCCAGAGCCATGGTGGGGTGAGGCGGAGGAGCGCCAGACCCGGTCCTAACCCTTGTTCATTCTTTCGCTAGCTGTGTGACGTTGGGTTCCCTTGTGTCCCTGAGTACAAATGGTGTGTGGTGACTGGGCCCCAGGTATGATATTTGCTGCAGGGAGCCCGTCTTTCCCCCTCTGTAGTCATAAGAGTCAGGTGTCCCAGGTGACAGCCGTCTGCTATTGGGACAGAGCAGGGTCCATAGTGAGGAGGGGACAGCACTGCCCCAGGCCTGCCATGCCCCCTTGGGACACACCGAGGCACAGGGAAGGCAGTCCGCAGGTCACCTTAGAACCGCCTGGAAGCCATCTCCAGTGTGTTCTCCGCTCCAAGGCCACCATGTTGGCTTCCCTGGGTGACAGGCTCAGGTTTGTGTCTCCGCCTCAGCTGGACATTGGAAGTGACTGCTGGGCTCTAGGGGAGTCCCAGAGTCAGGGTCAGGGCGTTCTCGGTCCCTTGCCCACCCTCCTGCGCTGCGGAGATCGAGTGACTGACACCCTTTTCTTTGGTCCCAGGAAAGTGGGGGCTCAGCAAGAACTGATTCCCGGGCCGTGCAGCTAGCCCAGAAAAAAAAGGAAGGAGCGGCCTGCCGTGCAGGTGAGGCCAGGGCGCTGGCACTGGGCGGGCGGGTCCCCGTCACAGCCCAGGGCACGCAGAACCGCGCTCTGTGCAGAACACCCTTGGCTGACTCCGCGCCTTTACGCGCGCGGACTCCAGGGGACAGGGCAGCAGCAATCTCGGGACCCAGCAGGTGGACGCGCCCTGTACTCACCCAGGTTACAACGTAGGGGTCCCCACAGTGTCCGTTCCCCGGGCGGCTGCAGAGTGGCCAGGTGTCAAAAGAGCACCAAGCAGCCTCAGGTCCCCAACCTGGGCAGGGTGATGGCCCTAGGGCTGGGCTGCTAGTGCCCCAGGGCAGCGGTAGGTGAAGTCCCTGTGTGTCCTAGGGCATGTGGCTCCTAGTGCAGACTTTACGGTGACATCTCTGTGAGCAGCTGGTTTGGATCTTTAAAAAACACAATGAACCCAACAAGAGCTGGTACTTGTGGCCTTATGTTTCCGGCCCTCCCAAAAGTGGGGCACAGCACCTTGAAACTGGTAAACCCTTTGGTGACAGTAACACCGAGTTCTTTTAGGGTACTGTTTCTGAGTATCCCACTCATCTTTTGTATTTACTTAGAATTCATTTTTAAAATGGGCAGGTAGGGTCAGTGGTGCAGTGTCCTGTCCTCCTCTCTATTCTCAACCACATCGAAGCTTAGTAAGAATAACTTCTCCTGGGTGTGCTGGTGCTGCCTGTCAGCTCAGCAGCTTGGGAGGCTGAGGCAGGAGGATCGTAAGGTGGAGGCCAGCCTCAGCAATAGCAAAGCCCTAAACAACTTAGGGAGACCCTGTCTCTAAATAAAATATAAAAAGGGCTGGGGATTGGGCCCAGGGGTCAAGAGCCCCTGGGTTCAGTCCCTGGTACCCAAACGAACGAACCCTAGTTTCTGTTTAAGGGCTTCTTGAAGCAGACGTCCCACGTAATGAGGGTCACACAATCAGTGCTCGCTGGGCCTTGGGAAGGGAAACCATCACAGGTCATGGAGTGCCGAGGACAGCGCGTGGAGAACAGGCAAGGAGGGGGGGGGGGTTCTGTAGAAGGGACCCCCAGGCACCAGGCAGAGCTCATGACGGAAACCAGGCGCCTTCATGGACCCAGTCGGTGACCATGAACTTGAGGGAAAGGGCACTGCAGACAGGCAGGTGGATGGTGGCTAGGCCCTTAGGTGACGTTTGAGTGGTGCTCATGAACGTTCAGGTCATCCTTAAGAAATAAGCACATTGGCAGAATCGCAGTCACACGTTGTCACACGGTAGGTCTTCAGTGTCGAATCCCGCAAGTATCCAGACTAGACTTGTCACAGATGTCGTAGTCCCGAGACAGGTCACGTCAGAACCCACGTGAGGCCCTGTGCTCCTTTGGGGGGTAAGACTCTGTTCCGGCCGCAGGTTCTGCGTCTCCCTCCTCCCGAGCAGGTGGCCTGGGGACTGTCCCTGAGCTGGTGTGGCTTCTGCTGATGGCATCACCGAGGTGTCGCTGGGCGGGTTCCTGGTCTAGTGTGGGTTTCCTGTTACCTGGGGACCTCGTCGGTGGGTTCTGTGTGTTGACAGCGTTGGTGAAACTCTTCACAGGGGGTGGCCCTGGTGGCCCTGATGGGTCAGGAGCAGCCTATGTGACATCAGGCGGCCCCCTTCACTCTGGGGATTGCTAAGATGTGCTGTCAGCTCTTCACTAAGAGCTGGGCGACATCTGTGAAGACCAGCGTCCCCGTCCCCACCCTTGAGGTGCGCTCACAGGAACGGGGACATGTGGGTCGTGTTTAGTTTTCCAATAAGACCCGCCTCTTGGTGTGTTTCGTTTGGGTTTTGGTTTTGCGATGCTGGGCTCCGACCCCAGGGGCTCTGCCACCCAGACCCCTTTGACGGTCTGTTTTGAGGCAGGGTCTCCCTAAGCTGCTTAGGGGCCTCACTAAGTTGCTGAGGCTGGCCTCGAACGTGCGATCCTCCTGCCTCAGCCTCCCGGTCACTGGGATGACAGGCATGTCCCACCACATCTGGCCATTTGCTATAATTTCAAGAAAACTTGGTGCCTTGGTGCAGTCCTCTGTGCCCCCATGCCATGAGCTGCCCAGCCTCCTCTGCTGTCAGCCTGTTCCTCAGTCCTAGTGCATCTCGGGGAGTTCTCTTGCCATAGTCCTGAGAGTTGACGACAGGCATTACCACCCCCCCACACCCCAGTGTCCTTGCTGTCCCAAGCGTACTGTGCTGCTGGGGACAATTGCAGGCTTTCCCACCCATGACCACACAGACGCAGCACTGTCGGCCAGGGGCAGCTGGGGCTGCAGATTCTGCTGGGGCTCCATCGCGTGGACGGACTGACCTTCGTGTCCAGCCCCTCCAAAGGCTGAGCCGGTGCTGCGTGACCTGAGGCTTCCACTGTTTGTCACACTGTCAGCGTAAGCCACCCGCTGGGTACAGAGGTGCTCTCACCAAGGACCAAGGACCCGCAGGTCACCTCCCAGGAGCCCGGGCAGGGTTGGCCCTGCACCGTGAGCCGTGAACCCTCTCTGGCTCCTGAGACTGCCCGCTGGTCGGAGCCCGCTGGGCCTGCCTGTGCTGTCCCTCCGCTTGGTGTCTCCGGTGGCCTTGGGCGTCCATCAGTCAGGGGATAGTGCAGGGAGCCCCTCTCCCACTGACCGACTCGCTCCATTAGTGAGTTTCTTCTGTTCCTTCCACCGTGGTCATTGTTGGGTTAGGTCAACCTTAGCATCGTGGTGTGCCTGGGAACATTCTGGGGTGGTCCCTGGGCGTCCCATCTCTGGGTGGACATACCCACCTGGCCTTTCTCCCAAGTGCTTCCTCACTGTCCGGCACCCTCGGTTCATGGTGGTACTTGGCCTCCTGGACACCTGCGTCTTCCCAGGGCCTGGCTTCCTTTGGCTGGAGAAGGGCATCTGGGCCCAGGCCCTCTCCTGGCCAGCGCTGGGAAATGGGGTCACGCAGCGGCCCCCATGGCTGGGTTTGGAAATGAGGCATTTGGGATTCTAGAGGCATCCTACTATGCGCCTCACTGCCCCTGGTCAGTGCTTTGGTCCTCTTGAGCAGAGCATTTACCTAAGTAGGATCACGACCAAGGGGACACAGCCCCGTGCGAGTGGAGGTCAGGTTTGGCGGCCCCATTAGCATTGGCACAAGGTGGGGGGAGCTGGGGTTTGAACCCTTGGCTTTGGGGATCGTGGCAGGCGGCCTGGGGATCCAGAGGAAGCCCAGGAACAGGACAGGCGCCACGTCTCGGAACTATTGGAGTGACATCGTCCAACGCAGGCTGGACATCCCTGCTATCAATGTCGTGAAGGGCAGAGTGGGGACGTGGGTCTCAGGAAAGGTGCGGTTTGGGGTGACGGGATCTGAAGTCCCAGGCCGCCCCACGATGTTGCCCTTAACTGTCGATGACACCCCGGTGCTGGTCTCCACGCCCTTGAAAACGGGAACATCGGCTGATGGGGGATTCCAGGTGGGCGTCTGCCTTCCCACTGCCCAGGAACCCGGAGGGACAGCAGGCTCCGCGCGTGCCAGAAGGGACAGTGAACTTGGTGACAGAGGCCCAGGGCTTCTGTGTCACAGTAAGAACACGAGCGAGAGACAGACGGGGGACATGCCAGAAGCAGGCTCCCCCGGGTGTGGTCTGGAGGCACAACCCATGTCCCTGGGGCGGTGCAGAACCCAGACCAGACAAACCAGGGCACTTGGAAACCCGTGGGCAGGAGCCCACGAAACAGCCTTTACTGTTTCCTGACCGTAACGTGTAAATTACAGAGTGAAAATTACGTGGAAGACAAAACCTGCCAAACAATTGAGTAAGATGAGAAATAAAAGCTGGTCATACTTAGTCACTCCTGAGCAGGTGACTTCTCTGTAAAATCAATCAAGCACCTACTTAGGTTCCAGTGGAAGTTAAATGAGATAATACATGCAAAGTCCTCATAAGCACTCAGAATATGAGCTGCCCATCACTGGGCGTGGAAGAGGACGTGGCAGGAGCTGGGCTCAGGCCTGTGCCACAGGTGGCTTCCTGTGAAGTCACAAAGTTCAGTGGAGTCGGCCTCTATTTCAAGAGGAAATAAGGGACAGTCCTAAGAGGAGTCAGATCCAGATTTTGATGCTTTTCTGTGACCAACCAAATTCAGATTTGAAAGAAGTTTCATTTGGGGCCAAAACCAATCTACCCTAGAGGGTGCACCTCCAGACCGTCCGCCTTCACTAGTCTGAGCAGATTGAGCGAGGATAAAAGGAAGCCCGGGGAAATGGCCCAGTCAGTAGGGAACGGAAATAAACGTCTCTCGTAAGCTAAATGGTGGTCACTGAGAATACTTACCACAAAGTGATCATTTTCCAAGAAAAGAGCAGTCGCCATCATTCAAAAATGAGAATGAGCCTGGCGAGGTGGCGCACGCCTGTCATCCCAGCAGCTTGGGAGGCTGAGGCAGGAGGATCGCAAGGTGGAGGCCAGCCTCAGCAACAGCGAGGCCCTGAGCAACTCGGGGAGACCCTTCTCTAAATAAGACGCAAAATAGCGCTGGGGAGGGGGCTCAGGAGTTGAGGGTCCCAGGGTTCAAGAATGTCAACAAGAAGCTAGTGTTTGAGCCACACACTGACTGGTCACACAGGCATGTGGCATGTGCAGCACGAGCTGTCCCCAAGCTCTGAGAGATGGATGCTTCCCAGGACAAGCCGGACGAGATGCCCCTCAAAAAGAGCCGCAGACTGGTGGCTTATGGGATGGGCTCAGCAACAACCCTGAGACCCGGGAACACAGGTGACCTTTCTCACCCCCAGGGTCTAAGGGGACGTTAGGCAGGGCTAGGCAGCCCTGCAGTCAGGGGTCAGTGGGGACTTGGTGGTTTTCCTAACAGATCTTGTGTTTGATTTTAAAAATGGACAGCGGTCAGCGGTGGAAATGAGAATACGTGATAAAGATCTCTGTAGCCCAAGCCCACAGCCTGCCTTGTGCTTCACGGTGACAGCAACGCCCTCGCTCCACGCACCGGCACCACACGGGAATCCCCAGGTGGCCCTGTCCCTGGTGTTGTGTGGCCTCCCGGGGCTGCTGACCACTGAAGGAAACCAAGAGAATAACTTGGACCCCTGCCTCCGGTCAGTCAAGGGAGCCAGTCACCAAAGACCAGGTGACACTAATGGGTCATGTGACAAGACCGAGGGAGGAAGGAGTAGAGGGGACAGGAAAGGCCATACCTGCAGGCGTGGAGGAGGGGCAGCGCCCTTGGCCAGGGAACAAGCAGACCAGGAAGGACCTGAGGCCTGGTCATAGAGAAGGGGACATTGTCGTAGAGTGGAGGAGGCTGGGTTGTTCGGGCCTTGTAGGCCATTCTCACGACTCTGGCTTTCCAGTGGGAATTGGAGGAGAAAACATTAGAGGGGCTAAACAGAAAAAGGACCTCCCCAGACGAGATATGGTGGCCCACGCCTGTCATCCCCGCAGCTCGGGAGGCTGAGGCAGGAGGATGGCCAGTTCAAACCCAGCCTCAGCAACAGTGAGGCCCTAAGTACCTCAGGGAGACCCTGTCTCTAGATACAATACAGAATAGGGCTGGGGACGGGGCTCAGGGGTCGAGGGCCCCTGGGTTCAATCCCCAGTAACCCCCTGCCCCCCCCAAAAAAGTACATCCTGTCTTTTAAAGGTCATAGTGGCGACTCTTGGAGATTCACAGATGGGACAGGGGGGCAGTAGGGGTTTTTCTCCCCCATCCAGTAAAAACAGGAGTGGCTGAGATCCGGGGGGCGACTGAACACGAGGATTCTGAAGGGAGAACCCCAGGACCTGCTGACAGATGTGGGGTGTGGGGAACCCATCATAGAGCAGCCAGCCCTCCACAGCGTTGTACCAGGGTCTCGCTGGAAAACTCAGGACTTCAGGACCACGTGGGCAAGAATGGCCAGGGAGTGGCACTGTGGTCCTCTAGACTGTCACAAGGCCACAGCAGCTCCACATGGGAAGGGTGCTGGTGTCCCACAGGCAGAGCCAGCAAACCAGCATCCAGCATAGTGACAAACAGACCCAGGACCAGGGCCATCTTCATATACGGAGAAGGTGGCTCTTCATGTGATTGACACATACAGCCCAGCCTTGGGGAAAACGAGTGAGTCCCCTACAGAATGACTGAAGATAAGGCTGGCTGTGGTGCCCACCTGTCATCCCAGCAGCTCAGGAGGCTGAGGCAGGAGGATGGCATGGTGGAGGCCAGCCTCAGCAACAGCGAGGCCCTGAGCAACTCAGTGAGACCCTGTCTCTAAATAAAAGGTCTGGGGACAGGGCTCAGGGGTTAGCACCCCAGGTTCAATCCCCGGTACCCAAGGGGGGGAAGAAAGAAATAAATGGAAATGAGACAGAAGCCCAGGGCCAGCCCAGAAGGACAGGAAGCTTCCTCGCGGACTTAGCTGGCCATTACTGGACGGTCGTTCGGTGTCTCCACAAGCAAAAACCAATACTAGTCACGCTGACGTTGCCTCCTCCAGTTGCACCTTTGCATCTCGTAGTGGAACCTTCCAGGGCTCAGTATGAAGGTACCTGCGCCCATGGCCACTCTGCGGAGCTGCTAGTGAGGGGACATTGCCATGTCAGATGGTCATGAAGCCATGCACGTGCTCCTGTTCGGGGTGAACCCACGTTCCACACACACGCTGGTATGTCCCCAGACCGGAGCCTCTGCTTGCCGAGAGAGGGACACAACAGGACGCATGGGTTGTGGGCTCCTCCCCGAAGGTTTTGTCACGACCACATCTGCTGCTTGCATCTGAGAACGCGTGGATTGTGACATTAAAAAATCAACTTCGTAACATGGCCCCAGGCCCTTCGGTGTCCCCACCCCTCCAGACGCTGAGGCACGGGGTCCCTTCTTGGACAGGTCAACAAGCCTGTGCCTCCTACCATGTGTCTTAGTAGCACTGAGGTGGCTGGCAGAGGGGTGAGCTGTGCCCTGATGTCATAGCTCTCACGTTCCCATGGAGAATTTGGGTGGAATTGAGCATTAAAAGTCGATCTGTGGTCTGATTTATTTATTTATTTACTTATTTTTGGTACCAGGGATTGAACCCAGGGGCCCTCAACCCCTGAGCCCCGTCCCCAGCCCTATTTTGTACTTTATTTAGAGACAGGGTCTCCCTGAGTTGCTCAGGGCCTCGATCAGTTGCTGAGGCTGGCCTCCACCTTGCGATCCTCCTGCCTCAGCCTCCCAAACCCCTGAGATTCTAGGCGTGGCCACTGCACCCGGCAGCGATGTGAGCTTTAGAATTATTGTTTTCACTTTCACACAAAAATCTCTGGGCATCGTGGTGACAAGGTTTCTGCCTCCTCTTCCATGGCTGCTACGGCGAAGGCAGAAGGGCCACCATGAAGGGAGTTGGGAGGGGCGGCGGGAGGGCAGGGCCTGAGTCCGTGTCACTCCTCCTCCTCGAAGAGTCCTCTGGTCCCTGTGTAGCTGTCCACCTGAGTGTGGGGAAGCTCCACGTGGCGATGGAGTCTGGGCGAAGCGTCTTTGTGGTCAGGGGTCCATTAGCCCTGGGTGGGCCCCACGCACCCCCCTGGGGCAGCTGTGGCCTGGCAGGAGGCTTCCCAAGGGCAGGCTGGGCCCTGTGCCCAGAGGGCCTGTCTGTCTCAGCCACAGGGCGCCTCTGCTCCAGCCGTCCAGAGAGGCTGGACAGTCCCTGCAGAGCAGGACGCGGTCAGCCCAGCTCCTCCTCGTCCCCCTTCAACTCCAGCTTCCCAGGGTCCCTGGGCGCCAGACCCCGTCGGTGGCAGGAGCGTTGGCAGGAGGTGAGGCGCAGGTGGCCACATCCTTGCTGGGTTCTGTTGGGTGACAGTGATGACGATGTCTCTTGTAGTAGTTTTCTACATACTGTCCCCTTCTGGACCCTGGTGACATCCAGCCCTCCCTCCCCTTTAGCCCTGGGCTGGGAGGTGGCCTTCTGCTCTGCTGAGGTGTGAGTGTTTGCTGCTGAGAACGCGGTCACCTCTCTGCCCAGTGGTCACCTCTCTGGGACGCCCAGAGAGATCCTGAAGGAGTCCCCCGCTAGAATCGGCTGCTTCAGGGTAGTGACTGTGACATCCAGTGCCTCAGGGTTCCCCAGTACTACTTCATGGTCTCCTTGTCACTGAATCGATGGCACATTTGTGTGTTGCCAACAGACACGCACATCTGTGCCCAGAGCACGAGCCAGCCCCCGAGTGCCACGCGGTGAGGGCCACCGTCATAGCAGGTTGGAGTACCTGCTGAGCAAGTGACAAAACACGCTCAGACCACTTGAAGGTTCTAAATAGAAACTGTTAAAGTCATGCGCAAAGCCAGCACACCCTCGGTCCTGAGGTCTCCCAGGGAGATGGTAAATAGCCAAGGCCGTGACTTGTGACTCGGAGCCCTTAGCCGGGCGCCGTGGCCCATGCCTATAATCCCAGCAGCTCTGGAGGCTGAGGCAGGAGGATCACAAGTTGGAGGCCAGCCTCAGCAACAGCGAGGCCTTGTCTATAATAAAGTACAAAATAGGGCTGGGAATGGGGCTCAGGGGTCGAGAACCCCTGGGTTCAATCCCTAGTAACCCCCCCAAAAAGAAGTTACCCCCTTTATCTGTCTCTACGATCTTCTGACATTTAGGTTCTTATGTCCCCAGTTTCTAGAGGAGGAGCCCAAGGCTAGAGAGACCACCCACCAACAGCCCTGTAGCTAGCAGAGGGTAAGATGAGGAACAGAAGCCACGGTAGAGTGGCCCCAGAACTGTCCCCGAGCTTCCTGGCTCATGGTGCATAAGAAGACCCTGTCACTCATCTTGGACAAGCAGATCCGGAGATCGCAAGGGATCCTAGCGCACCGACTCGGGATCAGGGAGGCCCCCCTGGGATTAGGGTCAGGCGAGCCCATCAATGCACACGGCCACATCACAGGCCAGAGAAAACCAGGCCGTGGGTGACACAGGCTGTCACAGCCTTGGTCAACAGCAGGACCCAACAGATCCCAAGTAACAGACGACAGGTGTCTCAGTGTGGGGTTACCAGAGGTGGCCATCGAGACCAGAGGCAGCCACCACCAGGCGGTGACCGATTCCACTTTATGGAAGGCGCATGGAGACGGCCACCCAGGGAGGAGGGACAATTCTCGTCAGTGCTCTGGTGATCGGGCCCAGAAAGCCCCCAGGAGCCTGCTCAGATAGATAGTCCAAGGAGCAGTGGCCAAGACACGCTGCGCATTGGCTCCCGGAAACCGGCTCTTCTTCAAGATTGTTCAGGGAAAATAAGGAAATACAGCTGATAATGTCTAATCACGTCGTACTCGTCTCCAGGTCACCCGTGAATGGCAGGGGAGCCAAGTGTGGCAAAGATCGCGGAAGGGACCTGTAAGGGACTTACCTGGAAATGCTTAATTCCTGTTAACTTACGTATTTTCTTCAGTTCCTTCCAAATCCCAAAGGAATTTAAAATTAAAAAAAAAAAATCACTGGTCAGTTTGAAGCTCATCTCGGTGATAACCAGACCAGTCCAGCAGGTTGAAGGAGCCCATTAAAGTGGGCTGGCCAGGAGAGGTGGCCCACGCCTGTCATACCAACAGGAGGCTGAGGCAGGAGGATCATGAGTTGGAGGCCAGCCTCGGCAACAGTGAGGCCCTGAGCAACTCAGTGAGACCCTGTCTCTAAATGAAGTATAAGAAGAGTATGATGGTGACATCTGTCAGGATTAATAGGATGATCTCTGGTTCTGTGTACGCGGGTCTGGATTCTCCAGTAGATTGACCCCCTGGGTGACATCCACACATTTAGCCAGGAGGACACCACTTCTGTCTCTGTCTCTTGCTTCTTAGACGACATAGAGTGTGACCCACATGTTGGGCATTGAGCTCTTGCAAAATAAACAAGAGATGGCTTTGATTTATCTCGTGTGTGTTTTCTGGTGCTGGTAGCTGACCCCAGGGCCTCACAGGTGACAGACACACGCCTCACCACCGCAAAACTAAACAGTGAATGTCATGTAGACGTCCCTTCAATCCTGTCGTCTTATAAAAGTAATGTAAAAGGTACTTTGTTCTTTCACGAAGCCTTTCTTGACTCTACAGTGGTTTCTCTAATATTCCTTGAAATATGGTTCAGTATATTTATTTGAATTAAAAAATAATCAGAAGATGAACCTACCTTTCTCTTCAGAGGCTGGCCTCACTACTTGAGACTCCTGACAGACATTTCCCCAAAATTGAGACACTCGATCTGCAGCAGAGGTATCATGACATTATATTAAACCACCTGAGAATTTGACTTACAAAAGAGTTTAATTGACAGAAACATACGCAGACCGGGTCTCATTGTAGCAATATTAAAACACAGAAAGGAACATGAACTAACGGGGGACAAAGTCCTTCCCACCCTTGATGTGTTGATTTTTTTTTTTTAAACCAGGGATGGAACCCAAGGGTGCTGACCCACTGAGCCACATCCCCAGCTCTTTATTTTATTTTTTTCCATTTCAAGACAGGTTCTCACTAAATTACCTAGGGCCTCACTAAGTTTAGCTGAGGCCGACCTCTAAATTGTGATCCTCCTACCTCAGCCTCCCGAGCCATTGGGATTCTAGGTGTGCGCCACCACACCTGCTGTCTCATGTTTTCAGTACAGCTTTGCTTTTGGTATTCTAACTGTTGGCGTTTCTGATATATTTTGTTTGGCATTATTAGTCATGACAATGTTAACTTTAACTTCTGGACTAGAAATTCTCATAAAAGTTCTACTGTGTCCCTTTTTTGCTTACAAGAAAACATGCTTGGGTGATCAAGAGATTTTAAAGCATAAAGTGCAGCTATGAACAGTTCCAAAGCCGGATGGGATAGTATAGAGACGCAAGGCCCCAGGAGCTGAGGTGACAGTTCTTGCTATTAAAGAGGCCCTGCGTATCCATCTTGCCGTGGCTCAGCCCTGTTCTGCTGTCTGAAAGTGAAAAAAGCAATTAGAAAAGAGAAGCTAGACGCAGAGCAGTTAGAAACTGCACACCTGTCATCTCAGCAACTCAGGAGGCTGAGGCAGGAGGATCGCAAGGTGGAGGCCAGCCTCAGCCAAAGCGAGGCCCTGTCTCTAAATAAAATACAGATAGGGCTGGGGACGCGGCTCAGGGGTCGAGGTCCCCTGGTTCAATCCCTGGTACCCCAGCGCCCCCAAAACACCCCAGCAGATGTAGTGGTCTGACATCTCCCTGCGAAGGGCCCTGCCCACCGTCGCCCTGGTACTCTTTGCCCTTCAAAGAGACAGGCCTCAGAGGCCGAGGAGGAAAGCGGTGGCCAGTGCATGGGTGGGACAGTAGCATGTGGCACCGTGCCTGTGACCCGAGGCCTTGGCCCCTGGCCGGCCTACCTGGGGCTATTCCTGTTGAGGATATCAGGTCCCTCGGGTGCTGCAGACTGACTGTCCATGGAAAGACTGTCCCCAGTGCCACCTCAGTGGGGCCAAGAGCCACTGATGGATGGCCGATTGGATCTGCTGGGTCCCATCTCTCGTTTCAGGAGCCCCCAAATCCACTCAGAGGAAACTCAGAGATGGCCAGTGTGGGCCTCCCTGCCTCCAGGGAGGCCAAAGCAGCTGCCCGCGTGGGAGCCTCCCCAGGCCCCTCGGAGGTCCGCCAGGATCTGCTCTGACAGCCGGGCTCCAGTGCGTCCAGGTTCCAGTCCTGCAGGTAGGACAGGCGCCACTGAGCCCCCAGAACATGCCAGTCTGGGGACAGGCTGGGCGGGGGGCCGACACCACGTCTGCACCCTGACCACTGTGGCCACCACCGCCCGCCCCTGCTAGTCGGCCCAGGCCCGTCTCACATCCCGGTCCCCAGTAATCCCACTTCTCTCTCCCCAGCCTGTCTCCCTACACCTCTGCAAGCTCCTACCTCGGTCAGGACTGGCGCACCAGGTTTGTGGCCCTGCGTCCCCTGCGTCCAGTTGCCCTGACGGTCTGTGCCCAGTTGGGTGGCCATCTCCCTGCCCTGCTGAGGGGTGCAGTGTTGGAGGCTGCCCAGGCTGGCCGTAGGGTGCCTGTGGCTGCCGGCCCTCCCCCCACGTGCCATTGTACCTGCAGGACTGGGGGGTCCTTGGGCCACACCAGCCCCCGCCCTAGGACAGCTCGTCATCCAGCAGATGACGCCTTTTGTCTTCCCCCTTTGTGGGGAGAGGGGGCTGGGGACTGAACCAGGGGCCCTCGACCCCTGAGCCCCGACCGCAGCCCTATTCTGTATTCTATTTAGAGACAGGGTCTCGCTGAGCTGCTTAGGACCCTGCTAAGTGGTTGAGGCTGGCCTCCACCTTGCGATCCTCCTGCCTCAGCCTCCCAAGTTGCTGGGATTGCAGGCGTGGGCTGTGTTTACCATGTTTTTCCTACCCCACTTGAACCCCGGCAGGACAGGCCCAGCCACCGCTCGGGAGCCTAGCAGGGACTTCCAAATGACACCCATCCCTGTGCGCCCACAGAGCCGTCACTTCAGCAGGCCTTTGAACACCTGCTCTTCCCGACTCATGTCTGGGGGCTGGGATAGGAGGAAGAGGCTGAGGAGCTGCGGCCCCTGGCTATGGCCCGGCCTGTCCCATGCACCTCTTGACAGGAGCGTCACTGTGGGGCATAGGTGACCCTAGAGCAGGCACAGGCAGGCAGAGGGCAGACACCGCAGGGCGAGTTTGGCAGCAGATTGCTCCTGACACCATGGTGCTGGGCAGGCCCCTGCAGGGTGAGGGTCACTGCTGTGGGGGTGCTAGGCTCCCAAGGGACTGGCCAGGGCTGCGGGGTAACTGGGGGCGGCGGCCGGGCTCAGGGCACACGCCTGCCATCCCAGTGCCTCAGGAGGCTGAGGCAGGAGGATCGCCAGGTGGAGGCCAGCCTCAGCCACTTAGCAAGGCCCTCAGCAACTGAGCGAGACCCTGTCTCTAAATAATACAGAACAGGGCTGGGGACGGGGCTCAGGGGTTTAGGGCCCCTGGGTTCAATCTCCAGGGAAAGATCAGGTGGCAAAGGCAGAGGCCGGGCCTCTAAAATGGGGCGATGGCGGGAGGGCCCTGCTGTGGGCTGTGAGGGGGGCAGCTGGGAGGACATGGGGCCCTTTTTGCTTTGTTTCCTTGGTTTTTAAAGGATGGTCCATCAAAGCTCTGAGCCTTAGGTCAGGGAGACCTGGGTCTGGACCTTCCCTGTCCTTTGTCACCTAGTATAGTCCCAGGCCAGTCCCCAATAGCACGGGGTCCCATTTTGTTGCCTGTACACTGGGAATCAGCACTCGGTGACTGACACACGGGAGGTCCCCGAGGCAGTGGGACGTGGGGGTGGAGCAGGACAGAAGGCCAGTGTTGGGATTGTGGCCGGCCACGGGCTGGGTATGCACACAAGACAGGTAAGGGCGCAGTGTCCCCTTCCTGAACTGGACCAGAGTGACCCAGCGGCCTGCTCTCTCGGGCAGCACCTCCCTCTGCTCTGGCCCTTCCATTTCGAGGCCACGCAGCGTGTCCCCTCCGTCTGGCCTAAGAAGGTATCAGGACCCACCTCCCGGAGGCAAGCTGGCCTTGGGTCGGAGGGGAGGACTTTGGTCTGCGTGACCTGGGAGCGGAGGAGCCAGGCAGGAGATTCCAGGCCCAGCTTCCTCTGCTGCGCCTTGAGCTAGGACCGGGCTGGGACAGTGAGGGCCAGGAGGGGCCGCAGCCCCCGGCCCAGTACAAGTCACTACTGGGTCCCTGGGCCTCCTTGAGGCGGGCGGGCGGGCGGGCTCTCCTGGGCCTCACAGTGAGGGCCTGTGGGAGCTGCTGGACAGACAGCTGACGGGCCCTGCTGGTGGTTACCTCCCCAGGATGATCCCTCGGGTGAAGGAGTCCTGCCTCTGGCCCTCAGTCCCCAGCCCTCGGCCTTCTACCCCTGCTTCACCCTGGATTTGCCTGTCTACGTCCTCCAGGTTGGAGTCCTTATTTATTATTATATCATTATTGTTATTGAGGGTGGGGATTGACCCCAGGGGCCCTCAACCCCTGAGCCCTGTCCCCAGCCCTTTTTATATTTTATTTAGAGACAGGGGCTCTCTGAGTTGCTTAGGGCCTTGCTGAGTGGCTGAGGCTGGCCTCCAACTCTCGATCCTCCTGCCTCAGCCTCCTGCGCCTGGCTATTATTATTCTCTTATTAATTAACACTGTCCTCCAGCTTTGAACTCGCAGGAGCGGTCTCATGGTGCACAGGAGCTGCTGAGCTAGGCCCGCCATTGAGACTGCGGGTGAGCCAGTAACAGGGCGACCCGGAAGCCCAGAGCTGCTGTTGCTTGTCACTCTCCTACAGACAAGGTGACATTTAATGTACCTGGGAACTATTTTATACTAAACTCCAGTTACTTTCTCCTGAGAGAAGCAAGCCGGCCACTATTTAACCCGGACCCATTCACTAGTCACTTGGGCGAGTGGCTGGGGTCAGGAGCTGTGGGTGACTCGGATCTGGATGTGACACAGTGGAAGACTGTAGCTGGGCAAGTTCCCAACAATCTGGGTTCAATCAGTAAAGCACTTGCAGGAGCCTACAAAGACAGGTGGAGGGGCCACTTCAGGGCACAGCTTGGTAGCATGTCAGAAAACCTCAAAAAGTGTCTATCCTAGCTGCGTGCGGTGACCCACGCCTGTCGTCCCAGCAGCTGGGGAGGCTAAGGCAGGAGGATCGAAAGTTGGAGGCCAGCCTCAGCAACTTAGTGAGGCCCTAAGCAAGTCAGTGAGACCCTGTCTCTAAATGAAATGCAAATTAGGTCTGGGGACGGGGCTCAGGGGTTAAGAGCCCGTGGGTTCAATTCCCGGAACCAAAAATAATTCAAATAATGTCTCTCCTGTTCACGAAGCCTATTAGACCGTTCTTAAGGAAGTCAGGTAGTGAGCTGATGATGAGCCCGAGGTATTCCCCGCACCCCCTGATGGTGACACAGTCTGGACGTTTCCTATACAGGGGAGGTGTCTTAGATGGGCACTGGTGCAGCGGGGCCGCTGTCCTGCTCAGCCACTGTTGACATGGACGTCTGCTACCTTGGGAGCAGGGCTGTGTCCCACGGGCGAAGTGGGGAGCGGGTTCCACAGCTAACCCAAGGTGATCTGGTCTTTGTAAGAAGGAGCACAGAGCTCAGATATTAAAGAAGCGGGTTAGTTGGGCAGAGGGTCCCGCACCAGTAATCCCAGCAGCTTGGGAGGCTCAGGCTAGAGGATTGCGAGTTGGAGGCCAGCCTCAGCAACTTAGTGAGAACCTTTCAAAATAAGAGGGGCTGGGCTCAGGCAGAGCCCTCGGTGTGTATGTGAAGCCTGGGTTTGGTGCAAGGAGAGAGCATGTTGTCCTTGAAGGAGAGTCGGGTGCCTTACTGCCTCTGGCTCTCTGGGGGCCTGTACCTTGCTGTGACAGGTGGCTGGGATCTCCCGCCCTGCACTGCTATCCCTCTCCACTCACCCTTCCCTTGCCTTGGCAGGAGGTCCCTACGGACCCCGGAGGCACTGCCGGGCCAGCGGCTGCACAGGCACCAGGAAGCACCATCAACCTCAGAGACCTACAGTGACACCCGCCCTCTGGAGCACGTCCAGGCTGCGCTTCCCCAGGTGACACCGATGACATGGTACCGGGGGCTCAGAGGCCCCGCTTGGTGTCCACCCAGAAGCCTCGCCTCGTTCTTCAGAGACTTTGGGTCCATTTATCAAAAACTTTGATTTCCATCAGGAACCATCTGGGCCAAACTTTTTGACACTGTCCTGACGGGAAGGCGCCCTCTCGGGCGGTGCCCGGTGTGTGTGGCTGCCGTTCCCAGGTCCCAGTGGATCTCAGTTTGTAATTGTTGCATCAAAAGGAAAAAAAAAAGATCTATATAGGAAGTAGGGCAGAGTCAGGTCCTGCTCCAGGACAACCCTGTCCCCGGGGCTCTCCCACCACCAGTGTTTTATTTAACATCGTGTGTGCCCAGGAAAGATCTAGAAATCCCATCTTCTGTGACAGGCCACTTCTCAGTGCTTGGGATGGTGGTCACAGTGGGCCCATCTTGCCAATCTTAGCCCCAGGGTGAAGCCAGACCCCAGTCTGTGTTCCAGCAAGACAGACAGACAGCAAGTTTGGGAGGAAGGTGACCAGGGACACCCTGGGACCTGGGTCCAGCCAACTGGGAGCTGCGCATTTGGATGAGAGAGTTAAAAAAAAAAGAAAAAAACCTTTTCAGATGCCGTCTCTAAGCTCCACGTTTGGCTATTGTTAAATAGTAAGTGACCACGGTGCTTAATGCCATCTCCTGAGTGCTGGGACTAATGTGAGGGACCGTGACAGTGGCACACAGATGGCTCTTACGGTACAGGTGGCCGGTGTACCCACACTGCACCCACTGCCCTTTCCCCAGGGGGTGTCCCCCGGGAGGAGACATCCATCACTTGGCACACACCAGCTGGTCAGTGCCTGGACACAGGACCCCCAGAATGCGTCCCTTCCCCCTGGTGCCTTTGAAGTTGACCCCAATGCGGCTGCGGGTCCCACCTAGGCGTCCTGCCACTCTGCGCTCCCTCTGTTCCTGTTTTTCTCTAATTTGGGGACTTTGGCCTCCGGAGGGGGAGGCCAAGTGTGCCGAGCCTCCTCTGTCTGCTGTCCCTCCGGAAAGGAACTGAGGCCATTTGGGAGCCACTCCTCTCCTCAGGTCCCTGTGCTGCTGACAGGCCGCGTTCTGGGGTCATCTGTGCCCACCTGTCCTCCAGGGGCCTCCTGTAATGGGGAGCCCCTCTCGGGTGAGCCCCTGCGTCTCCCACTGGGTGTCACCACCGAGGGGTTAAAACTGGCTGGCGGAGCGCTGGTCACCGAGGCTGCCTGCCTGGCGACCGCCACCTCGGAGTGCAAGTGAATAAAGGTTTTTGTATTGTCGTGCACCAAAGGTCTGTCCCCAGCTTGATTCAGGTCCCCCTTCACCCTCCGGGGGCCTAGTCCCCCTGCGCCACCCGGCGGCGGGGCTCCAAGGAGTTGCCAGACTGAAAACCGGGCGGGTCCCCGATGGCGCGCGCTGGGTTCAGTGACAGGGACAGGCCATCAACACCCACAGAAAAACAACACGTGGCTTTATTGGTGCGACCAGGAAGCCGCAGAGTCCGGCCCGCGGACCCCGCGCCCGGCCCCTGGTCGCTGCGACCTCGGCTCCGCTAAGTGAAGAAGAAGAGCAGCTCCTCCTCCTCCTTGTCCACCACCGGGTGCTCGGGCTCCTCCTTCACCCTGGGGACCGGGGGCCGCGACCGGCACACCAGCTTGCGGCCCCGCTGCGAGGGGGGAGCTCGGTGAGCGCGCCTCTGCCCGGCCGGCCCGGGCGCCCTGACCCACCTGCCTGTCCTGGGCACCTGGAGGC
>NW_026000168.1:18171066-18171807 GCF_001458135.2 Marmota marmota marmota
GTCCTATCACTCTGGGAATGAGCTGAGCCCTGCGGACCCCAGTTCCTGCGGCCCAGAGCATCAGTGGCCTCTTGTTCTCTCAGATTTCTCCCCTCACAGCCCAGCCGGAGGACACGCCCCCGTCCACGCCCCCGTCCACGCCCCCGTCCACGCCCCCGTCCACGCCCCCGTCCACGCCCCCGTCCACGCCCCCGTCCACGCCCCCGTCCACCGGTGGATCTACTTAAGCAGACAGATGCGTGTGATGCAAAAGGAGGGCCCTTGGGGACCTGGGGAACCTAGCCTGGGGACCTGGGGACCTGGGGGCCTGGGGCGGCCATCTGCAGGACCATTCCCGGTTGAGGCCCAGGAGCCAGAACGCTGAGTCTGGACTTTGCTCTGGGGCCCGAGGCCACCGAGCTGCCCACCTGCTGGTCGCCCATATATTCCCCAAAGTGGAAGACGCGGGCCTTGAGCTCCAGCTCAGAAGCCATCTCTTCTTCCTTGGCAATGGACATGGTCATCGTGGTCACCCACTGCTTCAGCTGCTGGACCTCCCTGTCCCTGCATGGGGGGGGGGGGGTGACACGGCCTCTAAGACAATCGACCCTCTGGCTTCAGGAGCGGGGAGTCCCAAAGGCTAGAGGGAGGGATGCAGAAGGTGAGACTCCAAAAAAACAAATTTTGGTGGGGGGGGGGGGTGCACCAGGGGTTGATCCGAGAGGCGGTGACCCTACGTGACCCCGTCCCCGAGCCCTTTTA
>NW_026000168.1:18171880-18180902 GCF_001458135.2 Marmota marmota marmota
CACCCTGCAGCAAAGGGGGGCGGGGGAGGGGGACGCACATGCGCACGTGCGTGCTCTTCAGGGTGAGGTTCAGCTCCTCCAGCGTGTCCTCCATCTCCTGGGTGTTCTGGATCAGAGACAGGTTCTGCTCCTCCAGGTCCGTGAAGATGTCCAGCAGCTGCTGCGGCTCCGTGAAGAACAGCACCTGTTCCTGCAAGGATGGCGTCCGGCAGGGGCCGCAAGGGACCCTGGGGCAGGAGGGGCAGCTGCCTGGGCCCACGGGGGGGAGGGGGTGCAGGGCTGAGGGAGGGGAAGGCAGAGCCAGGTCACCAACCTCCTCATCGCTGTCCGAGTCCTCCGGCATGGGGTCAGAGCTGGGCCTGCGAAGAGGTGCTGGGGTCGGTCAGGGCTCGGAGGGGGACCAGCCTAGGTGGCCCTATGGGTGGAGCATCCTGCCCCTTTTATGGCCTTGCAGTCGGGGGACACTTTCAAAATCCCATCAGCAACTCTCTCTCCAGGTAGCATGAACCTCTCTCCAAATTCATGGCTGCTTCACTGCCCTGTCCACGCCTACCTCAGGGCCTTTGCACCTGCCTCTCCCCCTTGCCATTCATTTCCTGAGGACCCCTCCTCCTCTAAGGCTTGTCCGCTTTCGGAGGTGTAGCTCGGCCAGCCACCAGCTCACTCTGCACCCAGAACATATAAAGCACTAACAGAGAGCCCTGTAAGAAAAAGGTATATCAAGGGACAGAAGTCGGCCGGCCAGCGGTGGTGCTCGCCGGTCATCCCTGCAACTCGGGAGGCTGAGGCAGGAGGATCGCAGGCAAGCTGGAGGCCAGCCTCAGCAGTAGCAAGACCCTGTCCCTCCAATGTGAGAAAGCATTTCTCAGTGGCTCCTGTCCTCTGGGCCCTGCCACAGCTGCAGGGGAGTGGGCAGGTCCCCTGCAAGGCCCCCTCACCCCTCGTCCTGTCACCCTTACCTCCCAGGGTCCGGCTGACTGGGCGGCAAGGGCTGGAGGCTGCTGCTGCTACTAGACAGGGCCTGTCCACCCCGTGTGGCCTGCAGAAGTTTCAGGGGCTTCTTCACGATGTGAGGCTCTGGGGGACAGAGCAGTGGTCACCTAAGTGTCCTGGTCTCAGGACCAGGAGCCCCTCCCGCCCGGGGTGACCACGTACCTCTGCCCAACAAAGAGGCCATCTTGCTCTTGACCCCGGGTCCTTAGGGAACAAAGGAAGAGATCCCAGATGGCAGGGGCTGAGCCAAGCTTCCGGTGAGTGGGCGGCTGTGAGTGTCCAGGACCCACAGGAGAGACCTCACCCACGGGGCCACACCCCAGCCCCTCTAATATTTTACTTAGAGGCAGGGTCTCACTAAGTGGCTGAGGCTGGCCTCCAACTCACGGTCCTCCTGCCTCAGCCTCCCCAGCTGCTGGGAGGACAGATGTGCACGGCTCAAGGCCCCTGTTTGAGAGTCGCAACCCTCGGTGCAGATGTTGGGCTGAGCCACACGCGGGGCTCAGGGGGTGTGAGTCCAGCTGGGGACGTGAAGGTCGCCAAGGAGCCAGCCCCGTAAGGCCTGAGTGCTGACAAGGGCCTGTCCCCTGGGCACAGGGCCTGGGCCGACAGCAGAGCTCCCCCTGGGACCCACATTCTCTGTTCCACTACCTTTGTCCCCTGGTGCCGGGATCCCACCGCCCTTCGCGGGGGCCTGGGCCACCTCCTTGGCCTTCCTGAGGGCCAACCGCCGCCTCTCCTGTCCCTCCAGCCACTCCTTGGGTGACACCTTGTACAGGAAGTCCTTGTACATCTTGTACTGCTGCAGGGTGTCCTCGAACTTGGCGATCTCGCTAGGCCGGGGAAGGGAGGTCAGTCCCCCTGTCCCTGTCCCTGACCCCGTCCCCTCGGAGACCCTCTGGCTGGCCCCCCCATCCCACCGCGGCCAGCGCTGGCTGGAGAGGACGCCCACCCTGCAGGGGTCAGGAGTGTCTAGGTGGCCCTTGGGGACGCGCTGGCCCCTGTCCACCCTGGGAACTTGTTGCTCTCTACAGCGGGGACCCGAGGCGAGAGGGCGGGTGCGCAAGGAAAGGCCGGGCCTCTACCTCAGCCTCCTGAGAGGCTCCAAGTCACTCCCTGAAGCTGGGCCCAGGTGACCAAGGGGACCAGGGCCGTCCACGGGCCAGCGCGGCCTCTGGCCTCACCTCTTGACGTGCGTGATCTGGATGGTGAGCTCCCGGATCTCCGCCATCTTATCCATCTTGGCTTTGGTCTCCTTCTCAGCCCTGGGAGAGGCAGGGAGACCAGGAGGCCGGTCACTGATTGAGGCTAAAGAAGGAGCCAGCACCTTGGGCTGAGAGCCCAGGGCCAGGGCAGCCCTAGGGACTGGCCAGGGGCCTGGGGAGAGCCCAGGGTGGTCAGGGTCATAGCTTGGCAAGAGGGGAGGCTGGGGGTGTCCAGCTGAGGTTGGGTGGAGGCCCTGGGTGGAGGCCCTGGGTGGAGACGTAGGAGGGAGGACGTGGGGACGGTGTCAGGCATCCCCTGGACTCACAGTCTCATGGCCTGGACGGAGTTGGCGTCGTTGTCTCTGAGGAACTCGTCAAAGAGCATGGCGTCCATCTCCAATGACTTCTGGGCCTCCTTCAGCCGGGCCTCTTCCTCGGAGGCCAGGGACTCCAGCCTCCTGATCTCACTCCGCTTCATCTCCACGGCGTACTGGGGGCCGGCAGGACAAGGTCACAGCGCCCACCTGCGCCCTGGCCCCAAGCTGGACGTGGCCTCCCGGGCAGGTGCCGGGAGGGGACCTACCTGGATCAGGAACATCTTCCGCTTCTGGTCGATGTAGCTGCTCAGGGTGTCGGGCTCCATTTTCTTTTCTGGAATGACAAGGCCCCAGCCAGCGCTGGGGACAGGAGCTCAGAACCTTAGGGGCTGTGACCTCCCGCTCCCAGGACCCAAAGGGACGGGATTCACCCGGGCAGGGGGAGTGCTCTGTTGTCCCCTACCACCAGCAAAGGGACAGCATGCCCCGCCCCCAGGACACACCCAGCCCTTCCTACGGCTGGGGTCCGCACCCTCGGGGACAACCCAGCATGACTATTCAGACATCCAAAAGTCAGGAAAAAAAAAAAACAGAAAAATCACTGCAAATGCAAATTGGCCACCTCGAGGCGACTTAAGCAATAAGAGGTGCACAGGTGACATGCCACCTTGTAGAAGGGACTCGAGCAACGGTAGGTTTGGGTATCTATTGTGAGTGGGATGTGAGGTGTCCCCAGAGGCGCCATCATCACTGTGAGCCACGCACAGGGACGCACGCCTGTCATCCCCACAGCTCCAGAGGCTAAGGCAGGAGGATCGCAAGTTGGAGGCCAGCCTCAGCCACTTGGCTCTAAGCAAATTAGTGAGGCCCTATCTGTTGTGCTGTGGCTGTGAGTGTCCCCAGAGCCGCCGTGGGAGGTGACACAGGAAGGTCCAGAGGAGGAGTGAGGGGTGTGAGGCCTAAACCCCGGCACTGAATGGCTCCCTGGGGTCCCCTGGTGGCCCCTGGTGGCAGGTGGGGTATGGGGAGGAGGTGGCCCTGGGGCCGTGGCTTGGGGTCTCTATTTGTCCCTGGAGAGTGGAGTCTCTGCTTCCTGGTCCCCATGGGAGCTGCTCCCTCCCCACACTCTTCCTCCATGATGTCCTGCCTCCCCTCGGCCAGGAGTGGGGCCGCCATCTGTGGACCGCGACCTCTGACCCTGAACCCCCAAAGCTGTCTACAAGTAGGGTTGGGTATCCAAGGGGGCCCGGAACACCCCCCCTCCCAGCAGATACGAAGGGAGGCCTGTGTTCCATTCTCCAGGGTTGGGGTGGGCCAGGCGGAAGTCATGCCTGTGTCTAACTTGGGTCTCTCTTGCTGTGGTGCCCTTCTCCCTTGGAACGAGGCTCCACTCAGCCCCACTGTGAGAATTTCAGTTAACAACCAGCTGGGACCTGAATGGGGCCGGAAGGAGCAAGGGCCCTGGGGTCTCCACTCCAACACCCTGACCCTGTCCCCGGGCCTCAGAAAGAAGGCATTCCCCAGGAGCTAGGAAAGGTCCCCCCAAAACTGTCCCCTCTGGCCTTGTCCCTCAGACCCTGTCCCTTCCACAGGGGTGTGACTGACACAGCAGGCAGGGCACAGGACTCAGGGACGCTTAGCCACCGAGCCACATCCCAGCCCCCGTTTTAATATTTGATTTTGAGACGGGGTCTCGCTGAGCTGCTGAGGGCCTGGCTAAGTGTCTGGGCCTCCTTGAAGCAGAGCCACTGGCCCCTCAAGGAGACCCAGCTCCCTCCTGGGCCATCAAGGTCAGGGGACTGACAAGCCTGGGGCCCAAAGCTCTAGGTCCTGTCCCCGCCCCCGCCCCCAGCAGGACAAGACGCCATCCGCCTCTCCCAGGCCCTGGGGGTTGGAGAGCAGAGGCAGAAACGGGTCACACTGACCCCTGCTTTGGGGGTGGACGATAGCACTTCTGAGCAAACCCGTTCCTCCCCAAATAACCCCCAGGTCTAAAGTGGAGGGCGTGGGGGGTCCTGGAGCCCCCCACTGTGTCCCAGGGCTCTCATCCCACCGGGTTGGGGATGCAGCTCAGTGGTAGAGCCCCCCTGGGTTCAATCACTTGCACAAAATATGAAGTAATTAAAGCCGGGCCCCGGTGGTGCACACCTGTCATCCCAGCACCTGGGGAGGCCGAGGCAGGAGGATCGCAAGTTGGAGGCCAGCCTCAGCCACTTAGAGAAGAGGCCCTGAGCAACTTCATGAGACCCTGTTCTCAAAATAAAATATATATTTTTTTAAAAAAGGGGATGTGGCTCAGTGGTAAATCACCCCCAGGTTCAATCCCTGGTGCCAATAAATATAAATAATTTTTTAAAAAATGCTCTAGGGTTTACACCCCTTCTGGACTGGGAGGGCGGAGACGGAGTCTCGGACAAAGCGGCCTCTCAAAGCTCTGGAAAGCACACCCACGGTGCCTGGTGGCCAGCCTGGGGAGCAGGCACTACAGAGAACGGGGCTTCCCGGGGCGGGTGGCACCTCTGGTCATGGCCAGTTTCCAGGCCGCTTCTTGCTGGAAGGCTCGCATCTGCTCCTCCTCTGCCTGTAGCTCCCTGTCCTCTGCCTCCTCCTCCAGCTGCAGCTCGCGACGCAGGTGGCTCTGCTTGGTGGACACCTTGGAGGAGACGGTCGTCTTCTGGTGGACCTGCATGGCCTTCCTCTGCTCCCGCTCCTGGGGACGTGGGTTTCGTCAGTCACATTTAACTGAGGGCCTCATGTTTTGAGGTGCTGAGTATCACAGTCACATTTAACTGAGGGCCTCATGTTTTGAGGTGCTGAGTATCACAATCGCATTTAACTGAGGGCCTCATGTTTGGAGGTGCTGAGTATCACAGTCGCATTTAACTGAGGGCCTCATGTTTGGAGGTGCCGAGTATCACAGTCGCATTTAACGGAGGGCCTCATGTTTCGAGGTGCTGAGTATCACAGTCGCATTTAACGGAGGGCCTCATGTTTGGAGGTGCTGAGTATCACAGTCTCACTTAACTGAGGGCCTCATGTTTTGAGGTGCTGAGTATCACAGTCGCATTTAACTGAGGGCCTCATGTCTTGAGGTGCTAAATATGACAGGCAGGTCCGGGGAATTTAGAACCTTCTGGGTTTCCAAAAGAACCTCGGAATCCAGAGTGGGATGGGCAGGGTATTGTTGGTATTGGTCGGCCAGAAGGTCACTTGGTGGTCTGTTGTCCCTACTCATGGGCCACCTTGTCCTGCACCCTCTGTGTCCCCCACCCACCCACCGGATGCCATCCTGACCCAACCCTCCCTTAGAGGAGATTCCAGGATGGGAGGCAGGGAAAGCACCAGATCTCTGACCAAGATCACCACTGACTCTTGCTGTCCTTGTCCTGCGGGTCCTGCACAGACCCTGCCAGGTCCTCACCCAACCGCCTGCACCTTTCACCGAAGTCATTTGGACACTCTGGGGTGGCTTGACTTCCTGCCAGGACCTGCCAGCTGCCTCAAAGAATTCAATATCTAAGAATCTTGCATGAGTTCAGGACCCAGCCGATGGCTTCATAAGAGGGGCCCAAGGAAACTGTGAGCCATTGACTGTTCTAGAGAACTTGATCTGAGGAAATTGCTCTTCTGAGAAGGAAAGTGGTGTCTGATGCTGGTCTGAGAGAAGGAAGCCCCCAGGGGGGAAGGGAGGTCACCGAGGGGCTGGCCCCTGGCCAGGGTACTCACCAAAATAGCCTTATTGAGCTCCTGGTCCCTGAACAGGAAGAAGTCCACGTCCCCAGACATGTGGAAAGGATTGGCGGAGAGATTGGAAACCTTCGCAGGCTCTGGGGAGGGAGACACCTTGTTGGACAGAGGAGCCAGCTCTTTCTTGCAGTGGCTTATGTCCCTGGGGTCTGGGTGTCCCCCCAGCCCAGCAGGCAAGAGAAAACAGGGGTGAGCGTCCACCCAACGTCACCACCCGCTGAGTCACCTTTGTCCTTCTTGGTCGGCTTCTCGGGATGGTCCTCAATGATGGAAGACAGACTCTTGTTCATGGTCTGCAAGCTCTTCCCTGGGGACATATAAGAGTGACAGCCAGGACACTGAGTGACTCTGAGCACTGAGCAAGGAGGGGAAAGACACCGTCTGTGCAGGGGGCCTCTCTGGGCCTTGGTTTCTTTTTCTTTCTTTCTTTTCTTTTGGGTACCAGGATTGAACTCAGGGGCTCTCGACCCCTGAGCCCTGTCCCCAGCCCCCCTTTTTTGTATTTTATTTAGGGACAGGGTCTCCCTGAGTGGCTTAGGGCGTCACTAAATTGTTGAGGCTGGCCTCCAACTTGGGATCCTCCTGCCTCAGCCTCTCAAGCCACGGGGATTATAGGCATGGGCCACCGCACCGCCCAGCTGCTGCTGTCCTTATAAAAGGGACATTTGGAAGCAGGCGCACACACAGGCAGAATACCTCGGGGACATGCAATCAAAGACACCAAAGATTGCTGGTGACCCGAGAAGCCAGGAGAAAGATGTGGTGCACACACCCCTCGGGGTCCTCAGAGAGAATCGGACCATCCACACCTCGGGTTCTTGTGCCTCCAACCCTCCAGAACCCGGTCAGCTGTGGTCCCGGTCACGGGCCCAGTAAGAAACTGGTCCACGGGGTTCGCGGTCAGGGACTTGGCGCCTCGTGGCTGGGTCTAGAGTCCCCTCCACCACCCTGGGTGAGGTCTCCACCTTGGGACCCCAGGCTCCCAGTGTCTGGGACCCTGAGGGCACCCGGCCCAGCCCAGGACTTACTATTGTGGGCCAGGTTGTTGAAGACCAGGGAAGACAGCATCTTAGACATCCCAGCCGAGGACTAACGGGACAATGCGCAGGCTGACCTTGGCCGAGAACGATTCTCACCTGGGGAAGAGAAACAGCGCATGCGTCAGGTGCCCCGTGTCACAGCCCCCCGCCCCCGCTTCTGGGAGGGGGGCTGGCGCGATGGCTTGTCCTTCACGAGGGTCATGGAAAGACTCCCTCTGTGGGTTTAGTGGCCTTGATCTTTCTGTTCTTTGACGAGATTAACTCTGTCTGCCCCAGGACCTTTGCACTCGCAAAGCCTCCACAGTAAAAAAGAAAAGAAAAAGAAAAAAGAAATTGTCCCTCACCCCGCTGGGACCAGGGGGGGCTTCTTTCCCTTCAAAACCAGCTCAAACACCACCCTTCAGAGACATCTTCCCTGAAGGACATCCTCTTAGATCCGAATTTTGTTTTCTTCTCTGCAATTCCCACTACAAGGCGATTGTTGGAAAAAAAAAAAAAAGTTGACTGCTAGGCTGGTGGCACCCACATGTCATCGCAGCAGCTTGGGAGGCTGAAGCAGGAGGATGGCGAGTTCAAAGCCAGCCTCAGCCACTTAGCGAGGCCCTAAGCAACTCAGTGAGACCCTGTCTGTAAATAAAAAATAAAAAGGGCTGGGGCGGGGCTCAGGGGTCAAGCGCCCTTGGGTTCAACCCCCAGTGAGAGAGAGAGAGAGAGAGAGAGAGAGAGAGAGAGAGAGAGAAGAGAGAGAGGTGGGAGGTTTATTAGCAGGCACAGCAATGCACACCTGTAATCCCAAGCAGTTTGGGAGGCTGAGGCAGGAGGATTGCAAGGTGAGGCCAGCCTGGGCAATTTGGCAAGACCCCATCCCCAAATAATAACAGGGTGTAGCTCAGTGGAAAAGCGCCCTGGGCTCCTCCTCCCCAGAATCCGCAAACAAAGCCCAGCCGTCGGTGTCCCCGGGGTGGGAACTCGGGAGAACAGGGTCTTCCCGGGAACAAAGCTCGCGGGACAGGTCCTCGGCCTCCCCAAACTGCTGGGTGCATTTTCGAGGCGCCCCCAGAGATCCCGGGGCGGCCAAGGACACAGGTGGGCAGCGGTTCCTCCCGGGAAACTGGAGGCGGGCTGGTGAGGCCGGCGTCCTAAGGTCCCCTCGCTAGGTCGCTGCCTTGCAAAGCTGCACAGGGACATCGTGGGGACAGGGATGGAGAGATGCACGGGGACCCAGCAGAGCAGGGATGAGAGGGCAAAGAAAGGCGTGAGGCTTTGCCGGGGGACCTCGCAGGGGGACTTTGCAGGGGACCTTGTGGGGGTGGGTCTCACAGGGGGATCTCACTGGGGGACCTTAGGGGGGGACTTTGCAGGGGGACCTTACAGGGGGACTTTGCAAGGGGACCTTGCAGGGAGACTTTGCAGGGGGACCTTGCAGGGGGGGACCTCGCAGGGGGACCTCCCAGGGGGACCTTGCAGGGGAACCTCACCCCCACCAGCGCGCGCTGGCTCCGAAGCCCGAAGCCCGAAGCCCGGCGCCGCGGTTCTCTGCCGCGTTGCAGCCGGCGCTCGGCGTTCCCCGTCGCCATGGCGACCATTCTCCACGCCCATTGTGACGTCACAGAGGCCGGAGCGGGTGGGCGGGGCCAGCGCCGAGTCCGCAGCCTGCGCTTCCTCCCCGGCTCCCTGCGCTGAGGCTGAGGCTGAGGCCGGGCGGGGACCGGGCGAGGGT
>NW_026000168.1:18181625-18191074 GCF_001458135.2 Marmota marmota marmota
CTTCCTCAGAGCGCTTTTTCTTCTTTCGTCCTGGAGCAAAAATAGACCTGGTCCCCTCCCGTCGGAGGCGGCTGCACTTTCTAGAAGGGCCTTTGACAAAGGGCAACTGCTGGGCTGCGTCCGATGGCACGCGCCTGCCATCCCAGTGGCTCTGGAGGCTGAGACAGGAGGATCGCAGGGTGGAGGCCAGCCTCGGCAACTGAACGAGGCCCTAAGTAACTCAGCGAGACCCTGAGGGCTGGGGACGGGGCTCCGTGGCTGAGTGCCCCTGGTTTGTGTGCCCTGGTGAAGGAAGGAAGGAAGGGAGGAAGGGAGGGAGGGAGAGAGGGAGGAAGGAAACCGTCTAGAAAATGTGGCCTGATTTGGAAATTCCATTCTGAGCCTCAGATCACTTACGGATTAAAGCCTTATTTTTACTGGCACCAGGAATTGAACCCAGGGCCCTGAACCCCTGAGCCCCGACCCCATTCCTTTTCGTATTTTATTTAGAGACAGGGTCTATGCTAAGTTGCTGAGGCTGGCCTCTAACTTGAGATCCTCCTGCCTCAGCCTCCTGAGTCACTGAGATTACAGGTGTGAACCACTGTGCCTGGCTAAAAGCCTGTTTTTTGAAAAAAATAAGATGGATTGATGGAGACGTGCAGGGACAGATCCGGAGAAGGCAGGAATGAGGTGAGGCAAGAACACCAGCGGGGTGACCACAGAGCGCATGCCCAAGGCATGTGGGTTACTACAAAATTCTTTGCTCGTTTTGGACGCTTGAAGTTCGAGAATCTTTCATAATAAAATGTTTTGGGAAAAAGTTAACAATTATTCTAAAGGGTGTTCTGGTCTGTGTAAGGGGTTCGGTTTGGGATTGGGGTCATCAGAGACAGGTCTGGCTGTGAGTGTCCCCAGAGCCCCCGTGGGAGGTGACACAGGAAGGTCCAGAGGAGGAGTGAGGGGGTGTGAGGCCTAAACTCTGGCAGTGAATGGCTCCCTGGGGTCCCCTGGTGGCCCCTGGAGGCAGGTGGGGTATGGGGAGGAGGTGGCCTTGGGGCCGTGGCTTGGGGTCTCTCTTTGTCCCTGGAGAGTGGAGTCCCTGCTCCCTGGTCCCCATGGGAGCTTCTCCCTCCCCACACTCTTCCTCCATGATGTCCTGCCTCCCCTCGGCCAGGATTGGAGCCGCCATCTGTGGACTGGGACCTCGGACACCCCTGTCTCCCTCTACAGTTGTGCTGGTGGGTCCTTGAGTCACAGCAACAAAAAACCTGTCAAATACAAGCGGGAAAGTTGTTAATTTTTTTTTCATTTGTAGGTGGACAGCATACTTTTATTTTATTTACTTATTTTTATGTGGTGCTGAGGACGGGACCTAGGGCCTCCCACACACTAGGCAGGTGCTCTGCTGCAGAGCCTAGCCCCAGCGCATTTTTTATTTTATTTTTTGGCACCGGGATTGTGGTGGATGGACGGATGGTTGGTGCTGTGGACAGGTGCTGCAGCATGTCCAGTATGGTGTAGGGGTAGGTAAAAGGCGGGTGCTGGGGGCGGTGGCGCATGGCTGTCCTCCCAGAGGCTTGGGAGGCTGAGGCAGGAAGATCGCCAATTGGAGGCCAGCCTCAGCCAACTTAGCAAGGCTCTAAGCAGCTCAGGGAGAGCCTGTCTCTAAATAAAATATAAAAAGGACTGGGGATGGGGCTCTGTGGTGAAGCACCCCTGGGTTCCATCCCTGGTACCGCAACACCCCGAAAAAAACTCAGGACACTCAGCGGAGTGGGTACCCGGGGTGTGCAATGCCTAAACTGGCCACGGGGCGGCGCCCTGCACCAGCTCCTCGCGGGGCCCTGGTGGCGCCGCCGGTTCTCCCAGGACTTGCAAAAGAGGAACCTTTTGTCCCCTCCGCGGTGAAAGGTTCCCGGTGACGCAGATTGTAAACAAGTTGAAAGACGCTCCACAGCGGATCCACGCAAACAGCGCTGTGGCGACCTTGGCTTTGCCTGCCCGGGGGCCGCTGTCCCCTCAGTCCCCTGATCTCGGGTCCCTGGGGCGGGTGCACGGAGCAAGTGGTGGCTGCCGTCTTGAGGTCCCTATCTGCAGGGCTGCTATGGGGACAGCAGCGACCCCCCCCTCCCCCAGAGCGCCTTCTCGGATCGCTGAAGGCACTTGCAGAGAGATGCGGGAGGGTCCCACAGCCGGGGGTCCCTCGGCCCAAATTCCAACACCCTCGTCCTTGCACCCCGCGCCCGATGGCAAACCTCCCCCAACCTTAAGCCAGCTCAGGACATCAGCAGTTAGGAGGCCGAGGCCGGAGGATCGCAAATTGGAGGCCAGCCTCAGCAAAAACTGAAGCCTAAGCAACTCAGTGAGACCCTGTCTCTTAAGTAAAATATAAACTAGGGCTGGGGACAGAGATCAGGGGTCAAATGCCCCTGAGTTCAACCCCCCGGTATTTATTTCCCATGAAGGGGAAATAAAAACTTTCCAAGATAAGCAGAAATTTAAAAAAATTCCTCATTACTAAGCTGGCGCTTCATAACTTATTAAAGAAATGCTGCACACAGAAGAAATGTTTTAAAATCCCAAAGCTCCCAAATGCTCACATCTCATCTGAAGAGTAGCTTAAGCAAATGAGAAACAGGATCCAACTAAGCATTAGAAATAAATTAAAATGTCAGGAATTCATAAACATCGCACTCTAGTAACATTGAACGCAAATGATCTCAACCCTCCAATTCAAAGACATAAGTTGGCAGGAACTAAAACTCAAGTCCCAGCTCCATGTGGTGGGCAAGACACCGCCACAGGCAAAGAACACGGAAGGACGGACATTGATACACCACGGGAACGGAGCCCCCAAACAAGCTGGGGCAGCTGATCTCCTGTGTCGTGAAGCCGACCTCAGGGCAGAATTCATCAGAAGAGACGGAGCCGCCATCCAACAAGAAGATACAGCAATATTCATGGCACCAATGTGAGAGCGACTGATTCCATAAAATGGACACTACTAAAAGCCTCGGAGAGACCCCCGTCCAACAATAACGGGGTGATTTCAACACACCTCGCTCACAGATAGATCAATCATCCTGATGTCCGCGCAGCAAAGACTCTCTGTACCTGAAAAATACAAGTCATGGACCTTTATTTATTTATATGCAGTGGTGAGAATCGAACCCAGGGCCTCACATATGCTAGGCAAGTGCTCTGTACCCCTGAGCCCCAGCCCCAGCCCAGAAAATGTAGTTTTGAAGATGAGCTTGGAGATTGAAGAAATCAGGAGAGAAATAATAATAATAAAAAATCCTTAGAATCCAATGAGAATAGTGATACAACTTCTCAGAACCTCTGGGAGTGGGACACTGTAAAGGCCGTTCTAAGAGGAAGGTTCATAGCTATGAGTGGTTGTCTGAGAAAATCAGAAAGACCCCAAATAAATACCTAATAATGAGAAAAACGAGACATCACCACAGACATTACAGAGAGAAAATGAGACATCACCACAGACATTACAGCATCACAGAGGACCATCAGGGAGTGGTTTTTAAAACGTCTCCAATAAATTAGAAAATCTACAAGAAAATGGATATATTTCTAGACACACATGACCTGCCAACATTGGACGAAGAAGATATAGAAAACCTAAACAGACCAATAACAGCAATTGAGATAGAAAAAGTGATTAAAAAGCCACTTAACAGCCAGATGCAGGGCACATGCCTGTCATCCCAGAGGCTCAGGAGGCTGAGGCAGGAGGATGACAAGTTGGAGGCCAGCCTCAGCAACTTGGTGAGGCCCTAAGCAACTCAGGGAGACCCTGTCTCTAAATAAAATATAAAAAGGGCTGGGGATGGGGCTCAGGGTTCAATCCTGAGCCCAATAGGGTTCAATAGGGTTAGGGTTAGGGTTTGGATTATTGCTAGGGTTCAATCCCTGATACCAACCAACCAACAAACAACAAACAAAAGATATTAAACAAAGAAAAGCCTGGGACCAGACAGATTCTCAGCTGAATTGTACCAAACCTTTAAAGAAGATCTAATGCCAATGCTCCTCAAATGTATTCCATAAAATACAAAGGGATGGAACCCGTCCAAATCCATTGTCTGAGGTCAACCTCACACTCATACCAAAACCAGAGAAGGACACATCTCGAGGCAAGAAAACTCAGACCAATATCCCTGGTGAACCGAGATGCAAAAATACTTAATAAAATATCCGCCAATCACATTTAGCAACCGAGATGGACCATCATGGCCGCATTGGCTTTATACCAGGAATGCAAGGATGGTTCGACTTCCCCGAGTCAATTACTGTAACCCAGCACAGAAGCAGAATTAATGACAAATGTCACGTAGGCATCTCGGTGGGTGCAGAGAAGGCCGTTGACCCAACCCGGTGCCCCATTTAGGATAAAACACTGAGGAAACCCTCCTCAAGACACTGTAGCCAGGGCAATTAGGAAAGAGAGGAAATAAAGTGGATAAAAATAGGAAAGAAAGAACTCAAATCGTCGCCATTTGCCGATGGAAGAGGGAGACCAGACCCTTCTCTCTCACCCTGCACAAAAGCCAACGTGAAATGGATCCAAGCCCTCGGAATTAGGTCAGGAACCAGACCTAGAAGGAAACATGGGGTCGACCCTCCAGCACTGAGGCACAGACGGTGATGTTCTCAACAGGACCCCCTAAGTCCCGAGAAATAACTGCCAAGGTTAGTAAATGTGGTGGCATCAGATCGAAACGCTTCTGCCCAGCAAAGGGATCAATGTGAAGAGAGAGCCCGCAGGATGGGAGGAAATCCTTGCTACCTGGCCTCATCCATAGAATACACAAAGGGCTCACAAAACTGTTCCCCAAAACTCAAATACCCCCAGTTCCCAAATGGGCCAATCCATTAGACCGACACTTATCAAAAGAAGAACTACAGATGGCCAATAGGGAAATATATGAAAATGTTCCATATCATTAGCCATTAGGGAAATGCAAATCAAAACCAGAGTGAGGCCAGGCGCGGTGGCGCACACCTGTCATCCCAGCAGCTCCGGAGGCTGAGGCAGGAGGATCGCAAGTTGGAGGCCAGCCTCAGCAACTTAGTGAGGCCCTGAGCAATTCAGCGAGACCCTGTCTCTAAATAAAATAAAAAGGGCTGGGGAAGGGGCTCAGGGGTGAAGCACCCCTGGGGTCAATCCCTGGTACCCCCCCAAAAAAAAGTAAGTACCCATTGGCCTCGTCCTCCTTGTCCCCCACTCTGACCTGCCTGTCAAAGGAGGGCTTCTACCGACACCCGAGCCAGCAAGTGCCTGCCACAAGGTCCCGGGGCGCCCGTTGCCCCCGCCGAAATGATGGCCAGCAGGGGGTGCTGGCGGGCGGAGCATGCGCAGTGTCACCGGACAGCAGAGCCCAGGGACCCAGATGGGACCTGCTTGATGCACAAAAGCAAGAGGTCGAACCATGTGCGCACGACTGTGGTCACCATGCGATGTTTCCAAAATGGACCCGCCTCTATGCCCATATCTCCATGCAGTGGTCCCACGGGGTGGCGGGTGGGAGGGACACCGGGCCCCTGGACTGTGTGGATCAGTTGCTCTGCAGCTGGAACTTAGTCAGTGGACTTCCTTGGGGTGGACACCCATCAGTGTCCTGTTTCTTTCTCAAGTGTGACATCCCGTTAGTAGGACCAGAGCTGAGCATCTCTGTGGTCCCTAGATGCAGACCCAGGGCTCGGGAGCTCAGCCTGCAGGTGAGGTCACCTGCTGGACACGAATCAACTGGACTTCCTTCCAGCCACCGAAGACCTTCAGACATCTTTGGCAATTGCATTTTTAAAAAAAGGAGTGGGGTGTCTTGTTCCCATGCTGTTCCTGTGGTCAGTGCAAGTTGGGAAATTGCCCTCTGCAAGACCTGGTCACTTGTGTGTCATCTCTACCCAACCAGGGACCACTATGTGCCCTGCTGTGTTTTTGAAATGACCAGGAATTCCTCCCTCAATCTGGCTGTGGCCAGCATCCGGCTGGGGGTGGTGGTGGCATTTCTCCGACCTCCGAGTCCCCCTGAACAGTGGCCACCCCCAGCCCACCCTCTGTTCCTTGAGAGCTGCTTAGAGTCGAGTGACAGCCGGTGACCCCCGGTCTGTCAGGGATGGCCACCCTGGGGAAAGTGGATGGGAACTTGTGTCCCGAGGTCGTCCCCAAAACATGTGTTCAACCTGGAGGACTTTAGCCAGGCACTGGTGACTCATTAACTCCCTGGTACCCACCAACAGCCAGATTCAGCTGGGGAGGGCAGGCTGGGACCGGGGGACGTGAGCTGAACCCGTCCTTACTTCTTCTGGCTATAAATTCAGTTCCCTTCCAGAGGACATTGAAACCTTGACTGGAATTTTTCTCCCATAATTTCCATCTGTTGTGGTTATTTTTGTTGTTGTTGTTCTGAGGCATAACCGTTGTGCTATTTGATATTTTGGTGGAATTTTGCACAAATTCCATCAATAATTACATAGCTGGGGGGGTAGGGAGGGGCGTGGTGGCATATGCCTGTGATCCCATCGACTTGGGAGGCTGGGGCAGGAGAATCATAAGTTGGAGGCCAGCCTCAGCAGTTTAGCAAGACCTCAAGCGACTCAGTGAGACCCTGTCTCTAAATAAAACACAAAACAGGGTTGGGGATGGGGCTCTGTGGCTAAGTGACCCTGGGTTCAATCCCTGGTACCAAAAGGAATGACATTGCTCAGAGTTCTGCCGGGGGTAGTGGTGACCATAGCCTTACGGAGTCATGATGGCCTTGGCAATGGGAATAGTTCCTACCACTCAGGAAGGTGAAGGCTTAGGTGAGATGGAATTTGTGAAGCACCCCTCAGGGTATACAGCAATCACTCATAAGTGTTAACTCTGAGTTCTGAGAAAGGGGGACTGGATACCTGACAACCCTCAGGACGGGGAGAGACATCTGCAAATAAATAAATAATGACCCGTGTTTGGAAATCCGCTCCCACAGAGACGGACTGGCTGTAAAGGAGGTTCGGGGGTGAAATTTGAGATCGGAGTCAAAGAAGGAGCTGTGTTGACTGGGGTGAGGGTTCTCAATAGAGGGAGCAGTGAGTGCAAAGGCCCTGTGGTCAGCTGGTGCAAAGGCCCTGTGGTCAGAGGAAGCCACGTCCTTTCAGGACACTTAAGGCGTCTGGTCCCTGCGAGGATTCGAAGACATCTTGGATGCACAGGGTGGATGACGGGTGAATGTTCCTGCTGTGGGCTGGGAACATCTGACTGGGACAGAGGGACGGTGTCCCGTGGCCCTCCATCAGCAGGTGGCTCTGGGTGAGGAGCTCTGGGGTACCATGGACCTGAGATCGCTGACCAAGCATCATGGGCTTCATGGTGACACGGTCACACACGGGGGGGGGGGGGAAGTGGAGACCCCAGGGGGACACAGGGGTCATGCCATCTACAGCCAAAGAGAGAGGCCTTGGGGGAGTTAACCCAAGACCCCTTGATAGTGGACTCCCGGCTTCCGGGACGGTGAGGCGTGCGCATCCTGCTCTGGTTATCTGTTACGCGGCTGTAGCTGACTCATACACCCCCACAGCACAGAGGGCCGCTGGATGGTGCCAGCTCTGCACACCCCTGCAACATCTGCGAGGGGAGGCGTCTCAAAGATTCCAGGGCAGATCTTGACACGCTGTGTGCGCTGGGGACGTGCATCCAACCCGTCATTCAGGTTTAAGTCTTTCTGAAATTTATTCATTCAACTATTGGGTGCCTACTGTATGCTTCATGCTGAAGATATGAAGGGCTAGAAATCACTGCTGGCCGGGATGGAGCTTCCATTCTGTTGGAGGAGACAAAGGATAAATAATAGAAAATGGAAAATACGTAATAAAGTAAGAAGGCAAAGCCAGGCCCGGCGTCTCATGACTATCATCCCAGTGACTCAGGAGGCTGGGGCTGGAGGATTGCAAGTTGGAGGCCAGCCTCAAAAACATTAGTGAAACCTTGTCTCAAGACAAAAAATAAAAAATAAAAAGGGCGGAGGGTTCAATCCCCAAAATTGTGGGGGGAAAAATGTTAAAAAGGTAATAGTTGCCAAGAAAAAGAAAAAAAAGCTAAAATGGGATAGGAAAATTAAAACAGCCGAGAGGGACATGATGTGACTCTGATTTCAACAGAGTCATCCTGACTGTTTTTGGGTTTGCGGACCCTCGGCGCCCCTAGCGCTAAGGCTGCTGAGGACGCACCTTAGTTTCAAGCGTCTTCTGACCCTTTGCTGCAGTTGTCCAATACACCCGACGCGGGACCTCGACCCCCTCACTAGCTCCAGATCATGCTCCCCCGCCTCCCGGGAGAAGGAGTCAGCTTCATAGAAGGAGCGCTGTCCACGTGCCCAAGGGGTGGCCATGCGTTAGATGCCCCGTGGTGCAGCCAGACCAGCTCGCCTGGCCCCTCTCCTTCCTGCTGCGCCCTCTGAGTGGGTTCTGGGTCTGGGAAACGCTTGGCTGGGGATCCGGCTGGAATGTGGGTCAAAGGGCGCCGCAGGGGACTGGCACTCGCGGCTCACTTGCCTCTCTCGCGCTGACCGCTGACTTCCCAGAGCGCTCTCTCTCTCTCTCTCTCTCTCTCTATCTCTCTCTCTCTCAGCTGGGCGCCAACGCATCCGGAGGAAATCGCTTCGGACTGGAGCAGCCCCGAGAACCGCGCTCCGTAGACCAGGAGCCCTGAAGGTGTCCCCGGAGAGCCGCTGTCACCGGCCTCCAGGGGACGTCAGCAAACCTCCGGGGCAGTCGGAGGCCAGGCTGGCAGCGCTGGTGGCTTGCCCAGCGGGACGACCAGACACCGTATTTCTCCAACAACAGCCCCCAGGCAAGTCCCCTGATTCACCCGGCAGCATCGGGAGAGCGGATCGCGCGGGGTGGACACGGGGTTGCGCAGCTGACCCCGCCAGCCATGTCCCCGGTGGGTGGACAGCTCGGGGGCACCCTTTCAGCGCCCTTCTTAGGCCCCAGGGCTCGCCTCACGTCCTCACCTGGGGACCGAGCTTGGGAAGCGGACCCTCGTGGACGCGGAGGCAGCGGGTGGACCGCTGGAGGCCGGATCTGGCGCCAGATCTGGCTGCGCGCAGCCCCAGCAGTTCCCGGGCTCTGAGCCCCGCGCGGCGCTGGGGGCTGGAGTGGCGGGGGCGTGTCGGGGGCGTGGTCTGGGCGGGGCCTGGGCGGGGCGGGGCGCGTGACGCGCGGCGCTGGCCAATGGGAAGCGCGCCCGAGGCCGAGCCTCCTGCGAGCCTTCGCGGCGCCCGCGGCGTCACGTGAGCGGCCGGGAGGGAGCGCAGAGCGCGGCCGGCGGGCGAGACTCCGCCGCAGCGGGCAGCGGGCGAGCGAGCGCAGGGACCCGCGGCCCGGCCCGCGGCCGCCCAGACCCCGACCGGGCGGCCGCCCCCAGCTCAGCCCGGGCGGCCAGCAGGACGCCTGGGCCTGGCCGCTGG
>NW_026000168.1:18192834-18196071 GCF_001458135.2 Marmota marmota marmota
CTCCGCAGAGGGGTCCGGGCCCACTCCCTGCGCCTCTCGAACCCACGCGCCGTCCCCCCGCGCGAGTGGACACCCACGCTGACCCCACGCGCGCGGACACCCGTGCCACCACCTCGGCTGCCGCACACAACGCCCCGCACACGCAGTCACACGACACACACCCACACCCCTTTGCACACGGCTTAGACCCCCATCTGCACCCTCACGGAGTCCCCCCGGGGGGGGGGGCTCTTCCAACATTACCAGAGAGGTGGCTGAGGTGGCAGCCGAGGGGACAGAGGAAATGCCATCCCTACCCAATACAGCCGTCCTGTTCCCTCTTCTCTCCCCACTGTGGTGTTACCCAGGGACTCCACCCCCCCCTTCCACCTCCAAGAAGTGTTTTCTTTCCTGGTTGGTCCCAAGAAATGCCCCCAAAGTCTTCCCTCCCAAGAACCCGGTGGCCCTCACCGTCTACAGGTGCTGAAAACAGCGGGACAAGGCGACTTGAGGGCCTGTGGGCAGCGCAGGGAGCAGAGACTCTTATTTTGAAAGGCGGCCCCCACCCGCCACCCCCGTGATTTGCTCGCTGACCCAATGGCGAGCCCTTGGCGCGCGCTGGGCTTGTTATCAATTACATGTTGTTCCTGCAGCCGCTGTGTCCCCGGGAGGATAAACAGCAGGCCTGGCCGGCGAGGGAGGGGGCGGAGTCCAGCGGCCAGCCGGGGACTGTGCCCGGAACAGCGCGTCCCCTCCCCCTGCATGCAGCCTGCGCCACGTGCTGGTGTTTTTTAGGGACCAGAGCTGGCCCCAGCCCGAATACTCCCTTTTTTTTTTTAATGCCTGCACCTCGGGAAGTCCGAGAGCCCCTTCTGGGCTCCCCAGATCCTGCCCTGTCCTGCTGCAGGGACACTCAGCCTGGTCTTCAGACCCTGCTGCCTACCTGGCTTCCCCACTCAGCCTCATCCAGCCAACCTTGGGGCATGGCCCTACATGGCCATCCAAAGAGCTTATATTCTGGTGGGGAGGTCCACAGGAAAGGACTCCACACACACACAACCAAGACCATTCACCACTGTGGCACCTGCTAGGGACAGTATAAAACGGGATGATGTGACCCAGTGGCTTCTGAGCTCAGGGGTCCAGGACCCCTGGATTCAATCCCTGGTATCACCCCCCCCCAAAAAAAAAGAAGAAGGAGGGGTGGGCACAGAGGTGACACCAGGTTCCAGAGACACTCTGGCTCCCAATGCCAAACACTCTCCCTTTCCCCAACCTGGATAAACACCCAGCCCGCTGTGGTCACTGGGCGGGGACAAAGGTCCAGAAAGGTGGCCCTATTGCAGGCAGACACACTGTTGACTCTCCTTGAACACCGGACTAGCATGGCCTTTGGCTTCAGAGAACACACTGTCCCCCTCTCCTCTCCACGAACATCATCTGAGCCCCTCCTGGGCACCGGGTGTCACACTGGGGACTGGGGACACATGGAGCACACTGTCTAGTGGGAAGACGGGCATTAGCCGAGTGTCCCCAAGGTGGTGAGTGTCCCAGGTGGGGACTGAAGTGGCGGTGGGGTGTAGGGCAGGAGAGCGCGTCCTAATTGGCCAACGGGGTCCTGACTTGTGACCCTCGGGATGGTTGGGGGATCGAGGCGGCCACACGCATTGGGTGCTCTAGGATCTTGGGTGAACGCATCACCGCCCGAGGGGTGGGGCCTCGTCCACCATGGTGGCTAAGTCTCATGTGTCCTGGGGAGGGTCTTGTTCAGGCTTGTCCCCTGGGGGGTGACAATCAAATGGGGAAACTGAGCCCTCTGAGGACAGACACTTACTGTCCTTGAACTTTTCTGCCTCCAAACCACAGTTTTCCCAGTTAAAAATAGACCCCGCCCGGGGACGGTGGCCCACACCTGTCATCCCAGCAGCTGGGGAGGCTGGGGCAGGAGGATCGCAAGTGGGAGGCCAGCCTCAGCCACTCAGCGAGGCCCTGAGCCACTCAGGGAGACCCTGTCTCTAAATAAAATCTAAAAAGGGCTGGGGACGGGGCTCAGGGGTTAAGCATCCCTTGGGTCAGTCCCTGGGACCAAAAAATAAAATAAACTAAATATCAGATCGAGTAATTTTTATTTATATAAAGTAGATGATTTTTTTTTAAAAAAAGAAATCTGAAGTGGACGCCTGATGGGCACCTTGCATTTTTATTCGCTGGATCTGGCAACCCACGGAAGCCCAACGGCTTGGGGTCAGAGAGCAAGTGGCCACCGTCCCCTCCCCCCTCCTGTGACTCAACAGAGGTGACGCTGAGGTTCGGGTCCTACGATGGGCAGTGGCCCTCCGAGTCCTGGCCGTTCTGGGGACCCGGAGCCTCTGATGGCCTCCCCTCCAACGCGGTTCTCCCCTCAACGCACGCACGTGGACTCTTTTCCAGGATCTTTCTGGAAAAATCCGTCTGGAACCAGAACGGCCGGGTTGTGCAACGGGGCTCCGAGGGCTCTTTTGCAAACTCTGTGGCAGCGTTTCAGAGGACACTCTTGCAGGCCCCTGTCCCTGGGGGTGAGGCAGGAGCCTGGCATTCGGCAGCTGGGAGCCGGGCAGGCGACCCAGGGTGGGGGCAAGCCCCGCCGAGGGGCCGCGAGCCACCGTCCTGACTCTCTTTCCTCCTTCACAGCGGCCACCAGCGCGGCCCGGCCAGCATGGTGGACCACCTGCTGCCAGTGGACGAGACCTTCTCGTCGCCCAAGTGCCCCGTGGGGTACCTGGGGGACAGGCTGGCCGGCCGGCGGCCCTACCACATGCTGCCCTCGCCCCTTTCCGAGGACGACAGTGACGTGTCCAGCCCCTGCTCCTGCGCCAGCCCCGACTCCCAGTCCCTGTGCTCCTGCTACGGCGGTGTCCCCGGTGCCGAGGGACAGGACAGCATCCTGGATTTCTTGCTCTCCCAGGCCACCCTGGGCGGTGGTGGCGGCGGCAGCAGCGGGAGCCTGGGGGACAGCAGTGGCCCTGTGACCTGGGGGACGTGGCGGAGGGCCCCGGTGCCCGTGAAGGGGGAGCACGTTTGCTTCCCAGAGTTCGCGCTGGGGGACCCCGAGGAGGTGGCCAGGCCCTTCCAACCCACCCTGGAGGAGATCGAGGAGTTTCTGGAGGAGAACATGGAGCCGGAGGCCAAGGGGGCCCCCCAGGGCAGCGGCCAGGACTCGGGAGCCTGTGGCCAGCTCCCCACGGGGCCCCTCAGGAGCCATGCGCACCCGGGCCCTGG
>NW_026000168.1:18198838-18203411 GCF_001458135.2 Marmota marmota marmota
TGCGGCAGGAGAGAGGGAGGAGCGGGGGGGAGAGAGGGGGAGAGAGGGGACAGAGAGGGAGAGAAGACCCACTCAGTGCTCCCACTCAGCCTGGGGACCAGCTTCCTCACAGCTTAGTTGAGAAGCCACCAAGGGTGGGGGACAGGCCTGGCCAATGCTGGGCTCCAGGTGGCCAGTCCCCCCAGGCTCTGCCCTGTGTGGTGTTGGGGGAAACCAGCCCCCCCAAGGTCGGGCCGTGCTCAGGAGGACCCAGGCTGTGGTGCCAGAGGCAGAGCGGACCCCACATGTCCCCCTCCCCGTTTTGGGGAGGTCACATGCAGCCGTTCCTGAAATGCAGGCCACCTGGAGCTCGGTCCCCAGGGGTGCTGGACAGGGTCCTCCACAGCGTAGGACACCCACCTGGGGACAGCACATGAGCCACCGACACCCCCTCACCTGCACGCAGAGTGTCCCAGAGCCAGACCTGGCAAATGGACGCGCGGCTGTGCGTGCGCGGGTCCCGCGATAGGTGTCTTGGTGTCCCTGTGCCTGTGACCTGCTGTGTGGTGGCCGGTGGCCGTGGCCCCGGCCAGCTCTGCGGCTTTGGTCCTCTTGGCTGGGTACCGGTTCCGAGAGCTGGTGGGAGCTGGCCCGAGCAGGGGTCCTGGCGTGCCAGGGCAGGCGGTGGCAGGAGCTAGGAGTGGCCATGCGACGTCCCTCTGCCCCTTTCCCCGAGGAGGAGGGGCTGCCTTCTCCCAGCCACCCAGTGCCAGAGAGCAGGTGGGGCCTTAGCCCTGCGCGTGTCCCCGGAGGCCGATGGTCACCCTTGCAAGCTAGGAGGTCCTCAGTCCCTGAGACAGCAGGTGGGCAAGAGTGGAGGTTGAGCCGGGCCTGTCGCCCAGCTGCTCGGGAGGCTGAGGCAGGAGGATGTCAGGTAGAGGCCAGCCTCAGCCACTTAGGCGCTCAGCAGGTCATTGAGTCCCCGTCTCTGAGTAAAATGCAGCCCAGGGCCGGGTTGGGGCTCCGGGGCCAAACACCTGGGTTGACCGGGGGGGAATATCTCCGATACCTTGTGACCCAGGCGCTGACCCCCAGCCCAGGACCCCTCCACAGGGGAGGACACTGGCCTGGGGACACCAGCAGGGACGGGCTGCCAAGACTCCGTCCTGGGCCTCTGTGACTTCTCCACGGAGCAGGTCTGTCCTCTGTGGTGTCCCAACGTGGCAAAGGCTGTCCCACGGGGAGCTGAGGGTCCCCACTCCTGGGGAGGGACATTTCTGTGACCCTCTGGGGAGACCCAGGCTGACTGCAGGGGTCCTGGCCTCCTGGGTTGATCCCAAGAGGCTTGTGTCCCTTACATGTGGTGACAGTCTCCCAACTGGGGACAAAGGGAGGCCTGCAGCTCTCAGATGGGAATGGACCCAGCTTTGGGGACAGCCCAGCGTGACAAGGATCATGTCATATTTATGGGCCAGGGGCTGCTGCTGAGAATCAGGGTCCCCTCCGCCCGGTCCATCGCCTGCCTCACCCCTCCACAGGGGACCCGTCACCTCCCGTAGAGCATGGTGCCAACCCATTTGTCACAGATGGTGGCGCTGAGGCACGGGCACTGTGTCACACGGCCCCAGGTTGTGGCTCGTGAGCGTGCATTTGGGGCACACGCCAGGCGGGCACCTCAGCCCACGCTGGTTCTCTGGGGACCCCGCTTGGCATCACGGGATGCGTCTGTGCCCCCACCCAGGGTGCTGCTTCCCAGGGGAAAATGAGTCCGTGAGCAGCCGGGCTCGTGGCTCACGCCTGTCATCCCAGCGGCTCGGGAGGCTGAGGCAGGAGGATCGCAAGTTGGAGGCCAGCCTCAGCCACTGAGCAGGCCCTGAGCAATTCAGGGAGACCCTGTCTCTAAATAAGACACAAAACAGGGCTGGGGACGGGGCTCAGGGGTCGAGGGACCCTGGATTCAATCCCTGGTCCCCCCCACAAAAAAAAGAGTCCCTGAGGTTGGGGTCAGTGACCCCATTTGTCAGAGGAAATAGAGGCACAGAATGGTCAGTTCACTTCTCCACCGTCCCACAGCTAACAAGGGGCCGACCCAGAGCTCCACCAGAGCTGGCTGTCCTCTGCCCACCTTAGACTGGGGGCCGCTCTCCAGCCCTCTGCTCACCGTCTCCCGGGGCGCTGCTTTGCTTCCCGGTCCCCTGGCGAGGGGACAAGCTTCCTCTTCCTGGCTGCCTCCGGCTCCGGCCCCTCTGCTGCCCCACACCGTAACCGTCTGTCCCCATGGGGTGGCCATCTTGCCCAGGTACTCAGCCTGGCTTCCTCCTGCCCTGTCGGTCCCCGGGTCTCTCTCTGTCCCCTCTGGTGGCAGGACTTCACACCCACACTGGCTGGGACACCAGCAGCTGCCTGTTCCCGTCTCAGCATCTGGGAAGTGTGGCTGCCTTCCTAGAAGTTTCCTTGCCTCGCCCTCAAACACAGGGGCCTTTGTTCCCTGCAGCGGAACATCCTGTTCCAGAGTGGCCCGCGGATCCTTCCAGAAAGAACCCCTTCTGCCGCGCGAGGGTGGAGATTTAAAACAGGTCGCAGCCATGAGAGGGGTGACCTGGTGTCATTCATCATGGGCGCTGCAGGCCTGAGGCCACAGAGCCAGGAGGTGGGAGGCACAGGATTCGGGCTCCCAGGCTGCTTTCTGGACCCCTGTGTCCCTGTGTCCCTCAGAAAGGAGGCATCCTCTGACCCCATCCTCATGGTGGGCCCCATGTACAGATGGGAAGGTTGCTCACTGCACAACTAAAGGGGAGGGGGGTGCCATTTCCATTATGGTCCCTGAGACGACTTGGTGATGGCTTTTTTTTTTGGGGGGGGGGGTAGGGGAGTACCAGGGATCGTACCAGGAGTACAGGGTCTCGCTGAGTTGCTTAGGGTCTTGCTTTTGCTGAGACTGGCCTCCAACTCACGATCCTCCTGCCTCAGCCTCCCCAGCCGTTGGGATGGCTTTTTTGTGTATCTCCCCGGCTGCCCCTCACTCCTCAGGACGGGACTGCGGTGCACCCTGTCCTGGGTGGGAAGACGGAGGCCCAAGGTGGCTCCAGCTCAGGACCCCGCAGGGTGCGTGTTGGGGGGATGACAGCCGGGCTAGGGCAGGGGACGCGCCATCCAGGGGGCTGTGTGACTCGGGTGCAGGGTCCTGCCCGGCCAAGGACCGACCTTGGCCCGGGTCGCAGTTCCTGGGAGGGGCTCCGAGCTCTGGCTCCTGGTGCCTGGGTCAGCTCTCTGCTCAGAAGCTGCGCCCCTGACCCTGGCCCGGGGTCACGGGTCCCCCATGACATATGCCACCCAGCCTGCAGTCATCGCCCTCCATGTAAATGCACTGACTGAGCCTCGCCCTGCAGCAGGCCGGGCTGGTCCCTGGACACTCCTGGGGAACTGGACATGTCCTCCTTCATGGAGATGACGGTCTAGGGACAGACTGATGGTCACCCAAAAGCTGACCCCATGCGAGATGCACGTCTATGATCCCAGCAGCGCAGGAGGCCGAGGCAGGAGGATCGCAAGGCCCTGAGCAACTCGGCAAGGCCCTGTCTCAACAGGAGAAGGCCGGGCTGGGGCTCAGGGACAGAGTGTCCCTGGGTTCAGTCCCTGGCCCCAGAGAGGAAAAGGCTGAGACTAGTTTGAAGTCACAGTGGTGGCAAGAGTGAGGACGGACAGGCAGGCAGTGTCACGGAGCCCAGAATGGCCATCCTGGACGCTCTCCTGGTGAGTAGCAGGGACCTGGGCTGAACTCTGAGGGATGGTACAAGATGGCAGCAGGAGAGCAGGCAAGAGCGTTCTAGATACAGGAAAGTATGTGCAAATGTCCTGTGGCGAGAGGGACCATGAACAGATCAATAGAGATGGAGCGCAGGAGGCAAGAACACGTGGATAGGGGTCGCGAGATGTGACAGGTCCGTCTGCCACCAGGATCGGGTAGGGAGAGCCTCAGAGCCCCAAAATCAGTGACAGGAAGTCAGGGCTCTTTATCCCAACTTTGGTCCTTGCCCATGGGAAGTACTTGCTCCCAGGCCCGCAGAGGCCAAGACAGAGATGTCATGAGAACCACCTGAACTCTTATGTTGTGGCAGCACGTCAAGCACGTCACAGTGCACCGCGTCCCCAGCTGTATCTTATATTTTGTTTAGAGACAGGGTCTCACTGGAGTTGCTTGGCGCCTCACTTTTGCTGAGGCTGGCCTCCAACTTGTGATCCTCCTGCCTCAGCCTCCTGAGCCTGGGATTACCTCTGGCACCACGGTGCTGGCCCTCCTGAACTCTTAAGAACACCTGGCAGGGGTGCATTGTTGTTTGGGGTCTCAGAGGTCCCCACTTACAGGCCAGCATGGTCCAGGAGTAGGGTGGGCTCAAACCCAAGGACACCTCTTGGGTCTGTACTGGAAGTAAGATGGAAGAGCTGGGGATGCCTTTGTAGTCCTGGGGACCCTGTATCCTCCCCTGGACCTCCGTTTCTCCTCTGGACAGGCTTCCTTGGACCCTCACAAATGGCCCTGTGGCCTTTTGGTCCCGGGAAACCAGGATCACACGCCCCTTTCCTGAAGGAGGCT
>NW_026000168.1:18205802-18209862 GCF_001458135.2 Marmota marmota marmota
CCTCCAACTTGCGATCCTCCTGCCTTGGCCTCCCAAGCACCCAGGAGAAAGCACCCTTTCTTGATCACTATACCAGGCAACATATGGGTCAGCGAAGAAATCTCTGAATTCAGGTGGAAGTTTGGCCTGGCGCGGTGGCACCAGCCGATTCGGAGGCTGTGGTTGAACGCCCCTGGGTGCAATCCCTGGCGCACACCCACACACACACACACACACACACACACACAAAATGTAAGTATATTTTCCTCTTTTAAAAGAGTCTGAAAATAAGTTGGAAGGGTTAATATGGTGACTCTAGCCTGACACGCAGGCTTCTTCTCTTCTAATGCTCCTCCTCTGCGCCCTGGGGTGTTGATTCAAGAGGACTTGGGCCAGCAGGTGAAGGCTGGTGGGCCCCTCCTGCCTGACAGGCGAGATTTGCATAATCTGGTCTACTCGTCTCCCATTGGCCAGCATGGAGTCACATGGCCTCACGCACTGCAAGGGATGCTGGGAAATGTAGTCTTTCGCTGGGAGGCTCTTGCCTAGCTAGGGTATGCAAGCTCTATTGCAAGACAAAAAGGGGACAGTACAAATCGGGGACAGCCAGCAGTTTGTGCTGCCAGCCCAGTGTACTCTGGCCTCCCAGGAGGCTGCTGCCCAGCATGGGCGCCAAGGGGCACCCGTGGGCTCATCCTCCGGGCCTCCCTCCTCCACCTTGGCTGAAGGGCACCCCAGGAGGGTTTGCAGGGACAGGGGAGTGTCACGAAGGGAAATCCACGAGGAACCAGGAGGTCCCCGTGCAGAAGCTCAGAGTGCACATGACAGAATCCCAACTCCCCGTGGACAAAGCAAACCTTCACCAGGTCACCGTGGTCTGCTGTTGAACTGGGGGCAGAGTATGTCTGTCCAAGGGAAGGGGACAGAGTCACAGAGCCCCGCCATCGGGGCTTGCAGGGAAATGGTAGCTTCTCTTAGCTGCATTGGTGCGGAGAGTGCAAGGCACGGGCCGAGGAGGCCTCTGGAAGTGGGCACATGCACCTGCCCGGATGGGAATTGGAACCTACCCAAGGGGACAGCAAATAGGGACCAGACAGATCTAGTATGTGACAAAGACCAGGTCCCAACAGGCCCTGCTTTACTTGAGGATAGACACAGTTGCTCTGGGGCCTATTTAAAGGTGCAGAGTAAGGCAGAGAGAAGCATCCACGGGGACTCAGAAAAACAGTGTCCACCTGGACGGTCCCCTGCATTTCCTGGCTCCTAGCAGGTCCTGAGGAGACCCAGGTTGCAATATCAGAGTATGAGCCGAGGGTAAAACGGGGTGGAAGGGAAATGGGAGATTGTGATGAGCGGGGCTCACACCTGTGATCCCAGTGGCTCCGGAGGCTGAGGCAGGAGGATTCCAAGTTCGAGGCCACAGCCTCAGCTACTTGGCCCTAAGTGACTTAGTGAGACCCTGTCTGTTATGGTCTGGCTGTGAGGTGTCCCCCAAAAGCTCACGTGGGAGACAATGCAGGAGGAGTTGGAGGAGAAAGGATTGGGTTATAGCCTTGACCCAATCACTGGGTTCATCCCTGGGGGTCCCCTGGTGGCCCCTGGAGGCAGGTGGGGTGTGATGGAGGAGGTGGCCCTGGGGCTGTGGCTTGGGGTCTCTATTTGTCCCTGGAGAGTGGCGTCCCTGCTCCCTGATCCCCATGGGAGCTGCTCCCTCCCCACACTCTTCCTCTTATTTAAAGACAGGGTCTCACTGAGTTGCTTAGGGCCTCACTAAATTGCTGAGGCTGGCCTCCAACTTTTGATCCTCCTGCCTCAGCCTCCTGAAGGCTGGGTTGACAGGCGTCCACCACGGTGCCCTGAAGGATTTGCTTTTTGTGTCTGTCTCTCCTGCCTCAGGCTCCTCTGTCTTCCTCAAATTCCCTGCCTCTTTAAATCAACAGAACACAGGGCAACTCCCTAAAAGGGATGATGATTATAGTTCCTTCCTCTTAGGGTCACAGTGCAGACAAAATGAGTAGAAATTATGAAATGCACCTAGAATAGCATCTGGAAAATAGCAAAGGCTGTTGTTATTTGTGGTTCAATAGTTCAAATTGTTTTTAAAGTGCTGGGGACAGAACCCAGGGCACAACACATGCTAGGCAAGAGCTGAATCCCCAGCCCTGTTGTGCTATTTTTTTTTTTTGGTACCAGGGATTGAACGCAGGGACCCTCGACCCCTGAGCCACCTCCCCAGCCCGATTTTGTATTTTATTTAGAGACAGGGTCTCGCTGAAAAGTGCTTAGGGCCTCACTGTTGCTGAGGCTGGCTTTGAACTCATGATCCTCCTGCCTCAGCCTCCTGAGCTGCTGGGATTTCAGGCATGCGTCACCACACCTGGCCAGATTAAGTTCTTTTTTTTTTTTTTTTTTAGTTGTTGATAGAATTTTATTTTTATTTCTTTATATGTGGTGCTGAGAATTGAACCCAGTGCCTCACACATGCTAGGCAAGCGCTCAAACACAGAGTCACAATCCCAGCCCCCAGGTTAGGTCTTAAAACCGGGGTTGAATCTTAACACACGGAGGACACACTCAACCCGCCCCCCCAAACCATAGCATCTTGCCAAAGCAATATGACAAGGAAAAAAAAAAAAAAGATCGGAGGCACGGTTGTGGGACCCTGGGGATGTGGCTCAGGTGTTAAGCACCCCCGGGTTCAGTCCCCAGCACAAAAACAAACAAATAAATAAGTAAATCACACTGTCTGTGAACTTGACCTCCCCGACACCCCCGGGACACTGCACCCAGACACAGCAGACCCTCACTCTCCTGTTTCTGCACCACCAGAATCTGGGCCACGAAAAAAAATTTAACTGATTTAAGTCACACCAAGAAAAATCTCTGACCGTAATCGAACTAAATTAGACATTCGTAACTGAGAGCCACCTGGAAAGCCCCCAAGTTTCTGAGAAGTAACGAGCCTACTTTAAAATTACCCCCGGGGGCCGAGGGAGAAATGAAAAAGGAAATCCTAAAGTCTTTGAAAACAGAATAAAATGGAAAAACATAACATACTAAAAATCGTGGGAGATTAGGAAAGCAACACTAGAGGATGTTGATAGCCCTAAATGCTTATATTGGACGAGGAAGAAGGCCTCTGTCCAACATGCTCAGTTTTTGTTTTAAGGAACTAAAAAAAAAAATAAAAATAAAGAGGCAAATTCAATCCAGCCAACGCTGAAGGAAGGAAATAATAAAGATCAGATTGTAAATAAATGGAATAGGAAATAGAAAAATCGGGGGTGTGTGTGTGTGCAATGGGGTGAGTCACTTTTATTAACTCTGCTTTCCTCCTGACTGACTATTAATCCTGTGAGCTCACATTTCTGCAGCTCCTGCTACAAAAAGGTGGCACTTTCTGGGGTCCCCAGACCTCATTCCTTGTTAGCAAGAAAGTGCCACCTCTCAAGCTCTGCTTTTCTCTCAGTAGCAAAAAAAGAAAAAAAAAATATGTCTGGTTGGGACCTGGAAGCTTCATGAACAGGGACAGAAATCTGCATTGTTCAGTATGGAAAGGAAAGTTCTGGAACATGGGGAATCCTGGGTCCAGAGCATTAATGGATTTATCCACAGAACCCTCCTATGAGGCAGGCATTTTTAATAGCTCCATTTTCCACTTAAGCTAACTGAGGCTCGGGTGGTGGGTAAATAAGACCTCATAGCTTGTCTCTGTGCCACGGGGGCCCTTCACGCAGGGCCACTTGTTCTCCTTTTATACCCAGCAATGTGTGCCTGCTGTCCCCTTCCCTCTAACCTTGCCCCCGCCCAACACCAAGCTGGTTTCTCAGCATTAAGAAGAGAGAATGTTCATGGCTTCTCTGTGAGGATCTTGCATTTCCCCAGAACCCTGGAGAACCAAGACCAGGGGGCTCTCTGATCCATGGAGTCCTACATTAGCTCCCCAAACGGGTCAGAGCCAGCCTCAGCCTCCAGCAATAACAGCCACGGGGGGGGGGAGAGAGAAGAGGAAGGAGGAGGAGGAGGAGGAGGAGGAGGAGGAGAGAAGAGGAGAGAGGAGAGAGGAGGAGGAGGAGGAGGA
>NW_026000168.1:18210619-18228247 GCF_001458135.2 Marmota marmota marmota
AGGAGGAGGAGGAGAAGGAGGAGGAGGAGAAGGAGGAGGAGGAGGAGGAGGAGGAAAGGGAGGGAGGGAGGAAGGTAGGTAGGTCCGTCCTCTCAGTCAGGAGCTGGGAGAAGGCGTGAGGGCAAGTGGTGGCCTCTATGGACAGGCCTTCTCTCTAGGAGTTCTTAGGTTTGGGCCCAGAGGCAGGACTTTGTCCAGAGGTCCCTGCCACGGTCCCCAGTTCCTTCAGCTGCAGTCCCCTGCTCTCGAGCTGGGGTGAATCCCGACTGAAGAGGTGGAAACCCTGTCAGCGGAGGTCACAGAGCTGGCCTCGCCTGTGGGCCACGCCCGAGAGGTGCTCCGTCCGATATTTTAATCGTTTTCTTTTGCTACACCATTGTCACCCATCTCTAGCTCCAACCTGGTGGCTGCCCCCTGCTGTTGAAATTGAGCATTTTCCCAGTTGCTGACCTGGGCACGCAGCCATGCAGGGTGCCTCTTTGCCGCCATCTTGCCCATCGCCCTGATTCTGGGATTTTACAGCTATGGAAACTGAGGCATGCAGAGAGGGGAAGGGACCCACCCAGGATTAGGGTGCTCAGGAAGAGAACAACCAGGGAGTCAGCCCAGGCCCTCCTGCTACCCTGGCCACTGCTCTGTCTGCCCCAGGATGATGAAGGTCCACCCAGGTTCACCCAGACAGGAAGTACAGCTGGAAGTTAGGCATAAGAACAGACTGGCTGGGTGTGGTGTGCGGTGGCCGTTGCCTGTCAACCCCGCAGATCAGGAGGCTGAGGCAGGAGGATCACAAGTTCAAAGCCAGCCTCCGCCAAAGTGAGGCCCTGAGCAACCCAGCGAGACCCTGTCTGTAGATAAAATATAAAAAGGGCTGGGGACGGGGCTCTGTGGTTAGCACTCCTGGGTTCCATCCCTGGGACCCAAATTTTTAAAAAGGAGCCAGGTCTTTCTGTCTGGAGAGGCCGCAGTGGAGACCCTGCCAGGCCCAGGCCGGGCTGCTGATCTCAGCAGCAGCAATGGGCCTGAGCCAGCAAGGTCAAAGGCAACTAAGGGTCAGTCCATGGGCAGAGAAAGGTAGTGGGTTAAAAAGTGACCTGGGCACCCTTTGTACCTTGCTCTCTCTCCTGCCCCCGCTTCTGCTGACTGGCGTGAGGCTTAATGATTGTCGTTCCAAAGCGGGCTACCTTCTCCCCACACGCTCCACCGAATAGAGGTGGAAAGAATGAGAGGCACAAGAAAGCGCACCTGGGTATCAAAATCCATGGCAAGCCGGGCACAGCCGCCCACACCTGTGATCCCAGCGGCTCGGGAGGCCGAGGCAGGAGGATTGCAAGTTGGAGGCCAGCCTCAGCAACTTAGCAAGGCCCTAAGCAACTCAGAGAGATCCTGAGTTCTTAGGGCCTCACTAACCAAAAATAAATGAATGAATAAATAAATAATGAGCTCCGTGTGGGAGGAAGGCCAGGGGCAGTGTGTGTTCTGGCCCCAGGGAATGCAGGGACACACACAGTGGTCAACGATTCACGATGATAATTTATTTTTGATACTGGGGAGTGAACCCAGGGGTGACTTAACCCCTGAGCCTCGTCCCCAGCCCTATTTTATATTTTATTTAGAGACAGGGTCTCCCTGAGTTGCTTAGGGCCTCACTAAGTGGCTGAGGCTGGCCTCCAACTTGCGATCCTCCTGCCTCAGCCTCCGAGCCGCTGGGATCACAGGTGTGCACACCGCACCCAGCCGTAGCAGAGTTTTTTGCCACCTGTTAATGAGAGGCTGAATGTGAGAGCAAAGACCCCCAACAAGCATTCTCAGGGAGGAAGGGACAGTGAGCCCCTGAATGGACTTTGGACTTGGCTGGCCAATGGATCATCTGCTCCATGTCCTGGGACGTCTGAGGCGGGAATGAGGGGCCCAATGGTTGGCTAAGAAGCAGGCCCAGGTAGCACTGGGCAGGGTCCCGGGCCGGGGACAGGAACAGAGACAGCTCTGTGCGTGGTTACTTCTGAGGTCATTTCCGTGGGCGTGCGGGGTCCCCAGGGAGCCACTTGGGACAGGATTTGAGCTTTGGGGGCTCGTTCTGCTTCTGGGGAACTGAGCCATCTCGGGGTCCTGGTGACCAGGGCGATGAACGGCATCTCTTGGGTGGCCCGTGAGTTCCCCTGGAGCTGGTTCCCAGGGCCCTCCTGGTGGTGGAGGCCGAGGTGGGAGCAGGCTGAGCTGGCCTTGGCCGTGGACCAGGGGACCCCTTATTCCTGTCACCCCCCGTGGGCTCCTGCGAGGGGCTTGGGGAAGAAACAGACGGATGAGGGGGGCGCCTCCAGGGGCAGGAGGAGGCCATACAGTGACTTGCTGGCAAGACTTGGCCTGTCCCACCAGAGCACAGTCCCTGATGGATGACAGGCTGAGCCTGGCCCTGGGAAGGGTGGGTCCCATCAAAGCATTCTCTCCTCGAAGCTCCGGTCGCCCGGGACTCAGCCCTGCCAGCCTGACTCAAAAGCCTTCTGTCTGCCCCAGGCCTGGGATCCCCAGCCAGCCCGGGCACAATGGAGGGAGCCGGCCCCGGGGGCAGCCGATCCGAGGCTCTGCTTCCCATACAGAAGGGAATAGAGGCTCTCCAGAGAGGTAGAGGCTCAGGGACCCACAGCCAGCCAGGGCCACAGCCCCCTCCGACTGGAGACCCAGGGGTCTGAGTCCGTCCCGTGCCACCAGCCCCAGTCCCCCGGGTGACTCCCCGAGCCACAGTGGTAGATGCCAGGGCCTCAGGGAAGGGGAACGGAAGCCACTGGAAATAAGCCAAAGAAATCAGGACACGATTTAAATGTGGGGAAAAAAAAACAGTAAAGAATCCTTAATGCATCTGAAAACCTGAAAGCAATGAATCACTTTGTAAAGAAGTGTCAGGGAGCCAAGTCACTCAAGATGGGGAAAAGGCAAAGCCCGGAGTCCCAGCAGCTCCAAGGGAGGCTGAGGCAGGAGGATCGCAAGTTGGAGGCCAGCCTCAGCCACTTAGTGAGTAACAAGGGAAGAGTAGGAGGAAGGAGGGAGGCTGGAGAGCAATGGGTAGAGGCTGCTGAGGACAGAAAAGTTTGGAGTCTGTTTCTAGGCTTCTCTCTCTCTCGGGGGACATCCTCCTGTCTGGAACCCTCTGAGCTGATGTCCGACTCGCCCTTATGTGGCCTTGCTGTGGCCTCACACTGGACGGTCTGCAGGGGAGCCCGTGGAATGGACGCTGATGTCCACGGAGTGCCGGGCGCCTTTCTGTGTCCTGCTCATTATGAATTCACTCAGACACACCCTCAAGAGCAAGGCGTCCTCTACAAGCCCACTTGATGGGGGACAGAGTGGGGGGGCGTGGCCAGTGGCCCCGTGAGCTCCAGCGTGCTCTGCTGGCTCCTAGCCCCATCATGAAGTCCCCTGCCTTCACCGTCCCCATTTTCCGCCACCTCCCTGGTCAAGGTCACGAGCGCCCCGTGAGCGCGTGCCACCTGCACTCTGTGTGCTTAACCTTGCCCGTCACCCCTCTGGGTCCCAAAGCACAGCTAGGAGGAAAGCACTATCTCTGCCATCAATGGAAAATCAATATTTTTTTCTGATAGACCTTGAACGACACAGAAGACTATAATCAGGAACTGGCCTCAAGGTGCGATTGCACATTTATGTGTGGTGATTTATGATTTGGCCTTTATTATTATTATTACTTATTTGTGATGGTTTATGATTTAATTGCACAATGGGTACAAGCGAAAGGAAGTAGCCCGGGGTGACGGAAAAATCATAAAGGTGAGGGGAGTGTACAGGAAGAAGGACGGACTTCGGTGCCCATGAAGATTCCAGAAGACCCCAGCTCAGGGGTCGTGCCAGCTGGGCTGCTCTGTTCGTCAGTTTTCCGTTGCTGTAACACATGGCTAGGAACATCATCTTGTAAAGAGAAGAAAGGTTCACTTGGTCTCCATGATGGGCTGGCCCTGCTGCGTTGGGTGAGGCAGCCCAGCAGGGTGGGAGGACTTGGTGGAGCAGACCATTCATTCCCTGGCCAGGAAGGGAAGAGAGTGAGGAAGGGGTCGAAGGACACAGTCCTCCTCAAGGGCACGCCCCCCAATGATCTAAAAACCTCCCCTTAGGCCCCACCTCTTAAAGGGACCACCAATTTTCCATAGCACCAAAGTAAGGACCAAATCTGGCACACGTGGACCTCAGAGGGACATTTAGAGTCAAACAACAGCAAACTTCATTAAGGCAGGAGACATTTTTTCCCCACAGACATTAGATGAGCATTAAGTACCCGGATGAACACAGTCTGTTTTATCTTTCCCCAGGCTCATGAGAAGGCAGAGGAGCTGCAGGCAGAACAGGAGTCCATTTTTAATTTTTCTGGTCAAATTCACTTACCTTTTTTTTTATGGTACCAGGGATTGAACTCGGGGACCCTCGACCCCTGAGCCCCGTCTCCAGCTCTATTTCGCATTTTATTTAGACACAGGGTCTCCCTGAGTAGCTCAGGGCCTCACTTTGGCTGAGGCTGGCTTTGAACTCGCGATCCTCCTGCCTCAGCCTCCCGAGTTGCTGGGCTAACAGGCACGTGCCCCCCGAGCCTGGCACTTTTCCCTTACTGTTTCGGCTTTTAGTTTCATGCCTAATAAGTTCTCCATTGACCACAAGATTACATAAATATTCTCAGAAATATGCGTCTAAGATTTTTACGGTTTCCTGTTACCTTTGAATCTCTAATCCATGCAGAAGGAGGGACAAGACACTCACTTTATTTCATTTCAAGGGGGTGGCCATTTGTCCAAATAGTTTATTGGGCAGGGAAAATAAAGTCTGTTTCCCCCACTGAGTGGAGAGATCATCTTTTCACATATGAACTGTTTATGTAACTTCAGGTGGACACGCAGATTTCTTTTCCCTTCTATTCTGGTCTCTCATGAGGAATTCAGTGTTTGACAGATTATAGCTTTAATCTCTGATAAGGCAGATCCCATTCCAAGCCCTTTGATTTTCTTTTCAAATATTTCTTTCTTTTTTTTCTTTTTTTTCTTTTTGGTACCAGGGACTAAATTCAGTAACCCTCGACCCCTGAGCCCCATCCCCAGGCCTATTTTGTATTTTATTTAGAGACAGGGTCTCCCTGAGTTGCTCAGGGCCTTGCTGAATAGCTGAGGCTGGCCTCCCATTTGCAATCCTCCTACCTCAGCCTCCCGAGCTGCTGAGAGGACAGTCGTGCGTGGGCCACCACACCCAGCAACAAATATTTCTTGCTAGAGACAGGACATTTTTTGCAAGATTCTGCCTTTCTATTCTGAGCTCTGGTATATCTCTCCATTTACTAAAGAATTTGTAGGGTTTTTGTGTTTTTTTTCCAATCTTCTATTTGAGGTCCAGTGTGTTTCCTTAGTTCTTCCCAGTTCATTCCCAGAATTTCTCATCTCTGATTGAATGCTGAATGGGTTTTATTTCTGTACCCTTTTGTGACAACAGCCCACTGGGGGTGGGAGGGAGTGGGGAACAGGGGGACCCTGCCCACGGGTCCTTCCTGCCTCAGCTCAGGGAAGAGTCCCTTTTACCCTCCATGTGAGTATCCAGGGATCCATTTCCAAACAAAATATTTTCTTCCCATCAAGGAGTGTGTTTGACGTCAGCTTGGTATTTTGGTCAAGAATCACAGAATGTACTTCGCCACCCCGTTCAAAAAAACACAGTGGTTTTTGAACACCCAGGCCCCTTTCCAACCAGATCAACAACAAGTGTGTTACTTTTCTCACACCTTGGACATGTAGGAAAATCTGGGCTCAGGGAGCTGGCCGGCCGCCCGCCTGGGGATCTTGCCAGAGCCGGGTTTGTTCTTGTTTGCTGGACTTTGAATAGCTGCTAAGAGTCCTCGGAACCCGTGGGCACCTCGGGGTGGACGAGCCCAGGGCAGGGGAGCTGGCAGCCTGGCAGGGGACGGTCTGCACGCAGCAAAGAGCTCACGTGCCTGTGACCCTCACCATGAGTGTGGATGTGTGAGTGTGAGTGTGGATGTGTGAGTGTGAGTGTGGATGTGTGTGAGTGTGAGTGTGTGTGTGGTACCGGAGACTGAACCCAGGCCCACTTTCTATTTTATTTTCAGACAGGGGTCTCCCTGAGTGGCTCAGGGTCTTGCTAAGTTGGAGAGGCTGGCCTCCAACTTGCGATCCTCCTGCCTCAGCCTCCCAAGTAGCTGGGATGACAGGCGTGCGCCAGGGTGCTTGGCAAAATGGATTTTAAAGCGCACATATCCCACCCGCTGTCAGAACTGGGGCATCATCACTCCTAAACCCTGACGGGCTGCCGTACCCTCAGGCAACAAGGGGTGTCAGAAAAGGAGGCACATCTTGGTATTATACCTTTGAAGATCCATTGGCGGGGTCTTGGGGCTGCAAGCACCGTGGACCCCTTGAAGAACCACTCAGTGTCCAAACTGCTGACAGCTGAGCGCAGGGGCACATGCCTGTCATCCCAGCAGCCCAGGAGGCTGAGGCAGGAGGATTGCAAGTTGGAGGCCAGTCTCAGCAACTCAGCGAGACCCTAAGCAACTCAGCGAGACCCTGTCTCTAAATAAAAAATAAAAAGGGCTGGGGATGGGGCTCAGGGGTTAAGCACCCCTGGGTTAAGTCTCTGGTACAAAAAAGGAAAGAAAGAAAATGCTAAGAACCGGGCCTTTGCAGGGACAGTCATGGCACCCGAGGTTTTGTGCTGGAAAGGTGGGTTCAGATGCGCTAAGCGTGACCAGAACATCGTGGAGAAGACACTTTTGGTGGCTGAGGAAGAGTTACCACATCTTTGCTGAGAGTCTCCTGGGCTGGTCGGTTCCAAGCAGGACTCTCCTTTCCCCAGACCCACCTGCAGCCACCCAATGAGGAGACCCCAGGACCCTGGTTGCCCATTGAGGCTGACAGAAAGGAAGGGGTGTGCCCCCTGCGTGGCTAAAACAGGGACCCTGACCAGCTGGGACAAATTTCAGTGGCTTCCCAGCCCGAACTGACGTTGAGGCTCAATGTTGGGTTGACCCAACAGCCTATTCTAGAACCTTCTTCCATTAATGAACAAACCTTTAAGCATCTATTCTGTGATCCGCAGGTTAATCTGGGAGGTGGATATTAACTAGTGGTTGAGCAAACTCTTACGGCAGGCCAGCCTCTGCTCCAAGCTGCTGCAGGAGGGTGAGGATGTCTCTGACTTTTCTTCTCCTTTTTGGGGGGATATGGGGGTACCAGGGATTGAACTCAGGGGCCCTTGACCACTGAGCCCCGTCCCCAGCCCTTTTTATATTTTATTTAGAGACATGGTCTCCCTGAGTTGCTTAGGGCTTTGCAGGCCTTGCTGAGGCTGGCCTCCCACTTGTGATCCTCCTGCCTCAGCCTCCTGGGCTGCTGAAATGACAGGCTTGGGCGCCCAGCTTTTGAGGGGGGCTTCTGCAACCCACCCATGCAGTTCTGCTACCAGCTGCCCCGCTGCCCACCCAGGCCACTCCCACCCCAGCCTGCTCCTTGCTCTTCCCTCTGTGGGACGGCCCAGCTTGTCACAGCTATGCAGAAGGCTGCATCCCCTTGGATCCTAGCACTGATGGGGACAACGGGACCTGGAGTGAAGTCATCTTCTTCCTGTGGTCCCTGACCAGTGCTGGAACCTGACATCACTATCCCCGGCACGTGGCTGTGCCTCTCAGAGAGACCTCCGCCCCCAGCCTCCATCCCACTGAGCCAGCTCTGCCCACCCCCCCACCCCCATGGCTGCCACCCTTAGTGGGCCAGGTCCCCTCATGCCACGCTCAGAGCTACCCCAGCCTGGGTCACCTCCACGGCTCGCCCAGCCCCGGGCCTGGTGCAGCTGGGACAGCTCAGCCGGGAGGAGAGAGCCCCTCGGAATCACGGGGATGGTGCCCGTAGTGCGGGGAGAGAGGGAAGGGGACCCGGGGACTCTGGAGCAGGACGTCCTGAGTGCAGGGAGACGTGGGCACCACAAGGGTGACGAGGAGATGGCTGGGGTGTCCAGCCACGTCCTGCTCCTGGTGGCCCAAGGGACTGTTAGGCAGAGGGGGGGTGCCGAGCAGGAGGTGGGGATGGACAGACGGACAGACAGAGAGAGAAACGGACAGAGAGAGAGACAGAAGGACAGAGAGACACATGGACAGACGGAAAGAGAGACCAACAGAGATAGAGACAGATAGACGGACAGAGAGACAAACACACAGACGGACAGACAGACAGATGGACAGGGAGACAGAAAGAGAGAGAGAGGCTGGAAAGCAGTGTCCTCTATCCTGAAAGTGGGTCCTTCTCTTCCCTGTAAGGACCTGAGTGAAGACCCGTCCCCTTTTGCTCCCATTGGTTACCTTATGATGCCTGATTAGAATATTTCCACCCATTGGTTACCTTATGATGCCTGATTAGAATATTTCCCTCCAGTGGTTACTTGATGATCCCTGATTAGAATATTTCCCCCCATTGGCTACCTTATGATGCCTGATTAGAATATTTCCCTCCATTGGTTACTTTAGAAAACCTAATTAGAATACCGCCCACTTTACCCCCACTGGTCACTTGAAAGTTTGAAACTCTGGCAAAGGTTGTCATGGTGATAAGTCCTCCGTGGCGGGAGTTGTCATGGTGATGGTGTCAGGGGACAGACAGATGAGGATGGAGGGGACACAAGGCTAAGAGAATAACTAGAAACTGAGCCCTCTGTGCTGACCCCCTCTGGCTTTCTTTACCAAGAGGCCACTTACCTGAGCCCTGCCTGGCCTCAGTGACAGGGGGTGTCACTGTCCTCAGCAAACGGCCTGCTCACTGTGGGAGCAATGCAGCCCCAAGTGACCTGGGCAAGAGGGACCGGGTCACCCTGAAGGGGACACTTCTGTGACCAGGTCCTGCAACTCTGAGAGAGAAGGTGGCTCCTCCTGACCATAAAGTGTGACCAGAGCTGCCACGGCAGTGGGGTCCTGACTGTCTGATGTCACCCCGCTGTCCGTCAAAGCCAAGAAGTGGGCCTGGGCGCGACTCTCTGGAAACTTCTCTGGGACCCCCAATAACACTGGGGAGCAGGAGAGGCCCCTGGTCCCTCTCCTCTCTGAGAGGTCCCACTGTGTCCCCTGAGAGTGTCCCCTTGCCTTTTCCTGTCCCTCAAGAGACTCCTGCCTACTCCTCTGAGTGACAGGTCTTTCTGACTCGATGGTAAGACTTGGGGTTTGAAGTGGGGGGGGGGGGTCTTCATGCTGCCACAGTTTCCCAGAAGACCCCAGCTCTGTCACCTTGAGACTTACCATGAACAGGGACAGGACTCATTACCTTGTCCCCGCCGGCTGCCCGAGTCTCAGTCGCCCCATCTGTAAAGTGGGGGTGATGAACTGCAGGGGACCCGTGGGCCCAGGACTTCACCCCTCTCCTGCGCCCTGGGGACCTGGCCCCTTCCTCTTCCTGGCCCCCTGGGCCTGTGCCCCAGGACCTCTGGCCCAGCGCAGCCACAGACCTGCAGGGAGCCGGGACTCCTCTGGGCTCCTGAGTCCCCCCCCCCAGCCGGCCACCCTCCCTCTGGGCGGGCTCTGGTGGCCGCCTGGGCCAGGCTGCTCGGTAAGCGGCTCACGTGCTCCTGACATTTCAGCCCCTGGGTCTGCGCCAGGGCGGCCAGGGCGCGCAGGACCGGAGATGGCCCCAAGCTGCAGGCCAGCCTTTCTTCTTCGGTCCCCCCCTTCAGTCACCAACTCTGGCTCTGTCCCTCCTCCCCGCCTGGCCCAGTGTCATGCATGGAATGCAGGAATTCCAGCCTCTGCGCAGGAATGCAGTCCCCAACCTCTCCACCCTCCGCCCTGCAGCCTGGGATCCCGAGCGCCTCCGCAGGCCCGCCTGGCCCTGTGCTGGGGACAGGGACAGGGCTGGAGATTCAGAGGGCGGGCACCTGGGGGAGGGAGCCAGGACGCAGGGAGCGCAGTCACACCTGGGCTCTGGGGACTGGCCCAGGGACTTGCAGCAGGCTGTGCCCCCAGAGTCCCTATGCTGTCCTTGGTCGTGTGCACAGAAATGCTGGCAGTGGACAGAGGCACCCTGTCACACAGAGGAGCTGTGACAGAGCAGGGGCTTCTGGGAAACCAGGGCGGGGGAAGACCCCCCCCCCTTCGAACCCCAGTTCTTGCCACCGAGTCGGAAAGATTTCAGACCCTGTCACTCAGGATAGCAGGCAGGAGTCTCTTGAAGGGACAGGAAGGGGAAAGAGGACACTCTCAGGGGACAGAGTGGGTCCCTTCAGAGAGGACTGGGACCAGGGGCCTCTCCTGCTCCCCAGTGTTATTGGGGGTCCTGGAGAAGTCTCCAGAGAGTCCCACCCAGGTCCACCTCTTGACTTTTGATGGACAGCAGGGTGACAGCCGGTTTCAGGTCCCCACTGCATGACAACTCTAGGTCACCTTGGTCCAGGCCAATGGTTCTCTTAACCCCTGAGCCCCGTCCCCAGCCCTTTATATATTTTATTTAGAGACTGGATGTCCCTGAGTGGCTTAGGGCCTCACTAAATTGCAGAGGCTGGCCTCCAACCTGCGATCCTCCTGCCTCAGCCTCCTGAGCCGCTGGGATGACAGTCGTGGGCGACACCACACCTAGCTCGGGTCCCTGTTACCCACATCACTTGGGGCCAGCATTGCTCGCGCAGTGGGCAGGCTGTTTGCTGAGGAAAGTGACATTTTCTGTCCACTGAGGTCAGGCAGGGCTCAGGTAAGTGGCTTCTTGGCAAAGAAAGTCTGTGGGGGTCAGCACTCTGGGCCTTCCTGTCCCCACCATCCTCTGACAAGCCCACAGTGGCGTGTGTGTGTGTGTGTGTGTGTGCACCTGGTTTTCACGATCAGTTTCATACAAAGAGTTCGCACACGCGTAATAAAGTGGTGTACACATAAAGCACAGCAGTCTGTCCCCCACGTCAAAGGGACACAGCAAGAACACAGCCACATTTGCACAAAAGAGGCTCCTGAGCAGTCTCATCCCCTTAGTGACCAGGTGGATCCCTGCCTGAGGCCCTAAATACAGAGTGCCAGGCCCTAGTACCCTGGGGGACACTGCTGCTCTCTAATCAGGTCACCCAGGGTCCCACCTGGACACTTTCCAAACAGGGGGGACCTAGAGGGGTCAGACGGGAGCGGGGGATGGAGGGGGGACACAGTGGCCACATGCTCAGTGCTGAAAGGAACTAGGAGGTTTCTTCACACATCTCCTGCTGCAACTTCCCAGAGGACAGTTACTCAAGAAGCCGGCAGAAGGTGGGCAGCACACGCCTGTCATCCCAGCAGCTTGGGAGGCTGAGGCAGGAGGATTGCAAGTTGGAGGCCAGCCTCAGCAACAGCGAGGCCCTAAGCAACTCAGGGAGACCATGTCTCTCAATAAAATATAAAAAAGGGCTGGGGATGAGGCTCAGGGGTCTCCGGGGTCTCCGAGGTTGCAGGGGAGGGCGGCGGAGGAGGACGCAGCCCTGGCTAAGCGCTCGGCCTTGGCTCCCGGCAAGGGCCCCGTGGAAACCTGGCACTGCCGGGTCCATAGTAGGTCTCTGTTCCAGGTCGCTGCTGTCACCCTGAGGCTGACTCTGGTGGGTAAAAATAGGCATGGCTCATGCCACGGGCTCCTGAAACCGAGGCTGAGCTCAGGAACCTGCCCAAGGGCGCAGGCGACCAGTGAGGGGCGCATTGCGCGCTGCAGGGGGATTGGCTGAAGTCTCCTCCCTGGGACTTTGGACGCTGGCCTGGGTCCTGGGGACAGGGCCCCTGCAGAGGCCCCCCAGCAGACCAGGTGCAGGATCCTCGGCAGCCCTCCCCTGCCCCCTGCTGGCCAGATCTTGGGAAGGTCAGGTGGCCCGTGTCCAGGGTCCCCCGGAGAGCCCCCAAGGCTGCAGCAGGACTTGGGACCTGTCCTGGAGAAAGCCCTTCTCCTCTCGGGAGAGGAGGCTGGAAGACACGAGTGACACGGCCACCTGAGGTTATGCTGAAGATTCTTTCGGCTTGGAAGGTCCTTAGCCGAAGGGAGAAGAGGACACCTGGTCATGACCTCGCCATAGCACCGTTGCCCGTGGACAACAGCGGGAAATTCCTCTTGTCACAGCTGCCGGGACATCATAGCGCAACACGTTCCTCACATGGTCAAGGCGATATCGGGTCACCAAACCTACTGTGTGCCAGTTCTGTAAGGGCACAGCAGACGGCCGGGCATCCCAGTGGCTCAAGAGGCTGAGGCAGGAGGATCGCAAGTTGGAGGCCAGCCTCAGCAACTCAGTGAGGCCCTGAGCAACTCAGGGAGACCCTGTCTCTAAATAAAATGCAAAATAGGGCTGGGGATGGGGCTCAGGGGTCAAGTGCCCCTAGGTTCAATCCCTAGTACCAAAAAAAAAAAAAAATCCACTTCTTTTGGCTTAAGTTTGATCATTCCTAATTTCCTAGAGAATCACTCATTTCTTCTAGATTCCAATCTTTGTGCCACTCATGTGTGTTTAGATCTTATCTGTGATTCTTTTTCTGTCTCCTAGGTCTGTCTTTTCTTCTGATTTCTATTTTTATTTTGTATTTCAATCATTTTGTCTCTTTCTCTCTTTTTTTTTTTTTAAACCGGTTTTCTGTTCCTTATTTTTTTTTTCCTGAAGTTTAGAACTGAGCTTTTTACTTGCTTCCTTCAATTCTTTTTAACATGGTCCATTCAACTCTGTGTGTGGGTGTGTGGGGGGGTGTGCACACTCCTTTTCCAGTTGGACTTTTTTAAAAAATAGGGGAGGGGTCTTGCTCTGTCACCCAGACTGTCCTGGAACTTGAGATCCTCCTGCCTCAGCCTCCCAAGTCCTTGGGACGAGGAGCCTGCTGCCCTGCCTGGTGGACTTGGTCTTATTTAATTTTCTTCCTTCTGACCACCCCACAGTCCCGCTGCAGAGCCCGGGTCGTCTGGGAAACTGAGGCAGCATGAAGACCCCCCTTTTGAACCCCGATTCTTGCGATCAAGTCAGAAAGACCTCAGACCCGCCACTCAGAGGAACAGGCATGAGTCTCTCGAGGGATGGCAAAAGGGAAAGGGGACACCCTCAAGGGACAGAGTGGGTCCTCTCAGAGGGACCCACTGTGAGCGCATATTCTTTTTCAACTGGTCGCGGTGGCACACGCCTGTCATCCCAGTGGCTCGGGAGGCTGAGGCAGGAGGATTGCAAGTTGGAGGCCGGCCTCAACCCCTTAGCAAGGCCCAATCTCAAAACAAAATCAAAAGGTCAGGGGGTGTGACTCAGTGGCAGACACCTGTGGGTTCCATTCCCAGCCTGGGGATTGCTGGGGGGGACATGGGGGTCTCTCCTTGCAATGGTGAACAGCTTTGCATCCTGCCAGTAGTGAAGCCATATAAAAGTGTGATTCTATTTCTACAGAGTCCACAGGCTGGCACACTGACTGTCATGGAGATGTCCCAAGTAGGAAAGGAGCCAGACAGGCAGGATAAGAGAGTGATGTTTGATTTCTCCCTGGGCTGGGTTCCTGTCAAACTTGACCAACTATGTTCTTTTTTTTTTTGGTCCTGGGGATTGAACCCAGGGGTGCTTCACCCCTGAGCCCCGTCCCCAGCCCTTTTTATCTTTTATTTAGAGCCAGGGTCTCGCTGAGTTGCTCAGGGCCTTGCTCAGTGGCTGAGGCTGGCCTCCACCTTGCGATCCTCCTGCCTCAGCCTCCCGAGCCGCTGGGATGGCAGGCGTGTGTGCGCCATGCTACTCAGTAACAAGCTATGTTCTTAAGGTCCCCACCGTCCTGGATGTGTATCACATGTCAGAAGGCTTGAAAGGACAGAGTTTGCACTGGGGGAGGTGACCGTGGGGAGAGGGGTCCCCTTCCACTCTCCCTCTAGCTGCAGATCCCAAGCCACAAAGCCATCTCCCTCCTGTCGCCTTTAGACTCTGGGGCTCCTGGGCAGGAAGGTCCATCTCCTTGGAGAGGGCTCCTCCTGATGGTGGACAAAGCCCTGCTGGCCACAGCTCCAAAGCTGCTCTGCCCACGCGGTCTACGGTCCCCCCGGCAGGTGAGGTGACCGCTCAGGGCACCCCCTTTCTCGGATCCACCCCAAGTCTCCGGGCCTCTGTTTCCCAGTAGTAGCCGGACAAAGCTCCTTGTCCTGCACCTTCCTGGGAGGAGAGCCACACTAGGACCGCAGCCAGGGCAGCAGGACATTCCCACCATGTGAATGACACCAGGCGGCCTTGCCAAGTCCTGCTCTGAGCGTCCTGCCCTCGGCTCAGGGGTCCCTCCACCGGGGAACCCCATGCCTGCTGGCCGGGGGGTGCTCAGCGGGGCCCCAGAAGCAGCAGAGGGAAGCTACAGAGACTTGGGAGGTGACAGGGTGGGTGTGTGTTCCTTGCTTCAGAGAGTGAAACCGTCTCTTTAAATTGACTTTTTAAAATCCCAATGTTAAATTTAAAAAAAAAAAAAAAAAAGAGAGAGATGACTTTTAAAAAACTTGCTTTGAGCCCGGCGCGGTGGCCACACCTGTCATCTCAGCAGCTCAGGAGGCCGAGGCAGGAGGATCGCAAGGTGAAGGCCAGCCTCAGCCACTCAGCAAGGCCCTGAGCCACTCAGCGAGACCCTGTCTCTAAATAAAATGCAAAACAGGGCTGGGGACGGGGCTGGGTGGTGTAGGGCCCCCGAGTTCACTCCCTGGTACCAAGATAAAATAAAATAAAAACATAAGTCCTTGCTTAGCTCGTTTAAGGTCCTGGTTTGATTCTGAGCCCTGTACAAATATAAACCTCAGGTAAATCCGGTTACCTGCATGTGACAGGTGAGAACGGTGGGCGGGGGCACAGTGAGATCAAGCACCCTGGCCCAGGACTCTGGCTGGTGGGCGGTGCTGCTGGGGTTCAAAGCCAAATTTGGGGTGATGGTCCTCAGACGGCTTCCAGGGGAGACAGCACCAGGCCTGGACAGAGGGCCTCGGGCGCCCCCTGGTGGCCAAAACTTCTGATTCCCCACCAGCTGCCCCTCACCTCCCTCCGCCTGCAGGGGGCGCCCTGCTCCATGGGGCAAGATGTCCCTTCTCATCCTTAACTAGCAGCTCCTCTTCCAATCAGTCCTTGGATCATTTTGGAGAAAAGCCTCTGTCCTTGCTGCCTTTAATCATGACCCAAGGACCAGGCTGTCAGCGAGCCCTTTGGGGGGACTTGAATATCAGACTTGGAGGTGAGAAAATAAATGACAGGGATTTCGACACCCTGGGAAGGATGAGGCTGGGAGGGCAGAGATTTGTGGTAAGGAAACTGTGGCCAAAGTGTTCGATTTTTTTTTTTCTCCCTGTCAACAGGCTCAATGACAAAATTATTTCAGGGCTAAGACCCAGCCAGGACTTATGCAACCCAAGGAGTTCTGCACCCGATGCTGCAGTCCTGCCTCTGAGGTATTGCAGATTCGGCTTCAGATCACAGCAATAAAAACATTTTGTCACAATAAAGTGCGTCCCCTTGACTTTTTAATTTGTATTTTAAATTCATGGGCAATGTCCGTACTTATGAGTGGGCCGTGTGATATTTCAACACCATTCGTCCCCTCCCTGGCTACCCCCTGCTGCTCCTTCTTATCAAAATTGGAATCTTGAGCTAGGCCCCCCCGTGGTGCTCATCTGGGATCCCAGGGCCTCAGGAGGCTGAGGCAGGAGGATTGCAAGTTGGAGGCCAGCCTCAGCCACTGAGTGAGACCCTGTCTCAAAATAAAAAATTTTTTAAAGTAATAATAAAAAGGACTGGGGATGTTGCTCAGTGGTAAAGTGCCCCAGGCTAAATCAAAAATTATAATAAGTGGACTCTTATCATCCTCCATCCCCCAGTACTGAGGATTAAACCCAGAGCCTCCTACATACTAAGCAAATGCTTTACAACTAAGCTAAATTCCCAGACTTATTTATTTGCGTACCTTTGTATATGTGTACATGGCTGGGCATTGACCCCTGGGGCACTTAACCCCTGAGCCACATCCCCAGCCCTTTTTATTTTAAATTTTGAGACAGGGTTTCACTGGGTGGCTTAGGGCCTCGCTAAGTGGCTGAGGCTGGCCTCCAACTTGCGATCCTCCTGCCTCAGCCTCCCGAGCAGCTGGGATGACAGGTGTGCGCCACGGCCCCCAGCAGCAGGGTGATTTTAAAACAGTAACAGACCCTAGGACTTCTACTTACAAGGGACAACTCACTTCCCTTCTCCAGATGCAGCAGGAAAACCCCCCAAATCACTGGCCAAGAACTCATGTCCACGGGTCAGAAGTGTATAGTCTTCCCTCAAAGAGGAGCAGTGAGTGTTCTAGAACCATAGAGAACAGAGAGAGGCAACCGCACGTCCTGTGAGCCCAGGGATGGATTGCACTGATGCCAACCAGCAACAGTGCTTTGTAAAATAAAGTGGGAAAAGGTCCCTTTTTTACCCCACAACAGCAAAAAATCCAATATCTGAAAACAACAACTGGACTCCTTGGAAACATCCAGTTCCTGGTACTGTCCCCCAGGAGGCCGCAGAGAGGTTTTGAAATGAGTGCTTTGGCAGACAATGCCTATTGGGAAATCTCCAGAAGAATTTGCAAACAGGCAGAGAGTTTCTGCCAAGTGATTGACAGCGTTCTGCACGGTTCACGCTTGACTGTGTGTGTGCTGAGGTTAGGATCCGATGATGAAGTAGGAGCCGGGCGCGGTGGTGCACGCCTGTGTTCACAGGAGCTTAGGAGGCTGAGGCAGGAGGATCGAAAGTTGGAGGCCGGCCTCAGCAGAAGTGAGGCCCTAAGCAACTCAGGGAGACCCTGTCTCTCAATAAAATACAAAATAGGGCTGGGAACGGGGCTCAGGGATCAAGGGCCCCTGAGTTCAATCCCCAGTACCCGCTCCCCCCCCCAAAAAAAGATGGAGCAGGACGTCCGGTTCTGATTGGGCTGATAGGAAGATTCTCTCAAGTTTGCACCAAAGCAAAATAATAATAACAGCAAAGTCAGCTGAAAATGAGGGGTGTCCTCAGCTCTCAGGAAAGCAGCTGAGAAGACACAGCCCTCCAAGGCTCCAGTGCTCTGGCCGATCTGGACCAGTGACCTCTCAGGAGGGACAGGCAGATCTGGACTGGTGACCCCTAAGGAGGGACAGGCAGCCCTCAGGGCCTCTTGTGCCTGATGTCGGCTTGGCAAGTGTCTTGAACTATTTTTTTTTCCCTCTGCCAATATATTGTTTAATTATCTATTGCATCATGAGTGACATTTTCCTAAGCTTGGAGAGTGAGGACCTAAGTGAAGCTACAATTTGTCTCTGCAGCCACTAGGCCCGCTGTCCACAGTCCACGCAAATGCTGGACACCACTTCTTTTATTTAATGTTTATTTATTTAAAAAAAACATGGTACCAGGAATTGAATCCAGAGGCGCTTAACCCCTGAGCCCCGTCCTCAGCCCTTATTTTGTATTTTATTTAGAGACAGGGTCTCACTGAGGTGCTTAGGGCCACGCTAAATTGCTGAGGCTGGCCTCCAACTTGTGATCCTCCCAAGTTGGCATCCAATTGTCATCCCAGCAGTTCAGGAGGCTGAGGCAGGAGGATCGCAAGGTGGAGGCCAGCCTCAGCCACTTAGTGAGGCCCTAAGCAACTCAGTGAGACCCTGTCTCTAAATA
>NW_026000168.1:18230217-18230943 GCF_001458135.2 Marmota marmota marmota
TGCTGGCTAGGGGGGGGGCACCCGGGGCAGGTGGCTGCGGGGACCTGGGGCAGCTGGCTGGGGGGACCAGGGACTAATGACATGGGGACCTGGGGAAGGTGGCTGGGGACCTGGGGCAGCTGGTTGGGGGGACCTGGGGCAGGTGGCTGGGGACCCGAGGCAGCTGGCTTGGGGACACAGGGACTCCAGGATCCTGATGCCCAGCTCCTAGTTTCCTGCAGGTCTTTGACCACTGTGGGCCCAGCCGGGCTGGAACCTGCCACCCTGGTGTCCCTCCTCAGCCCTGCCTGGTCCTTCTGTCACCCGGACCCTGCACAGAGACGATGGCCTCCGTCCACTGGAGGCCAGGTGCTGGACGAGGCCCACGCAGTGCGGACGGTCCCTGGCCATCTCTCTGACCATGTCCTCCTCCCGGGCACACGGCCGCCCACGGCTGGGCCTGGGCCTTGGACCCTCCCAAGTCCCTCAGTGAGGACAGGCGACGTAGCACTGCGGTGACACACGTCACGTCTCAGTGACCGACAGGCTCCCTCGTCCCGGGTCCCCGCTCTCCAGGGCGACTCTCCCACGGAGGGACTTGGGGACCCTTGGCTGGCCCCTGGCCGTGCCCTACATCAGTGACCACCTGCCCACAGTGGCCCAGACAGGCGACGTGGGGACAGTGCCCCACCCCCAAAGGAGGAGAGTCCTGCCCCAGCCTGAGAGGGGCCACCGCCAGCAGCCCAG
>NW_026000168.1:18238405-18242601 GCF_001458135.2 Marmota marmota marmota
CTGCCGTCCCTCCCACCCTCTCTGTCCCCCACAGACCACCCATCTCCCCGTCCCTCCCCCTCCCTCCCAGGTGGTGTCATGGACGCCCACTCCCTGGTCCCGTTCTGGATGCCTTCTCTTCCCCAGGTCTCAGGATCGGAGCCCTCTCTGGCCACCTCTCTGCACCTCCCCTTTCCCAGCTGGACACTCTAGAGTGCTGTCCCCTCCGTGCTGTCTCTGACTGTCACCGAGACAGAGGTCCCAGAGGGCTCCTGTGCCGTGGGACCTAAAGGAGACACCCCCTTCTCCCCGGCACTCAGGGTTGGTGGCGTCCCCTGTGTTGGAAGCACCTGGTGGCTTCCAGCTGCCGTCCTTGCCCTTCCCCAGGGCCACTCCTTCCTGCAGGTGGCCGTCCCCAGCAAGCCACGCCTCCCACGAGCCTGTGCCCAGAGCGTAGCGTCAGGTTCCTCAGGCACAGGTCAAGCCGGTGGCTGGTGGGAGGTCCCACCCTGGAAGTCCCTGAGTTCTTGTCTGCTCTGATCCTCCAGGTGACCTCCGAGGGAAGCCACAAGGAGGAGAGCAGGGAAGGGTGGGGACCGGGGCCAAGGGCAACCAGGCACGTGAGGTCTGACTCCGTGTCTCCTTCCCCTGGACCCCGAAGCCTTTCAGGATGGGGCCAGCCGGGTCACTACGTCTTCTTTGTCCCTTCAATTCTTCCAGCACTTTTTGTAACTAAGTGCCTCTGGTCACATTCCATTGCACAACCCGAGGCCCCAGGTGGGCTCCCTCCTAATTGGGCAGCACCAGGTCACCTGCTGCTTTCTGTCCACTCTCTGCCCTCCCTGTGCCACTCGCTGCCTAGGGATGTGACCTGGAAGGCCTTGGCCTCTGGTGTCCAGCTGGGGTTTGGCTGTTACAGAGTCCTGGAAGGAGACCAGAGGAGGGAGGGAGCCATCTTAGTTTTCCATCACTGTGACGAAATAACCGAAATGATCAATGTATAAAGAGAAAAGGTCTACCTTGGCTCACACAGGGTCGGAGGTTTCAGGTCCTGCTTGGTTGGTGCTGCCGTTTGGGGCCTGTGGCGAGACAGCCCCATCATCGTGGCAGGTAGAGCAGGGTACTTACTAAGTGAGCCTGAGAATCAAGGGAAGAAAAAGAGTCTGGGGTCCGAGAGTCCTCCCTTCACCTTTTTTTTTTTTTCATTTTTTCTTTTTGTACCAGGGATTGAACCCAGGAGCAGCGACCCCTGAGCCCCGTCCCCAGCCCTGTTCTGTATTTTATTTAGAGACAGGGTGTCGCTGAGTCGCTGAGGCTGGCCTCCAACTTGCGATCCTCCTGCCTCAGCCTCCCGAGCTGCTGGGATGACAGCCGTGGGTCCCCTTTCTCAACGTCCTCCCTCCTGGGTGGTCCCCCTCACTTCCTGTCTTTGACTTCTGGGGTGCTTGCATGTTCATCTCCCCCTGGTTAGGAATTCCTGGTTCCCAGGGGTCATCTAGGGCCAGGAAGTCTCTCAGCCCCAAATAAGCCCAGGGTTGGATTTGACACGGGGACCCCAGGGTGCACCTGAGGCCGGAGAGGCTCTGGCCTGAGGACAGCTGAGAACCTGAGACCACAGCTCCACCCTCCAGACACACTCCTGTCACATCTCCAGGGTCACTGGACCTGCCTGCTCTGATGTCCCCAAAGGCCAAGGACCTAACCAAGTTAATGTTTCCTCGGCAGGGTACACACAGCACCCAGTTACCGAGTTCCCAAAGAACAAGCTGAATCATGCTTATACAACAGAGGGGCCGCCTCCCTACCCACCCACTCACCCGTCCATCCAGGAAGCCCTGACCCACAACTGAGGCCCGGGTCAAGGACATGGCCGGACCCAGCTACTGAGGGGCCAACAGAAAACAAAGCCAACAAAGCTTGTCCATCTACACTCAGCAAGGACACTTGTGCTGCCACCTTAAGAGAGACTTGTAAGCCAGGTGCGGTGGCCCACGCCTGTCATCCCAGCGGCTCGGGAGGCTAAGGCAGGAGGATCGCAAGTTGGAGGCCAGCCTCAGAAATGGCGAGGCCCTAAGCAACTCAGTGAGACCCTGTCTCTAAATAAAAAAAATAAAAATAAAAAGGACTGGTGATATCAGGCTCCGTGGTTAAGCGCCCCTGGGTTGAATCCCCAAAACAGAGAGAGAGAGAGAGAGAGAGAGAGAGAGAGAGAGAGAGATACCACTGTGCCTTTCTTAAGCAGCCACCTGGCATACCACAGTGGGACAGCCAGAGGATGACCTTTCTAGATGCTCCCGTTCAGAGGGGGCTGTGGATGGGATGGGGCAGGGGCCAGGCAGTGGTCACTAGTGAATGACAATTCTAAAATCCTGCTGAGAAGGTGCCGGGAGTTCCTTGATTAGGACTCAGTCTGACTTGAAATTGAAATTGATTTTCCACAATTCACAATTTGAACTCCTCTAAAATGTACCCCATGTTTTCGACTATGGCGTTTCTCCGTCTACTTTTCTGTAAGCAGATTTTGGGGGAATCCGGAGGTCTTTCCTGACCTTTTCAGTCCAAGCTGGCGTTGTCTTGCCAATACGATTCTTTTAAAAACCTTGTGCGTCTTCTATGAATCTCATGAAGGTCCACGCCTCCGGAAACCGTCAAACCCACACGTCTTTGGGACAAGCCCTCCTTGCCCTCGGGTTTTTGCTGGTGAAGACAAGCTTTGAAGCTTCTTTGAAAGCTCTGTCGTTGGACTGGATGCCCTTTGGCTCTTTTTGAGAACCCCCCAAAATGCTCTTTGTTCTCTTTTTGAGAACATTCTCGTCTTTGGCTTCCTCTTGCCACCCGCCTTTCCTGACACGTGTCTCTAGTGGGTCTTTGCCTGGAATCCACTGGTTAATTTTAGCATCATTCGTCCTCTGGAGAGGCTGGGAATTTTCAAAACCAGCATGAAAGGTTTCCTGTTTTTAACTGTGTTTTTCTTTTTTTACTTGTTCTTTTATATTTTAGAATAAGCTGCAAGAAGAAGTCTTTGGGCACCATTTTTGCTGTGGCTGTGAGTGTCCCCAGAGCCCCCTTGGAGGTGATGCAGGAAGGTCCAGAGGAGGAGTGAGGGGGTGTGAGGCCTGAACCCTGGCAGGGAATGGCTCCCTGGGGGTCCCCTGGTGGCCCCTGGTGGGGTATGGGGAGGAGGTGGCCCTGGGGCCGTGGTACGGGGTCTCTATTTGTCCCTGGAGAGTGGAGTCCCTGCTCCCTGGTCCCCATGGGAGCTGCTCCCTCCCCACACTCTTCCTCCATGATGTCCTGCCTCCCCTCAGCCCAGGAATGGAGCCGCCATCTGTGGACTGGGACCTGGGACACCCTGAGCTCCACATCCACTGTCCCCCTCTGCAGTTGCCGCTCTGATTTCCGGACTGACCCTTGGGGTTGTGCAGCCTCTAAGCCGCCGTTTCTGAGGTTCAGTACACCCCACTTTCCCCCCTGCAGGCTTCCGACATTCAGTCCTTCAACCCACGAGTTTTTATTGAGCACCTTCTGCATACAAAACCCACACTCAGGGTGGGGGAGTCCAGAGGCCAAGTGGTCCTTGTTCTCTTGCTGCATTTGTGGAGAACTGGGAGTCGAGTGTCCCCAGAGGTGGGGGTAAAATTGCCATCGGTGGGGGAGGAGGTCATGGAGGACAATTAGAGGCTCTCTGCAGCCCTATATGGGAGGGATCTGGGGGACTGCGGTTAGGAAAGTTCCCCTGGAGATCTGGCTTTTAGTGGGCACTTCCTGATGTCTGAGGAAGTCCATCAGCACAGGGAGCATTCATGAGTCCCAGAGGCGTGCATATAAGAGACAACAGAGAGACCTGGAGGTTGGAACCCAGAGAACAAGGAGCCTGTACCTGAATGCAGTCTGGAGGACTCAACACGGACAGGTCACTTCTATCCTGCAGGCCCATCCTGGTGCACGGGCAAAAACGTGCATTAAGTCATTCAACAAACATTTGTTTAGCAACTACTATGTGCTATCTTGGGGACAGGGGAATGATACACCTGTGAAGTTGTCTGCCTTCCAAGAATCACAGCCTAGGGGGAGAGATAAACAGTGGAGCCGGGACCTGCCACCTACGTGTCTCTGCATCAGATGTTTGTGATTTCTGCTGTTGTTTGGGTTGTTTTTGGGGGTCCTGGGGATGGAACCCAGGACACGCTGGGAAAATGCTCTACTCTCTCCCCGGG
>NW_026000168.1:18245851-18250366 GCF_001458135.2 Marmota marmota marmota
AAAAAAAAAAAAAAAAAAAACCAAATAAAAGATTTTTTTTTGATACCAGGGATTGAACCCAGGGGTGCTTAACCCCTGAGCCCCGTCTCCAGCCTTTTTTGTATTTTATTTAGAGACAGGGTCTCCCTAAGTTGCTTAGGATCTCACTAAGTTGCTAAGGCTGGCCTCCAACTGGCAATCCTCCTGCCTCAGCCTCCCGAGCTGCTGGGATTACAAGCGGGTGCCCGTGTACCTTACTATAGAGGAGTATTTCAGTTAAAAAAAAAAATTACAGTCATTGGAAAACCTTGAAACCCAAAAACCTTTGCCCAGGGACTTTGAACATTCCAGGGTAAATCTTTCCAGGTATTTACAGTGTAAATCACACACACACACACACACACACACACACACACACAGAGGTATGCACACACAAATCAGAGTGTTTGCTGCCTCTTGGAGTTTGGCTTTTATTGCTATTTCTAACAACCCAGCTTAGATAGTGTGAATCTCCATACCATAAAGAAGCACACGGATTTTTATTTGCTTGTTCACGCATAATTTAGAAGTGAAATTTGACTCAGGAGAGATGAACCTTTGTGTTTTTTTTTACAATTTTTTGATATTGATCGTTCATTTTTCCATAACCTGGCCAACACAGGATATGTACATGATTTTCAGTATTTGCCAATTTTGTAGGAGAAATACACTCCTGTACAAACATTTTCTTCTTTTTTTTGAAATAAAGATTATCTTATTCAAAATGAAGATTTACCAATATTTTCTAATATATTTTAAATTATATTTGTTTCTCTAAATTTTTATATTTATTTCCAATATTTTCTAATATTATAATAATTTTTAATATTTATTTCCAATATTTTCTAATATCATAATATCTTCTAATATATGAATTTTTTTTGGTACCAGGGATTGAGCCCAGGGGCACTTAACCACTGAGCCACATCCCAGCCCTTTTTTATATTTTATTTAGAGACAGGATTTCAGTAAGTTGCTTAGGGCCTCACTAAGTTGCTGAGGCTGGCCTCCAACTTGGAATCCTCCTGTCTCAGCCTCCCAAACCACTGGGATTACACAAGTGTACCCTCATGCCCGGCTGATGTCTTGATTACTGTATCTTTATTTTATTTTATTTCATCACAGAACTGGGGGTTGAACCTACGGACACTCTACTTCAGAGTTACATCCACATCCCTTTTTCCTTTACTATTTAATTTTGAGACAGGGTCTCCCTAAGTTGCTGAGGCTGGCCTTGAACTTGTGATCCTCCTGCCTCAGCCTCCTGAGTAGCTGGGATTTCAGGCATGTAATCCTGTTCATAGCAAAATCTTTTTATTAATATTATTGTAATGATATATAACGTCAGGATACATTTTGATGTATCCCCAACAGCATGGAATGTGATTTGCTCTAATTCAGTTCTGACACTCCCCCGCCCTTTTCTCCTCTATTTTATTGATTTCTCTGAAAGTTATTTATTTATTTATTTATTATTTATTTATTTATTTATTTTAAATTAGTGTCTGGTGGACGTGCTTGATGTTGGGACTCACTGTGGTGTATTCTCGACTGTGCCTAGGGATGTTGGGTCAGATTCATTCCGCTCTTCTTCCCTTTTTCTGTCTCTCCTCCCTCCCCCTCTATCTACTTCACCTACTTTAATAATATTTCCTCTCCTTTTTCCCCCCTAGCTCTCCCCCCACCCCTTAATTTCACCCTCCTTATTGTGTGTCAGACCCACATATCAGAGAAAACATTCCACCTTTGGACTGGCCGATTTCACTTAGCATGATAGTTTCCAGTTCCACCCATTTGCCGGCACATGCCACGATTTCATTCTTCTTTAAGGCTGAGTAATATTCCATGCCACGTTTTCTTTATCCATTCATCTGTTGGAGGGCACCCAGGTGGGCTCCACAGCTTAGTTATTGTGAATGGAGCTGCTATAAACACTGATGTGGCTGTGTCCCTGCAGGGTGCCGATTTCAAGTCCTTTGGGTACCAAGGAGGCGTGGGGTAGCTGGAGCAAATGGTGGTTCCATTCCCAGTTTTCTGAGGAATCTCCATCCTGCTTTCCAGAGTGGCTGCACCAGTTTGCAGTCCCACACAGCCACATCTGAGTGTGCCTTTTCCCCCCACGTCCCAATAATATTTATTGTCACTTGTATTCTTGATGATGACCACTCTGGCTGGAGCGAGGTGGAATCTCAGTGCAGTTTTGATGTGCATTTCATTTCGATGTGCATTTCCCCAATTGCTAGAGGTGCTGAACATTATTTCATATATTTGTTGACCGTTTGCATTTCTTCTTTTGAGAAGTGTCTGTTTAGTTCTTTTGCCTGTTTATTCATGGTTTTTATTTTTTTGGGGGGGGGGGCGGTGTTGGGTTTTGCTTTTGGTGTTTTCTCACTTCTCTGTAGGTTCTGATATTCACGCCCTCTCTGAAGAGCCAGTGGCCGAGGGTTTTCTCCCCTTCTGTAGAGTCTCTCTTCTTACGCTCAGTGGTTTCCTTTGCTGTGTCTACATAAAAACTTAGAATTATTTCGTTGCTGTCCACAAGATAAAGTTGCTGGGGATTTTGCTTGAGACGCCATGTTGAACCTCTAGACCAAGTTGAAAAGAACCGACCCCCAAGCAACGTTGAGCCTCCCTTATCCATGAACATGGTATATCTCCCCCAACGTATTTGCCTTGAGAGCCTCTCCATTCTAATTGGTGCACGCACGCAGACCATGAATGTTGGAATTGATAGCAGACACATTTGGATTCATCATCCCAGGGGTGTCCCTGTCACTGAGCTACACATCCCCCAGTACCGGATCTCACTAAGTTGCCTGCCGTCTGTGTTTTCCTAGAGATTTATTCAATAGCGTCGCACTTACATTTCCCTTTCCCTGCATCCCCCTGTGACCCAGGAGCTCTGTCGATGGGGCGGGGAGGTGCATGTGGCTTGGGTGAGGGGGGGGGACAGGTGCATGTGGCTTGAGTGAGGAGGGACCGTCCTATGGTCCTGATTAGATCTCATTCTCTTTTAAATTGTGCTGTCTAAGAGTTATACCCACTAGTGGAGCTCATTCTGACATATTGATAAATGCATATGACATAGTTATCTCCATTTCAATCCTACAAACTATCCTCTTTGCTTTCCTCCTCCCCCCCCAGATCCCATTCATCTTCTCTGATGGTCTTCCTTTTCTTTATTTATTCTATTTTTTTAATTGGTTTATTTGTTTTCATTAGTTACACATCGCAGTGGAATGCACTTTGGTACGTCATACATAATGGAGTATAATTCCTCATTCTTCTGGTTGTCCATGATGTAGAATAACACCCTTTTTTATATTTTATTTAGGGACAGGGTCTTGCTGAGTTGCTCAGGGCCTTGCTAAGTGGCTGAGGCTGGCCTCCAACTTTCAATCCTCCTGCCTCAGCCTCTTTAGCTGCCAGGATGACAGGCGTGGGTCACCGCACTCTGCTGGCATCTTTCTTAATAACAAATGGGGAAACTGAGGCTTGATGGGACTTGACCGAGCTCACAGAACCGGTCAGTTATAGAAATGTGCTCAAATACGTCTTAGGAGACTGGACACCAAGCATTTCTTGTTCATTTGGGGGGACCTCAAGAAGGAGTCCCCTAATGCTCCAATCCCCTCTGACTCACCTGCTGTGGCATCAGAGGTGACATCTCGCACATCCTGAGTCCCACGTGCATGTTTCCTCGGGTCATCCTGCTGTCCGTGGGACCCCAGAGGCCGCCCGAGGCAGGCAGGCCAGGTGCCCTGAGCTGTCCCCCAGGCCGGCCGCTAACCCCGCTGCCCGATTCCTTCCCAGGTGCCTTGGGCCACCTCCGCCACCATGAAGATTGCGGTGATTGGACAAAGCCTGTTTGGCCAGGAGGTTTACAGCCACCTAAGGAAGGAAGGCCACGAGATCGTGGGCGTGTTCACCATCCCAGACAAAGATGGGAAGGCGGACCCCCTGGGTGAGTGAGGGCCAGCCAGGAAGTGGGCGGGGCAGTCCGGTGGCCAGAGCGGCCAGGGTGCATGCGCAGGTGCGGGGTGCTGGGGTCCTGGGTGGGGTCTGGGAGGCAGTGGTCTACCGTCCACCTGGAACCCTGCTCACCCTGGGCAGGCGGAGGGGCCTGCAGGCTGGGCCCAGGCCTCTAGGGGCAGACACAGTGCGTGTGTGCGCACGTTGACGCCAGCTCTGCTGCTGTGGGAGGGAGCCACCAAGCTGGGGTCCAGCAACTAGAGGGACACTACTGAGGCTGAGATCCCGATCTCGAGGTTTGGATCCCGTTGCTGCCCTGGGAAGGAGCTGCAGGGTTGGCTCAGTCAAAGAGGCAAGGCTGGGCTGGGTGCAATGGTGCACGCATGTCATCCCAGGGGCTGGGGAGGCTGAGGCAGGAGGATCACAGTTTGGAGGCCAGCCTCAAAAACTGAGCAAGACCTTAAGCAACTCAGCGAGACCCTAGCTATAAAAAAAAAAAAATATATATATATATATATATATATA
>NW_026000168.1:18254553-18259404 GCF_001458135.2 Marmota marmota marmota
CTGCTCCTCCTTCTCCTCCTCCTCCTCCTCCTTCTCCTCCTCCTCTTCCTTCTCCCATCTTCTTCCTCCTCCCTCCTCCACTTCCTCCTTCTTTTCTTCTCTCCTCTCTCTCTCTCTCTCTCCCTCTCTCTCCTCCCCAGGATTGATGCATGGCTCCTGGCCACCATATTGGACCATGCAAACATAGCACATGTCCATGACCACAGAATGCCCCACTGGGCAGCCCCGTGGACACCCCCTTTCCTTTGCAGGGTTGGGACCTCTGGGTCTCTCCCCTCGGGCCCCCCTCACGGTGAACCAAGGGTCCTTGACCCCCCACCCTGACCTTCCCTAATTCTTCCCCAACCCCTTCCTCTTTCCTTTCACAAAGAAGCTTTTCATCTCAGACTCTCAAACCTGGACCTCCAAGTCCACCTTGGCACTCAGAACCCGTCCTCCTTAGAAAGCAGAGAGGGTCTTAGACGGCAACATGGAAACCTTTGTGTGCGGTATCTCTGTGCAGAGATGCACAGTTTCTAGAACCTTCTGAGATCTCCGCAGATGGAAGACCTTCTCTAGGATCTAAAACCCCTGAGTGGGGGAGCTGGTGGATTGGTGCCCCTTGCACGCCACGGAGTTCCCATCACACTAACACCCCTAAAGGCTGGGAGGAGAGAGCCCTCCTGCGGAGGGGTGCTGATGCAGGGGTCTCCCCAGGTGCAAGCCGTGAGGTTGATCGCCGAGGGCAAAGCCCCCAGACTCCCTCAGCCCGAGGAAGGAGCCTCCTACGAAGGCATTCAGAAGAAAGAAACAGCTAGGGTAGGTTCTGGGTCGTCCTCGCCCCAAGTCTGCAGGTGCATGGTCTGCAGGCAAGGCTCCATCTAGGGACACCAGCTGGGGGTGGGGGGAAATGTCCCCTTGATGCTGCAAGTCTCCCTAGTGAGGCCTGAGAGATACTCAGTTCCCTGGAGCCACAGCCAATGGGAAGGTCCTCAGGGGGGTCTGTGGGCCGTGCCTCTGCCTGGGGACTGTGCAGAGCTGGACAGAGGGCCACGTGGGCCCCCAGGCGAGGAGAAGCTGTGGACTGGACTCTCCGGGGTGCTCTGGACTCCTTGGGGGGCCTCCGCCATCTTGGCAAACTGGGCGCCTCCGGAAGCCATCTTGAATGGCTCAGTCCACCCCTGTGAGGGACTGAGGGTCTCAGGGAGCCCCCAGAACCAGAAGCACTCAGACCAGCACCCGAGAGGAGACCAGAACTCCTCACCAGGGCTTGGTCAGTGTCCAGCAGCCATGGGGCAGGAAGGCTGCTGGAGAGAGACCAGCAGCACATGCACGTCCTGCCCCCCTCCAGATCAACTGGGACCAGCCAGCCGAGGCCATTCACAATTGGATCCGTGGGAATGACAAGGTGCCCGGTGCCTGGACAGAGGCCCGTGGACAGGTGTGTTTGTGTGTCACTGGAACCTGCCTGGATCCCCGGTGTGCCCCGTGGACTGACCAGCCCAATGCATGGTCCATAGCACCCACCCTGACCACCCCCACCCAAATGCCCCTGACCTCTTGTCTCCTCCCTGGAACTGAGAGACCTGTCCACCCCCCAGGGGCTAAAAAGGAGGTCTCGGGCATCTCCAGAGGCCTCTGGGCACCTACCACCAGTATGTTGTCCAGTTGAGCTGGGTATAAAATTTTGGCTCCCATTCCTGGGGCCACCTCAGGCCCCAGCTCTGACTTCAATATGGCCCTGGGCAGGGATGGGACCACATCCTCTGGATGAGGGACCAGGCAGGGGCGAGCCAGATGCTGAAGTTGGGGTGCCCTGGGGTTCCTGGGCTCTAGAGTCACCAGGACAGCAAGACCATGTGTGTGGGGGTCTTTGTCCAAACTCTTGGTCCACACAACCCTCACTGTCCACACTCCTGAGCCCCAGCCAAGTGCCCAGACGTGTCCAGAAGGCTCTCTACCTCCGGCACTAGGATGGAACCCTGTGTACTGGCAAATGCATCTCCTTTCTCAAGGGACCGGTGCTTGGTGGCATCTCTAGGGCTAGTGGCCTCACTTCTGAGCACATTTCCCTTGGCCTCTGTGCACTCGGGTCTGAGGTCAGCCACAGGTCAGTGGCCAGGACTCTTCTCATTCACCTGCTTCTGGATTTTTCCCCCCTGACAGACATTGACCTTTTTCAACTCAACATTGAACACCTCCGGCTTGGTCCCTGAGGGGGAAGTTTTGGACATCCCCGGGGCCCATCGGCCAGGCCTGGTCACCAAGGCGGGACTCATTCTCTTCGGGAATGATGACAGAATGGTAATGGCGCTTGCCCACGCTGGAGGTCCCAGACCCACTCCCACCTTGGCTCCATGTACCCAATCCTTGGGCTCAGATCAGATCCCATGGGAAGACCTCAGGTTGGGCAGGTTGTCTACTGCACAAGGATCTGGCAAAGACGGGGAGAAATGAGACTCAGGAGGGAAAGCCCACGCTAGTCCCTGGCCTGGGGCGTGACCCTGAGTATAAGCCACCCAAAGTGGGGCCCTGTGTTGTTGTTGTTATTATTATTATTATTATTATTATTATTATTATTATTTATTATTATTGGTACTGGGGATTGAACCCAGGGGCGCTTAACTCCTGAGCCCCATCCCCAGCCCCTTTTATATTTTATTTAGGTCTCGCTGAGTTGCTCAGGGCCTCACTTAAATTGCTGAGGCTGGCCTCCAACTTGCGATCCTCCTGCCTCAGCCTCCTGAACGGCTGGGATGATAGGCGTGTGCCCTATCTTTTGTAGCTGCTGGTGAAGAACATCCAGTTTGAGGATGGTAAGATGATCCCGGCCTCGCAGTTCTTCAAAGGAGCAGCCAGCAGTGCCCTGGAGCTGACGGAGGCAGAGCTGGTCACTGCCGAGGCTGTGCGGGTAAGAGACACCTTCTGGGGTGCAGGCCGGTTGGGCAGGTTGTCTACTGCACAAGTGTTTGGTGAGTCCCTTTCCCTGTGAACCGGCCTCAGGGGCAGTGTTGGTGCTCTCTGATCTTGGAAATCTCTGAAGTCTCTTTGCCGCTCCTTCCTTTGCAACGGGGGCCCTGGGATTTGGCCATCTGGGCCTCTGATGCTCCAAGAGACTCACTATCTCACAGTCCCAAGAGGTGGTCACCCCAGGCCACCAGGCCCCTCGGGAAGGGACAGCGCCTTGGAGTGGACAGCCGGGCTCTCAGGCACATCCAGGCACACCCAGGGCCGGCTGGTCCCAGGGCCACCAGGGCCACCTACCTCCTCACACCGCCTTTGTGTTCTCAGAGTGCTTGGAAACGGATCCTCCCCAGAGTCTCGGAGGTGGACGATTCCACGGATTTCTTCAAGTCGGGGGCCGCATCGGTGGATGTGGTGAGGTAAGGGGGGTCCCACCCAGGACTCGTAGACCCTGTAGGTTCTGAGGAACCAGACCCAAGAAGCAGCCACGGCTCGTTAGACCCACGGGTCATGCAGACAAGGCACCGGCCATTGGGGTACTGGTCCCAGCAAGCTGGGGTCAGGGTGTGGGGCTGGGACTCACCCCCAATGGGAGACACATAGAAAATTGTGTGTCTGTATCACTGGGACAAGCCTCTCACCTCTGGGGGTCTCTTGCTGTATATGGGGGTGCAGGTTAGAGGGCTGAGGGAACCGTATACACAGTGTTTTAAAATGGAAATGCAGCCAGCGGCTCAGGAGGCTGAGGCAGGAGGATCACAAGTTGGAGGCCAGCCTCAACAATTTAGTGAGGCCCTCAGCAAGTCAGTGAGACCCTGTCTGTAAATAAAACACAAAATAGGGCTGGGGACAGGGCTCAGAGGTTGAGTGCCCCTGAGTTCAATCCCCAGGACCACCCCCTGCCAAGAATAATGGGAAATACAGTAAAATTTATGGATCTTAAGTGGTCAGTTTGGCAAGCCTTGATTTAATGTGTGTAAGTTTTAATCAAGACACAAAGGCATGGGTTACATTGTTCTAGATGTCCCCTGCCCCAACCCACAGGCAGTCTGTCACCTTAGATTCATCTACCTGTCCTTCAACCATGTAGGAAGGGTCCCACTTACTACCCAATGGTGGTAAATTCTGATCTGTGTGGAGGGAAGGAGAAGGAGGTATTAGTCTACCTTTGTTTGCAAAAAGGAGTCCACACTGTAGGACTGCCAACCCCTCTGCGGAGCAGGGCGGAGAGTCCTCAAAGAACTTGAAGTGGAACCACCATCAGACCCAGTTATCCCACTCCTCTGTTTTATACCCAAAGGACTCGGCATATTACAGGGACACAGTCACATCAGTGTTTATAGCAGCTCAACTCACCATAGCTAAGCTAGGGAACCCAACCCGGGTGCCCTTCAACAGATGGGTGGATAAAGAAACCGTGGTACACATACACCGTGGAATATTACTCAGCCCTAAAGAAGAATGAGATGATGGCATTTGCTGGTAAATGGATGAAGCTGGAGACTATGGTGCTAAGTGAAATAAGCCAGTCCCCCAAAAAACCAAAGGCGGAATGCTCTCTCTGACATGTGGATGCTGCGTGACTTTATCATTTTTATGTGTAGTAAACAAAGATCTAGATGAATTCTTGTGCATGGAGACATCCAATTTTTCCTACACCATTTGCTGAAAACGTTATCATTTTCTCTTTGTGTATCTTGGTGTTCTTGCCAAAAGATCAGCTGACCTCACGCGCGTAGGTTTATTCTTGGGCTCTGGGTTGTGCTCGTTGGCTGAGGATGACTGCTTTTATTCCTACTTGATTATTTTAGTTTGGTAGTGAACTTTTAAATCAGAAAGGTTGAGTTCTCCGACTTTGTGCCTTTTCAAGTTTTTTTTTTTTTTTTTTTTTTTTTTTTTTTTTTTTTT
>NW_026000168.1:18262376-18265804 GCF_001458135.2 Marmota marmota marmota
GGATAGGAGGTGGCAGGGCTCGACAGGGACTTGAGCCTGCTTCAGAGACCAAGGACAGAATTCAAAGTCCCCAAGGGGCCAGGTAGGGTGGCTCATGCCTGTCATCCCAGCGGCTCGGGAGGCTGAGGCAGGAGGATCACAAGTTGGAGGCCAGCCTCAGCCACTTAGCAAGGCCCTAAGCAACTCAGTGAGACCCTGTCTCTAGATAAAATATAAAAAGGGCTGGGGGGGCTGGAGATGTGGCTCAAGCGGTAGCGCGCTCGCCTGGCATGCGTGCGGCCCAGGTTCGATCCTCAGCACCACATACAAAGATGTTGTGTCCGCGGAGAACTAAAAAATAAATATTAAAAATTCTCTCTCTCTCTCTCTCTCTCTCTTTAAAAAAAATAAATAAAAATAAAAATAAATAAATAAAAAGGGCTGGGGAAGGGGCTCAGGGGTTAAGAATCCCTGGGACCAAAATAGAAAACATAAAACGGTCAAGGCGGGGACAGGGGACAGAGGAAGTAGCTGGGGATCCAGGGGCTGGCAAAGGGCCTCCGATGTCCCCTGTGGTCCGCTTCAGAAATTCTTCCTGGCTGGTCTTGGAATGACTGGGTCTCGGCTCTTGCTGTGGACGCTCATCTCCCCTCAAGCCTCACCGCTGTGGGTGACTCTCTGGCCCCTGGGTGAGATGTGACCTCTGGGAGTAGCAACAGGCTTTCCAGAACCTTCTCTTCATGCAGACACCGTCCAGGCCCACTTTGGCCCGGCGTCCCTCTGAGCCTGCCCAGGTGGCCGGGCGTCCTGCTTCAGGGAAGTCCAAGGACTGTGGCGGTGTCTGGGCATCCTGCGCCCAGGGAGGACTCACACTCTGTTCCCCCCACAGGTCATCTGCCAGGTGTCCCTGGCCCAGGTCAGCGACGTGGATAAGGCAGTGGCCGCGGCCAAGGATGCCTTTGAGAACGGGCGGTGGGGGAAGATCAGCGCGCGGGACCGTGGCCGGCTCCTGTACAGGTGAGTGTCCGGCGCCCCTCCAGCTTGGGGGCTAGGGCGGGTCCTCCTACCCAGGCCTCTGTTCCTGGGATCCTGGGCCCTGGGGAGGTCATGGGACCAGTGTTCAGACTGACCCGGCTGGGAGCGCCCAGCCTGAGGCTCAGAAAAGACTCCTTTGAGCCGGGCACAGTGGCCACGCCTGTCATCCCAAGGGCTTGGGGAGGCTGAGGCAGGAGGATCGCAGTGTGGACAGCGGGTCAGGTGTGCTCCAGGCGAAGTCCCCAGAACCCTTGGAGACTCCATGGTTGTAAGGAGGCACTGGCGAGTGACAGATGCCCCCCAGAGCTGGGATCAGGCAGAACTGTGAGCCCCGGACACCCAGGTGGCCCTGGGAGCCTCCAGTGACCCTGCCATGGGGAGGGTCCTTCCCACGACGCTCTGCTGCCATCTGGTGGCCGGTGTCTTAATAACAACCCCCAGTGACTGAAGAGGCTCTGCTGCCATCTGGTGGCCTGTATCATAATAACACCCTTCCAGTGACACAGGGTGGTGTTCCAGGCAGGTCCAAGTGGAGACCCTGTGGGGGGGACAGACATCTGTCACTAGTGTCCTAGTGACCTGTTCCTGCTCTGTGCAAATTCCCAATTGCCTCTAAGGGGACGTGTCCCTGGCTGGCCCCTGAAGCTCAGCGAGAGAGAGAAGGTGGGAGGTGATGTCCCAGGAGGGGGAGGGGAAGGACCTTCCAGAGAAGTGACTGTCCCCTGGTTCAGTGCATGGCTCCCAAGGCAGGGGGGCTGACTTCCCCGACGCACGGTGCAGACATACAGAGAGGGGAGGACAAGGGCCAGGTTGGTGGCCGGGGGCATCCGTGCAGGGCCCAAATCTCCCCTTACCTTTGGCCAGACTGGCCGATATCATGGAGCAGCATCAGGAAGAGCTGGCCACCATCGAGGCCCTGGACGCCGGCGCCGTGTACACGCTGGCCCTGAAGACCCACGTGGGCATGTCTATACAGACTTTCCGCTACTTCGCTGGCTGGTGTGACAAGATCCAGGTGGGTCACCTTGGAGCATGGGAACGGGTGGTTCCTTGGCCATGCGGCTGCAGAACAAGCCACAGCCCATGGCTGGGAACAACCCCGTGGATTAGCTCCAGGTTCTGGGAATTCCAGGTGGGCTGGGCTGCACCAGGGTCTTAAACACGTGTCAGTCATAAAATCAGCGTCCTGTAGTGACGTGGCCACGTTAGTGTCTATAGCAGCTCAATTCACAATAGCCAAGCTGTCCAACCTAAGTGCCCTTCAACAGATGGACAGATAAAGAAAATGTGGTACATGTACACAATGGAATATTACTCAGCCTTAAAGAAGAATGAAATGATGGCATTTGCTGGTAACTGGATGGAGCTGGAGATGATCGCGCTAAGTGAAATAAGCCAGTCCCCAAAAAACCAAAGGTCAAATGCTCTCTCTGATATTCAGATGCTGACCGAAAATAGGGGGAGGAAGAATAGCAGTTTATTGGATGAGACGCAGGGGAATGGAGGGAAGGGAGGGGAGGGGAGTGGGAAAGACAGTGGAATGAATGGGACGTCACTTTCCCATGTTCACATAGGAACACACGACCAGGGACACTCCACAGCAGGTCCAACCAGGAGAATGGGAAGTTCACCCCGTGTAGGGGTGAACTCTGCTGTCATGGAGGGCTAAAAAGAACAAATAAATTTTTAAAAAAATATGTATCAGTCAGCTCTTGGTACTATAAGAAGTGCCTGCAACAATCAACTTATTAAGAGAAAAGGTTGGTCTGGGCTCGGTTTTGGAAGTTCCAGCCCATGCTCAGCTGATGACTTTGTTGTGGGCTGAGGCAGCACATCATGGCATCTCTCGGCGACCAAGAAGTACAAAGAGAGTAAGGAGAAGACCAGGGGTCTGCAGTCACCTTTAAAGACCCACCTGATGGCCTAATGACCTCCCAAAGGTCACTTCCTGGTGGCTGCATGAGACCAAACCTTTGACATGTGGGACTTTGAGGGACATTTCAGATCCAGAGTGTAGGGCTGGGGGTGTAGCCCGGGGACAGAGCGTTGGCCTAGCCTGTGTCAAGCCCTGGGTCCCATCCCCAAGACCTCCGATAAAGCTCCACCTGGGGCGCCATGGCTTACCCCTGTGTCCCCAGCCTCTCAGGAGGCTGAAGTGGGAGGATCACAAGTTGGAGGCCAGCCTGAGAGATTTAGAGAGACCCTGACTCAAAATAAAAAGTGAACAGGAGAAGCTGAGGGTGTCATTCAGGGGTAGAGCAACCCCTGGGGTTGATTCTCAGTGACACCTAGAAAAGACAGGAGGAGGAGGAGGGAAGGAAGAAGGAGGGAGGGAGGAGGAGGAGGAGGAGGAAGAGGGGGAGGAGGGGAAGGAGGAGGAGAAACAGGAGAAGGAGGAGGAGGGGGAGGAGGAG
>NW_026000168.1:18267128-18281565 GCF_001458135.2 Marmota marmota marmota
AGGAGGAGGAGGAGGAGCAGGAGGAGGAGGAGGAGCAGGAGGAGGAGGGGAGGAAGAGGAGGAGGAGGAGGAGAAATTAGACCAGTGATCTCAGGGGTCCTGGGGCAGGTGTGGTCTGGAGGCTCTGGGCCCCTACCCGGCTGCAGAGGGGGAAATCAGGACTCAGACGACACCCTGTAGGAGCTGGTGTCCCCCACCCTGTCCCCAGTGACACCTCTTCTTCTTCCAGGGCGCCACTATCCCCATCAACCAGGCCAGGCCCAACCGGAACCTGACCTTGACCAAGAAGGAGCCTGTCGGGTGAGTCCCTGCCCTGGGTGAGGGGTGGCCACGCTGCCACTGCTCGGGCACTGCTCAGGTGTCCCGCGGGGCATCCCCAGCCCCGCTGTCCCGTCCTGTCTGACCACACGGTGCAGGGACAGCACCGTAGCAGGCCTCGGGCGTTCCGTCTAATGCCCACAGTGATCCTGAGGTCCTGGTGGCAAATGGGGTTCCCTCCAAAAAGTCCATCTACAAAGGGTGTGATGGGATCCTTGTGTGTGCAAATTAGAAAGTTCTGGAAAAACAGCTGCATAGGGGTTCTTGAGAGGAGGAGAGAAGGTCTCTAATGATCAGAGAGGCTGCTCCGGAGGAAGCCTGGGGAGGGAGCAGCTCCCATGGGGACCAGGGAGCAGGGACTCCACTCTCCAGGCACAAACAGAGACCCCAAGCCACAGCCCCAGGGCCACCTCCTCCCCACACCCCACCTGCCTCCAGGGACCACCAGGGGACCCCCCAGGGAGCCATGCACTGCTGGGGTTCAGGCCTCACACCCCCTCAGTCCTCCTCTGGACCTTCCTGTGCCACCTCCCACGGGGGCTCTGGGGACACTCACAGCCAGACCCCCTTACCCTGCTGACCCACGTGCCAGTCATCCCTGCAAGCAACCCCAGAGACAAACTCGGAAGTGCACTTCACCAATTTTCTAAGAATCTCTCAGCCCAGTCGAGGTGACAACCAAGGTTTGTCATCACGATTGTCCGAGGACAGAAGGTGACATCGAAATCAGCCTGACCCCCAAGGACCTTGGAAACACAAAACTGGCCATGCAGTACCTCATGTTAACACCAGAGGGCTCCAAAGCCACGGTAGACAGAAGGGCGAGTTGGCCATCAGTCAGTCCAACTCGGCAATGACCATTCAGGACGCCTTTCAGTCGCCGTGAATGACACACGCATAGAAGCGGGTTCCCTCAAGAGGCCACACACTGGCCTTGACATCCAGCAGAGCCAGAGGGTTTCTTTTCACTGCACAATTCCAGTACCAGGGGTGTCAACCTTTTCCCTGAATGGCAGGTATGAGTTTGCTCACGCTGCTGTAACAAACTGCCACAGACGAGGTGTCTTCATCAACAGCTGCTGGCTCACAGTTCTGGCAGCAGGACATCTGTGATCAAGGTGTCTGCAAGGCTGTTTCCTTCTGAGGCCTGGGAGGGAGCATCTGTCCCAGGCCTCTCCTGACTTATGTGTTGGACGGTTCTCCGTTACTGTGACAAAATACCTGAGATAATCCACTTGATAAGGGAGAAGACTGACTCTGGCTCACGGTTGCGGAAGGATCAGTCCTTTGCCTTGGGCCGGTGGCAGCGGTGTATCATGGCGGGAGCTTACAGCAGAAGAGGCCTGTTCATGGCAACCTGGAAGAAAGGAGGAGAGAGAGGAAGGAGCTGGGATCCCAAGTCCCCTTGAAGGATGTACCCTTGATGGTCGCCTTCCTCCCATTAGGAGGGCTCCCACAGGGTTCAGCACCCCAGGCCACACCACAGGCTGGGAGCCCAGCCTTTGACACACAGCTGTGTCCTTGCCCACGTGGACTCCCCCGAGTGCCTCAATAAGGAGGCCAGCGTCTTTGCAATATGGGCCTTCTCTAATTCCTCCTGAGGTTCTGGGGATGAAGACAGACTTCAACTTGTGAATTCGAGGGGACACAATTCCCTTCCTAACTGGGGGACTCTTCTGACTGGCTCTCTTCTTTCAAGACCCCCCCTCCAATAAGCCTTTTTTAAAATATTTTATTTAGAGGCAGGGTCTCACCAATTTTCTCAGGGCCTCCCTAAGTTGCTGAGGCTGGCCTCCAACTTGCAATCCTCCTGCCTCAGCCTCCCGAGTTGCTGGGATGACGGGCGGGCGCCACCATGCCCACCTGGCTAGACCTCCTGGCTTTTTGTTCTCACTCGTACATGGCCACGGTCCCCTCTCCCATTGTCTGTGTCCCTGGACTGCTCTCATCAGAATCTGATCAGGGTCCCCTACCATGGTGGGCAGTAGGAGGAAGGACTGCCACCACGGTCACTCTCGGTACTGAATCCAGGTGAGAAAAGGCAGGTGTGACTGTCTCCAGGACTCTCCGTGCCTTTGGGGGCAGCCTGGCTTTGACAGTGGAGGTCAGGCCCTGGGAGAGGAGGAGGGGGTCAGCAGGTCCCCTCTGGGCTGAGACAAGAGAGGAAGGCCCAATTCTCTGGTGCGGCAGGGTCTGCGGTATCATCATCCCCTGGAACTACCCCCTGATGATGTTGTCCTGGAAGACGGCTGCCTGCCTGGCCGCTGGGAACACGGTGGTCATCAAGCCTGCCCAGGTGAGCTGCTCAGGCCCTTGCTACGCTGTTGAGGCTGGCCTCTAACTCGAGATCCTCCTGCCTCAGCCTCCCGAGCCTCTGGGATGATAGATGGTCACCATGGCTCCTGGCTTGACCAGGAATTTGCAGAAACAGAAGAGGAGCAATTTGTGGGGGGAAAACTGCTTCCATTTTGATTTCCACAATTTCCACACCTGGGGCCATAGTCAGAGTTACACAGAAGCTCAGAAGGCAGGGGCTGCTGGGACTTCAGTGGGCAGCGGTCACCTCCCTGGACAGCCTCGACTCCACCCTAAAGTTGGCAGTTCTCAGAGGAGGAGGCTGAGGGACCGGGGTCGGGGCGTTCTGGAAGGCAAGCCGGAGGCTTCTGGGGATGGGGACAGTTGGACTCCTGAGGGGCTTAGTGTCAACAGAGGAGAAAAGAACACAGCACTGGACGGTCCAGGCTTGGCCAAGTGGCCACAGCCCTGCTGGGATGAGCCAGGATGCCAGAGGTTGGCAGACCCCTGTTCCCACCTGAGGTGTAAGGAAGGCCGTCTGGATTGGCCGTGCCCCTGTGGTTGACCACGAATGTGGCTTCCCCGGGAACTTCCTGGCGCCCCAATCCACGGTGCCCCCTGCTTACAACTGGAGCCGCTGGGAGACAGAGACAGAGAGGGAAGGCTAATCCCAGGGGCTCGGGAGGCTGAGGCAGGAGGATCACAAGTTGGAGGCCAGCCTCAGCAACTCAGCGAGACCCTGTCTCTAAATAAAATATAAAAAGGGCTGGGGATGGGGCTCGGTGGTTAAGCACCCCTGGGTTCAATCCCCAGTACTATTAAAAAAACAAAACCCTCTTGTCCGGGTCTTCTTCCCTGTCCCCTGCAGGTGACCCCGCTCACAGCCTTGAAGTTTGCGGAGTTGACATTGAAGGCCGGCATTCCCAAGGGCGTGATCAACATCCTCCCCGGATCTGGTGAGGGCTTCAGACAGGGGCAGGGCTGGGGCTCCAGGCGGCCAGAGCAGGGCCAACTGGATAATGTGTCCTTCGAGGGCAGAGTGGCCTGGGGGACGCAGTGCAGAGCTCAGCCAGAGGGAGGGAGGCCTGCTCCTCGGGGAGCGACCTGCACCTGGAAGGACTTCCATTCTCAGACACCTTCACGTCCTTGGTCCAGCTTTGGCCGGGCTGTTTGTTTTCGGATTAAGGTTGACGAGTCCTTTGTCCTTCCTAGGGACCCGTCCTCTGTCCGATAAATCTTTGCAAATATTTTGTCCCCCCAAACTACACCCGAACGAGGGCGGAGAGGTAGGACGGAACTCATACCAAAGTCATTTGTAGGACTTTGACTTGCTCTAAAGGGAGTTGGCGAGGGTCTCCATCCACACCTGCCCACCCGGGATCTTCGCGGGTCCAGAAGGAGGGATCGGGCCACCCGAGGAGCCCAAGGACTGGGCAGTTCACGGGATGGGGAAGACAAGTGTCCAGAGTGACCTCCCCCTCTGTGTGGAGAGCCGTGACGTGGATCATGGTCCTCTGATTGCCTGGTGGCTGCGTGGCTCTGGGAACTCCCTGGGTAAAGGTGCAGATCGAGATTGCCCCGTTGCTATGGTGACACCCACCCCAGACAGGCTCCAATGCAAAGGCATAGAGCTGTGTCAGTCTGGACCCTCAGCTCAGGCACCAGCTCCTGGGGAGAGAGGATTCTGAGCATAACAAGATGGCCCCCGTGTCTCGCCAATCCTGCGTCCTTCAGATGGCCGCTTTGAAGGAACTTTCCCACAAATAGCCTTTGGTGAAACCTCTATGACCAGAGCTGGCCCTGGTCACGGCTCCTCCGTCAGGGGGCGATGTCCGACCTGGCCCCAGCTTTTTCTCTCTCTGTGTGTCTGTTTGTCTCTTCTCAATCCCTCCATGGCCTCTTGTCACTGGTGCCCAAACAGGGACATGAAGAGGTCCGTGGCGCCCCCGCTTAACTGGCCGCCAGGAGAGGCTGTCCACCTGCCGGGGGGAGCAGGGTCAGGGACGATTGACAGCTCAAGTTGAAACATGTCAGATCCGAGAGGCTCTCAGATATCCAGGCCCAGGAGCCGAGCAGGCAGAGGGGGACAAGGGACGCCGGATTCCAGAGGAGCTCGGCCAGAGATACAGACTGCGGGGATGACTGATCCAGAGATGGCGTTCGAAGGCCTGGCGGAGTCACAGAGGGGGCTGTGACCTGCAGGACGGAGCCAGGGCGCTGGACAGGCCAAGAAGATGGACGAGGGGCAGTCAGAGAGGTGGAGCAGAACAGGAGGGCACAGGTGGACAGGGAGGAAGGGTTGGAAGCCGCGTCGGGAAAGGGCCTCGAGAGGAGTCTTGGCTGAGTTTGGAAAGTCCACCTTGGAGTCTCACTGCCGCCGCGCAGTACAGAGGGACTGGGCAGCTGGTGGGCAGCTGTGTGCTGGGCTCAGCACAGAACTGGGAGGCCGAGGGGCATGGGACAGGGACAGGAGTGACTTGGTTCCGTGGCAGAGGCTGGAAGTCCCAGGTCAAGGTGGTGGCACGTGGGTTCTCTCTGAGGTCTCGCTGCTTGGCTTGTGGCTGCTGTCCCTCTGTGGGCGTCTGTGTCCCAATCCCCTTTGCTCTGAAGGACACCAGTCCCACTGGGATGGGGCCCACCCTAGTGACCTCATTTACTCCTTGGAAGTCCCCGTCTCCAGAGAGTCACCTTCAGAAGTGCTGAGGTTGGGACTTCCGATTCTGGACCCAGGGGGACACAGTTGAGCCCACACCAGGGAGCAGGGGTGTGCACCTGCTGCCAGGGCTGGGCTTATTCCCGGCACCATGAGGTCCACTGTGACCCTCCTGCTCACCCGCCCACAGGCTCGCTGGTCGGCCAGCGGCTCGCAGACCATCCCGACGTGAGGAAAATCGGATTCACGGGCTCCACGGAGGTGGGAAAGCACATCATGAAGAGGTAAGGGTTGGGCTGGGCGGAGGGGGCGGCCCCGGCGGCCACGGCACCCGGGTGTAGCTGATGCTGTTGTGTGAGCGGGAGGCTATGCTTGTCTTCACTATAAGAATTCCCTTTTTTTAAAAAAAATTTGTTCTTTGTAAGTGTCCCTGACAGCCGTGTGCATTTTGACATGTCCCACCTACATGGGGTGTGACGTCCCATTCCTGTGGTTGGACCTGCTGTGGGGTGTGCCTGGTCGTGGGTTCCTCTGTGAACATGGGAAAGGGACGTCCATTCATTCCCCTGTCTCTCCCAGTCCCCTCCCCTCCCTCCCCGCCATTCCCCTGCGTCTCATCCAATGCACTTCTGTTCTCCCCTCTCCCTATTGTGGGTCAGCATCCACACATCAGAGAGGACATTTGGTCTTTGAGTTGGGGGGGTTGGCTTATTTCACTTAGCATGATCGTCTCCAGCTCCGTCCATTGACAGGCATATACCATCATTTCACTCTTCTTCATGACTGAGTAATATTCCATTGCATACCTATACCGCATTTCCTTTATCCGTTCATCTGTTGAAGGGCATCCAGGTGCTGCTTTTTGAGCTTTGGGGTGCACAGCCGACCCCAGTGGCCATGTTTAATGCCGATGCTGGCCCAGTGGGTCTGTCCCCGTCCAGCCCTTGGGAGGCCTGTGGGGCTGCCCTATAGAAGCCACTCTGACCAGTAGTGTCCTGGCCCCATGCTGTCCCATGGGAGGCCACCGCCCCCCCCACACACACTGAAAACGAATCTCTGGGCTTGGCTTTTGGCATCTTCAGTTTGAGTGACGGGCAGCAGCCCGGGAACTGGGCCCTGCTGAGCGCTCTGCCTGTGGCCTCTGGTTTCTTCCCCCTTTTTCTGTCTCTGTTTTAGGGGGTCCCAGGGGAACTCCAGGGTGGTCTGGAGAAGAGCCACTCTTGGATCACAGTAGAGTCCCCTCACCGCCCCTCTCTGATCAGAATGACTTTCTTTCTCTTTGGGACGCATCTACAGCAGACTGGTCCCGGGCAGCCTGGTTGTCTCCCAGTGGGGACAGCGTCCAGCTGCAGCAGGACACAGTGACTGCCCCTGACCTCCCCATCCCCCTGCCTTCGGCTCAGTGGCTGACGAGTCAGGTTCCCGGGGTCAGGAGAGGCTGGCACCGGGGCCATGACACGGCACGGCGATGGTGTCTGGCCAGCAACAGAAGCCACCAGGAGGGACAGCAGGTCACTGACCTCCCGACTCACAAGCCAGCCTCTGATGTGAGGACATCAAGGTCAAATCCCAGTGCACAATTTCAAGTGCAGAGAGAAGGCTCGGGAAAGGTCCGCTCTTGGAACCTTCCAGAAGGAGATTTCTTTTTTGGTACCAGGGATTGAACCCAGGGGTATTTGACCCCTCAGCCCCGTCCACAGCCCCGTTCTGTATGTTATTTAGACACAGGGTCTCCCTGAATTGCTCAGGGCCTCGCTGTTGCTGAGGCTGGCCTCCAACTTGCGATCCTCCTGCCTCAGCCTCCTGAGCCGCTGGGATGACAGGTGTGCACACTGCACCTGGCCAGGCCTGGTCCAGTTTACTGAATGCGCACTGGACAGCAGCGTCTTTGAGGTGGTGCCCAGCTTCTCTGGGTACCATCCCTACAAAGTTGAGATGCCCAAGCCCCCATGGCCTCTGCAGTCCTGCCAACTGGGGGATGATTCTGTGTCTTATTTATTCGTTCAGCATTTATGGAGCACCAGCTGTATGCAAGGCAGAGTGCCTAATAGGAACCAGACAAGTGTCTGCCTGTCCCAGAGAGCCTCGTGCTCCGGCAGGTGGATGAGTTCTGAACGGAAAGAAACAACCCAGTGGGTACCGGGCAGAGCAATGAGCAGACGTTTCACAGAGGAAGAAATACGACCAGCCAACAGACGTATGGAAAAGTGTCCCACATCTCCAGCCATCAGAGAAGTGCCAATCAATCAGAACTGCACTGAGATCCCACCTCACTCCTGCCAGGGTGGCGAGTGTCAAGAATACAAGTGACAATAAGTGTGGGTGAGGATGTGGCTGGGGGGCTGCACCTTGGTGAACCACTCTGGAAAGCAGGATGGAGATTCCTCAGAAAACTTGGAATGGAACCACCATTGGACCCGGCTGTCCCACTCCTCTGTCTGTACCCAAAGGACTTAAAAGCAGCACGCTACAGGGACACAGCCCCATCAGTGTTTATAGCAGCTCAGTTCACAGCCACTGAGCTACGGAGAAACCAACCTAGACGCCCTTCAACAGATGAACGGATAATGAAAAGCGAGTTACATATACACAGTGGAATATTACACAGCCATAAAGAAGAATGAGGTGACGGCACTTTGCTGGTAACTGGATGGATCTGGAGGCTGTCGTGCTGAGTGAAATAAGCCAGTCCCCAAGCGTCACAGGCTGAATGTTCTGACATGCGGATGCCGACTCACCATGAGGGGAGGGGTGGGGGCCGGGGAAGGATGGAGGTCCTTTGGATCTGGCAGAGGAGAGGGAGGGAAGGGGAGGGGCAGGACACAGGGGTGGGAAGGGCAGAAGAATGAATCGGGCATCACTACCCTAAGTGCACGTCTGGTCACACAACTGGTGTGAGCTGACACCAAAGTACGACCAGAGGACGCGAAGCCACACCCTGTCTGTGTACCATGTGCCAAAATGCATCCTGCAGTCACGGATGACTCTTTGGAGCAAATTTTTTAAGCTAATCAATCTGGAAGGTGGGGGGACGGCGAGGGCAAAGGCCCGGTGGCTGAGCGCTCGGGTGTTGGGGACAGGAAGGTGGGGACGTGGGGCACGGGGCAGGCGTGGGCCAGGTTTCTGGAGCCCAGCAGGCACGGGCCTGCCCCGTCCCCTTGGCCCGGGGCCTGGTGTTCCCGGGCGCCGACCCCAGTGCCCTGTCGCTTCCAGTTGCGCCCTAAGTAACGTGAAGAAGGTGTCCCTGGAGCTGGGCGGGAAGTCACCGCTCATCATCTTCGCCGACTGCGACCTCAGCAAGGCCGTGCAGATGGTGAGGGCTGGGCTAGGCGGGGACGATGGGGGGACTGGGGACAGGGAGGGGCCACGGGCAGGGGGCACCTGGGAGGGGAGGTGTCTCAGCTTCTTTGCTGCTGTGACCAGGAGACCCCACAAGAGCAATCGGGGGACAGTGGACGTGGGGCTCAGGGTGTCCACAGACGGTGGCCCTACTCCTGGGCCGAGGGGAGGCAGGACATCATGGAGGAAGACTGTGGGGAGGGAGCAGCTCCCACGGGGACCAGGGAGCAGGGACTCCACTCTCCAGGGACAAATAGAGACCCCAAGCCATGGCCCCAGGGCCACCTCCTCCCCCACACCCCAACTGGGGCCACCAGGGGACCCCAGGGAGCCATTCCCTGCCAGGGTTCAGGCCTCACACCCCCTCACTCCTCCTCTGGACCTTCCTGTGTCACCTCCCAGGGGGGCTCTGGGGATATGTCACAGCCACAGCAGGATAGCCAGTCACTTGCCCTGGTGACCTGTCAGTCCTAGGATCTCAGCCCCTGTCCCAGGCCCCGTGCTGCGGGGTCCTGCAGGGTCCCGAGCGGGGCTGTGGCTGTGACACACGGCAGGTCCCCTTAGGGACACTTCACCCTAGAGGCCAGCAGCGGCTGACAGATCAGCACAGGAGCAGGAGGACAGGGCAGGAGGGGACAAAGAAGCGGGGCCAGAACCATCCCTCATGGGTCAGAGCAGCAAAAGTCCCTAAGCTGCAGGCACCCAGAGTCCCCAGGCTGTTGACGGGCTTGTCCCCATATAGGAACGCAGGAGGTCCCTCCAGGACACGGCTGCCCTCTCCAGGCTGCCATGGACCCCAATGTGCTCTCGGGAGTGGACACCCAGCTGCGCTCAGGGCTTTGAGGTCCACCCCTGGACCATGCACTACTAATAGTGTCACCTGCGACCTCGGGGTCCTGGCCTCCTTTCCTGCCCTCGCAAGGCAAACTCCCTCGGTCCCCCTAACCAGGCCTGGCCCCAGGAGAAGAGTGTGACCCAGGCACACGTCCACTTGACAGGGGCTGGGGACAGGAGCCCGGAGGTGGCTGTAACCGCTGTCCCCTCCACAGGGCATGAGCTCCGTCTTCTTCAACAAGGGGGAGAACTGCATCGCGGCCGGGAGGCTCTTTGTGGAGGACTCGATCCACGACCAGTTTGTGAGGAGGGTGGTGAGTGCTGGCCCAGGGTCTCAGGCTGCTGGCTCACGTGGCCCTGGGCGGGGCTGAGAGGCGGGGAGGCCGGGACAGGCTCCCGTCACAGATCGCCATCCACCTGGGTCAGGGGACCTGTAAGGCAGGAGCCGTGAGCCTCCATAGGTTTTTACTGGTTCAGCAAGAAATGGTCCCCAGACTGGAAATGATGTGACCCAAACAGGCCTGTGGGCTGGGGGTGTCCTCAGGGGTAGGTGCAGGCCCTTGGTTCAATCTCTCCTAACACCCCCCAAAAAAATAAAAAAGACAGAAAATAGTAGCCGGGTGTAACGGCCCACACTTTCATCCCAGCACCTCGGGAGGCTGAGGCAGGAGGATCGCAAGTTGGAGGCCAGCCTCAACCACTTAGCAAGGCCCTGAGCCACTCAGCGAGACACTGAGTTGGGGACTGGGGACGGTCCTCCTCCTCAGGGAGGAGCAAAGCCTGATCTGACCCGAGAACTTTCCGCAGGTGGAGGAGGTGGGGAAGATGAAGATCGGCAACCCCCTGAACAGAGACACGGACCACGGGCCACAGAACCACCAGGCGCACCTCAACAAGCTGCGAGAGTACTGTCAGCGAGGCGTGAGGGAAGGGGCCACGCTGGTCTGTGGCGGGAACCAGGTCCCTCGGCCAGGTGGGTCGGCGCTCCCGGGGCCACCAAGGCAGCTGGTACCATGGCCTCCGATTTCTGGCTGGGATAGAACTTGGGGAACACGGGTGGCCAGGGACCTGCACAGCTAGACTTCAGGCCCATCTGATACCTTGACTGGGGGGGAGGGCTTATCTGTTTGGGCACCTGTCAGACCCAGGTACGGGACTGGCAAGGTGAGGACCTCAGAACTGAACACGTCAGGGCTGGCGTTCATCCATATTGGAACTAGAAGCCGGGCGCGGTGGCGCACGCCTGTCCTCCCAGCACCTCGGGAGGCTGAGGCAGGAGGATCGCAAGTTGGAGGCCAGCCTCAGCCACTTACAAAAAAGCCGCATGCCCTGTCACAGACTTAGGTTACAAAGACAAAGCAAATGTACGACAGTGGCCTGTGACAGTCACGTGCAGGTCCTTGTCTCAGCTTTGGCCCTGGGGGTCACTTGGTTCAAGACTGAGCTCCATCAGACCCCAGCCCTGTGGCCTGTGGCCTCATTCTCCTAAGCAGCATTTGGTGCACAGGGCGGTAAGGACCGGGACACGCCCGGCTGCAGAGGTGGGGTCTGTTCCCTGGGCGCCAGGACATTGGGCTTCTGGGTTGGGATGTCTGCCCAGTACCTGGCCTGACCCAGGCGCTGCCTGGCAAGGGTGGAGAGGCCAGGCCACAGGGCAGGGGGATGGCGCCCTCCCGCGTGCCACAGGCCTCTGTCCCTCGCAGGCTTCTTCTTCGAGCCGACGGTGTTCACGGACGTGGAGGACCACATGTTCATAGCCAAGGAGGAATCCTTCGGGCCCATCATGGTCATCTCCCGGTTTGCCGACGGGTAGGGGCGCCTCTCAGGGCCGAGCCTTGCTGTGGGTGACGGGGTCTTTGAATGAGCTCTGGGAGGTGGTCCCCAGGGGCCAGAAGGAATTGGGGGACACAGGCTGAGCTGCCTGCAGAGGCTCCTCCCACCACCAGGGGCGCTGGTCCCCCAGGGAGCAGGTGACCTCAAGTCCCCTCCCATCCTGTCCCCTCCCTGTGTTCCCTGGGTCTGTTTCCTGCGGCCTGATGGGTTTTGTTTTGGGGTGAGACCACCCAAAACGGAGGGGCTTCAGAGAGCAGCACGAGTGTGCTGCGTTTGTGAATCTGCAGTTTGCTTCGGGTTGGGGAGGGCCGGTCACCTCTGCTGGGAGTGGCCGTGCTAACCTGGGCTCAGGACCTCGCTCACCGAAGGATCGCTCCCCAGCACGGCAGCCTCCAGGCTGAGGTCCCAACCCCCAATTCCCATAGATCCCAGCTGCATGTGCAAGGATCCTTAGGATCTGACTCGAGAATCTCCAGATCATGCCTTCTGCCATGTTCTATTGGTCAAGCAGTCAGCAAAGCCGGCCTCTTGTGATGAGAAAGCAGGGTGGCTGGGAGGCTGAGGCAGGAGGATCGCAAGTTGGAGGCCAGCCTCAGCCCCTCATGAGGCCCTGAGCCACTCACGGAGACCCTGTCTCTAAGTAGAATATTCAAAAGGGCTGGGGACGGAATGGGGCTCAGAGGTTTAAGTGCCCCTGAGTTCAATCCCTGGTACCAAAAAAAAAAAAAAATCTGATTTCTATTGAATGTCTGATGCCTCCAGTGGCCACATGTGCCTTCCTACCTGGGATGGGCTCCTCTTCTGCCCTAGGACCCCTGGTGTCGACCATGTGACTATCTCTGGTCTCCTTCCCTCCCTTTGTCCTTCCCAGGACGGGGTCTCTATGTTGCCCAGGCTGGTCTCAAACTCTTAGGCCCTAGCGATCCTCCCATCTCAGCCTCCGGTGGCCTGGACAGCAGTACTGTCACCACGCCTGGCTCCTCTTTCCTATTCTACTCTGCCCCCTGCAGCCTGGCTTTAACCCTGGCCCATTTTTGGTGGGGGGGACTGGGGACTGAACGCAGGGGCACTGGACCCCTGGGCCCCACCCCAGCCCACTTTTGAAATTTATTTAGAGGCAGGGTCTCACTGAGCTGCTGAGGGCCTCACTTTTGCTGAGGCTGGTTTTGAACTTGTGATCCTCCTGCCTCAGCCTCCCGAGCGGCTGGGAGGACAGGCGTGGCCAATGCGCCCGGCCAACCCTGGCCCACTTCTCCTTTCATGTGCAGCAGGGAGCGTGGAGTGGGCCTCGCTGCCCTGGGAAGGAGGGGATCCTAGGTCAGGGCGGAGCCCCTGTGACCCTCCCTCAGGGAGTACTTGGCCTTTTCCCATAGGGACATGGATGGCGTGCTGTCTCGGGCTAACGCCACGGAATTTGGCCTGGCCTCTGGTGTCTTCACCCGGGACATCAACAAGGCCCTGTATGTCAGTGACAAGCTGGCGGCTGGGACCGTGTTCGTGAACACGTACAACAAGACCGACGTGGCCGCCCCCTTTGGAGGATTCAAGCAGTCTGGATTTGGCAAGGACCTGGGTAATTTCACCTGCCGGAAGGCTGTTTTCATTTATTCACTCAACAAACACTTGCAAAGGCCCGACCTGGGCCACGTGATAGGGTACCTCAGTGTAGCGAGATGGTGGTGAGGTCACTGCTTCTTCCTGGGAGGGAGGCAGCCTAGAAAGGGGGCGAGAAAGGCACCTTGTAGAGCAGATGCAGCCCCGGGCAGGGGCCTGAGAAGACCTGGGCGGCCAGGAGGGGTTGACCCTAAGAACAGGGGCCGTGTTCAGGGCACAGGGCTCAGAGAGGCCACAGGGTTGGTGTGGGCAGAGGCTGGAAGACAGCAGGCCTGAAAGGCAGGCAGGCAGGCTGGGCCGGACCTCGGGGGACCACAGGGGCCACTTAGAGACTCAGGCCTCACCCACTCATTACCCAGGACATCCGGGGTAAGGCGAGGGGCCTCCCCGGGCACCTGCTTCTCATCCTCTAGTGCAGGCAGCCAGCCTCACGCCCCAGCCACTTACGCTTGTGCATCCCCCACGACAGTGGGTGGCCGTGTGGCCCAGCAGCCTGTGGTGTCTTGCAGGAGAGGCGGCCCTGAATGAGTACCTGCGGGTCAAGACGGTGACTTTTGAATACTGAACATTAGTGGCCTTCAGAAGGATGACCTGTCCTTGCAGCACACCTTGTCACCTTGACCTGCCTTCCCTAGGGAGGCCAGCTCAGCCTCCCTCCCAGATAGGGAGCCTCCTACTTGGCTGCGGGAAGTCCCCAAGCCAGCTCCCGACCAATCACAGTGGCCCTTGGCCGAGGGGGCGGGGCCCGCGAGGCTAATAAATGTCAGTAGAGGCAGCCTGCACCTTCTCTGTGTCCACTTGGGCTACTGGGCGACCTGGGGAGTCACCCTGAGGCGTGGGTGTGGTCAGCTCAGGCTCCCAGACTGGTGCTGAGATGGAGTCAGGGGTGCAAGAGCTTCGGGGTGACGCTGGGAAACGTGCCCAGGAGGAAGCGGGGCTGCAGAAGTGCCCTGTGCTGGGGAACAGCTCCGGTGCTCGGCCAGGACCCCGCGGCCCTGCCCACCGCGCACCTAGGACCCCGCGGACCCCCGCCCACCCACTCACTGGGGACAGTAAGGCCTAGGGTGACACCTGTCTTTGGCTCCTCGCGTGTTGGGCGTCGGTCCCGGTTTCCCTGAGGCCCAGGGTGCTCCTTGCATGGGGAGCCCTGGGCTCTCCAGCTGCACCCATCCTGCGGGTCCCCAGCACCAACGCCCCTGCCCCTGGGGCCTGCCTCTCATAGCCGTCTCCTCGGCACCCCTGCCCGACACCCCCGGTTCCTCCTTGTGTCCACGCGTCCCCGAAGGTCCCTCTGTCCTTCCCAGGCTGCTGGCCCTGCTGGGCACGGCCAGTGCCTCCCTAGGAGCAGTTCAGCCCCTCGTGTAGCTCGCTGCCCTGCAGCCCACGTCTTCGCCAAGCCCCACGTGGCCTTTCTCTCCTTAAAATTACTCCCGGAAAGAGAAAGATCTTTAAAAAAGGAAGTGGACTTTGACGAAAGCCGGCTTTGGGGGTGTGGGGACCACCGCGGAGGCCTCAGCCCCGCGGCTAGAGTTCTCCCTTTGGGTAGCGCCG
>NW_026000168.1:18281590-18291463 GCF_001458135.2 Marmota marmota marmota
GAGGCCCTGTCGCCCTTCCCTGCTCCCGGCCCCAGCCGCCGTGGCTCCGCCCGAGGCCCCCGCCCCTTCCTGCTGCTCCCGTCTCCTGAGGCTCCGCCCTCTACCCGCTGCTCCCCTCCCGTCGCGTGGCCCCGCCCCTTCCCGTGCGCCCCGCCCCCGGACCCCAGCCTCCGGGCCACCCTGGCCGCGGCGCTCCGTCAGGGAAGAGCTGGGCCCTAAAGCCCGCGCTTGGCGCCTCTCGCCAGTCCCAGGTCCCTCCCTGGCGCCCGGAGCGCCCTCGGCGGCTTCTTTTCCTCAGCCGCCCGAAGGAGGACCTGGTAAGCGCGGCGCTGAGCCCGACTGGGCTCCAGGGTGGGGACGGGGAAGCGGGCAGCGCCAGGGGGCTGCGACGGGGCGTGCGCCGAGGGCAAGTGAACCTGGGCGGGGGGCCACGGCTGGAGGGCCCGAGCCGGAGGAAAGCAGAAGACCGGGAGGGTCCGAGGGGATCCTGGGGGCCGGGGACGCCTGGGCTGGACCCGGGAAAGAGGAGCGCGAAGCCCGAACTGGGGGGCGGCGGGGCTGCCCCTCGGGGGTCCTGGGGCGCTCCCCGCGCCGCGGCGTCGGGACTGGGCGGCTCCACCTGCAAAACCTGGGCGCTCAGTGGCCTGGAGTCTGTGCGGCTGTCCTGCGCCGACACCCCCGCAGCCCCCCGAAGTCGCCTAGGACCCCGGGGACGTTCGCTGGAGGTCCCAGCTCATCCCCGGGGCTGGCTGAGCAAACTGCCCCACGTGGGCTCCGCGAACCCATCTGTCCCCACCACCCTCGTCAGGGTTCCCCAGGTGCCTCCAGCCAGGAGAGAGGCTGCCTTCGAAACCCAGCACTTGAGAAATCCTTTAAACCTGGTTCTCAGATGACTTCCCCGATGTCCCCAACCTGCTCTTGGGAGTCCCCCGTCCCTAACAGGCCTCCCGACGATTCTGAGGCTGCCCTGAGGCATCTCTGATCTGCAGCACTGGAGCTTAGAGGAGAGTGAACCCGGAGTAGGGACAGGCCAGGTCCCCTGTGATGAAAGTACAGGCGTCCTCCCTTGTGTCCCAGGAAGCCCTCCACCCATAGGTGGTTGAAACATAAAGTACCAAGCCCCGTATATACTGTGCTTTTTCTTACTTGCCCATGATGAAGTTTAATTTATGAACTAGACACAGTAAGAGGTTAATAACTACTCATAAAACAGCACAATGATAACAGAATAGGTATTTAAAATTGCCAGTGTCGATGCGCTTGTGGTTTGGGGCCATTAGTAAGTAAGATAATGGTTACTTGAACACAAGCTCTGCCACACCTTGACAGATGCTGAGATGGCTACTAAGTGAGTAACGGACAGGTAGCATATACACTGTGGACACGCTGCACAAAGAAAAGGTTCACGTTCTAGCGGGGGCAGAACTGGGGGGGAGTTCACCATTGCCATTCAGAATGGAACTTATCACCAAGCTCAGGAACTGTTTTTGAAAACTTCCATTTAAAAATTTCAGACTGTAGTTGGTCACAGGTAAAGGAAACCTCAAAAAGTGAAACTAGGGTTGAAGGGGGACTGTTGTCCTCCGTTTTGGGTTGCAAAACCTGGGCCTGCCTGGTGTAGTCCAGGATGTCCCTGCCCCCTGGACCTGGGTGGATGCTAGTCTGTGAGGTGCTAGGACCCATCAACCCCAAGAGGGATGTGTGGAATGGGCGCCCAGAGGTCCATGTTTGAGGCCAGCCTCACTGGGTAAATCAGACACTTCTGGATACCAATGGCCTTCTGGATACCTGGGTCTGACATCCTTGGGGGTTAGGGGAACTGGGCTCGGACCCCTGACCATAAAGTGCCCTCTTCCCGTCCTTTAGAGCCCAGTATGTTAAATTATTATTATCCTCTTGTTGCTCACAGTAACTGAGCAGGCATGTCACCCCTAATCTGCACTCTTGACCTCTGTGCTAATGCTCAGTGACACCCCAGCACTCTCAAGGAAGTCCAGAGGCCTCTGACCACCATCCGCAGTGATATGAGGTCCCTGCTGTTTGGCCACAGTGTCCCCCCTCAGTACAGATCCCAGGTGACTTCCCTTGCTCCCCAGTGTTCACCCTGGCTCAGATCTTTCTGTGGGCACAGGTGAGGACCGTGAGACCTCCGTGGTTACTGCCAGGTGGCCTTTGGCAGAGATGGACCCCCTCCACCCCCATAGCGGGCGTGCCCACCCTTCTGGCGACCTCCGCTTTGGAGCCCCCTGGTGGTGAGGCGAGGTGCTGCGTGTGGGTTTTAATTGCTGCCCACTCAGGGGGCTCCTGGGCCGGTCCTTCCCTAGTTTCTCCATTGTTTTCTGGGTCCCTTGTTGGTTTACAGGAATTCCTCCTCTTCCCTATTTTCACTGTTATCCTTTGTCTATTTTATTGTGATTTTTCATTTGGGGGGATTGGGCCCAGCCCTCCCACTGGCTCAGCAAAGCCCGGCCTCCTGACTTCTTGTGTTGGTTTTAAATATTTTCTCCTATATTTGCCTCATTTGGTTTTGTTCCTTATTTATGTGTTCAGCAGTCCTGGGAGGGGCCCCGCACTCAGGCTGCCAGGCAGGCGCCCCACCCCGAGCTCAGCCCCAGTGTCCGTCCCCTGAGGTATTCAAACTTTGATGCTGTTGAATTGATCTCTCTCTCTCTCTCTGCTTCTGCTCTGTGGTGTGTGTGTGTGTCCTACACCTTGGAGTTGGACTCCTGGTTTAGAATCAAAACCTGTCCACCTCCCTGGCTGCTTAGGACCTGCCCTGCAGTTCCCTGCCCTGCCAGCAGAGGGAGCTGGAGAAGGCACCCCCCCCCCATTCCTGGCCCCAAGACTGCTCTGAGACCCTGCACAGGGAGGCCTTCTTCCCACAGAGCTTTTCATGACAAAATTCAGCACTGTAATGGTCACTGACAGCATTTTAAGACATCTGAGCACCTGCTTTCCTCAGACCGGCTACGCACCATTTATTTACACAGCTAATAAACCTTTCGTGTCCTGCAGATGCCCCATTTAAGCCTCCTGTTTGTCATTTTGCTGTGAAGGCTGCTTTCATTTTCCCCAGACATTTAAACATTGCTTGCTTACCCGTAGACCAAAGTGTCTTAAATCTGATTAGGACCGTAAATTAATATGTGATTCCTGCTGCGTTCTCAGTGTGCACACGGTAATCACAGTGTTCCACTGACCTGGTTCCCTTAGGCTAAAAATGGTCAGAAAAACCCCAATTTGATGGGTAGGAATGTGTGTCCAGTTGGCCTCCGTGTCCACTGGGTTCCTTACCTGTGAGTTCAACTAATGTCAAGTCAGAAGTATTTTTTAGTTGCATCTGCTCAACACATACTGACATTTTTCTTTATTATCTAAACACTACAATATAATAAACTATGTAGCATTGGCAAATTTTTTGTGGGGGGTCCCTGGTACTTGAACTCGGGTGCTTGACCACAGAGCCCCATCTCCAGCCCTATTTTGCATTTTATTTAGAGACAGGGTCTCACTGGGTTGCTTAGCGCCTTGCCATGGCTGAGGCTGGCCTCCAACTTGGGATCCTCCTGCCTCAGCCTCCCAAACCACTGGGATGACAGGCGGGCACACATGCCCAGTTCAGGATTTTGATAGCCACAGGGGGTCCTGGAACCCAGTGCCTACAGGTTCCAAGGACCACCCTATCCACTATTGCTAACAAATCCTTGGCGTTGTTTTCCATGATTTTCTTAATTTCACTGCTATCTTTGCGTCTTTTTACTATCTCAGGAATCTCACCACAAATTTAAGAGCAAAGAGAGGAAGGCGGTCGCGGTCTCAGAGCAGCGGAGGTTGCAGGATCTAGTTGTCCGCCAGTTGGTTCTGGGTTGGGGACTGGGACGTGGCCCTGGGTCCAGGGGCTTCCGGCCAAGGCTGCGTGGTCACACTTGGTGTCTGTGCCCACAGCCTTGGGTTTGTTCTGAGAGACCTGGTTCCTTTGATCACCTTGGAGGCTGGAGTCGTTCCCAGGGGTGGGGAGCGCGTTGCTGGTGGCATCCACCTCCTAGTCCTGACCTAGTTTCTTAGTATTTTTGGAAATTCCTTTGCCTCTCACCCGAATCTCAGTAACTGTACTCAGCACAAGCTCTGGGGTCATCCAAAGGTGGCCTTCTTAGGGGGTCACAGCACGTTGCCAGGCCCTCAGCCTCCCCTGAGGACTGCTGCTGGATCTATGTGGCCCTGTGTGACAGGCCCCGTCCCCTGGCTCCCACTCACTCGCCCTTTGTCCCTGACACTTTTCACCAGGATAGAACCCAGGGGTGCCCGTGTGGTGGCAGGTCACCCAGAAAACACACCAAGGCTCAGTGTCATCCAAACTGAAGGGTCCTGATCCCAACCGCTTCCTTGGGACCAGGTGTCCCACGGGAACATCGCTGCCCACGTGATGTGGAGTCTGGTATACGGTGGACTTTGGTCACTGTCCCTACAGCCTGGCTCATGGCAGTTAACCCCTGAGCCCCCGTCCCCAGCCCTTTTTACATTTTATTTAGAGACAGGGTCTCGCTGAGTTGCTTAGGGCCGCATTCAGTGGCTGAGGCTGGCCTCCAACTTGCGATCCTCCTGCCTCAGCCTCCTGAGCTGCTGGGATGGCAGGTGTGTACCAGGGCTCCAGCCCCAGCCTGATTTTCTGGTTGCTTTTAAGGTGGGCATTTTGGGGGCTGCCCCCTTCACATCTGCCGACTTCACGGGTGTGTGGTGCTCTTCCACGGGTGTCTGATCTCACGCGATCTGAAGTCCGCTGCTGTAGGTGGGGGTGCGGGGCCCGTGGGGGCTGTAGGTGTGACACAGGGCCTCTGCCAGGGCCCGGGGCGGGGCCTGCCCACACCTCTCCTTGTGTCTCCAGGTTGGAGCTGCGGGCCGGCCGCTCAGATGGAAGCCTTGGAGCCCAGGCCGCGGAGGCTGGGAGGCTGTGGCAGGCTCGAGGAGCTGAAGGTGTCGCCCGCCCCTGCCGCCTCCGGAGATGGGCACCTCGGGGTCCCTGATGGCCAGCGGGTGCCCTCCAGGCCCCAGGAGGCCGCGCCCACCAGGGAGACGGCCCTGACCATCTGCCTGCAGGTGACCCTGCCCTTTGTCCTCGCGGGCCTGGGGCTGTCCTGGGCTGGCGTGCTGCTGCACTACTTCCAGGTAAGAAAGAGGGCGCAGGCGGGGCCTTGGCCTAGGGTCCTGCCTGCAGGACAGGGGCCACCTCCACCCCGGCCAGATTCCTTTAGGTCTAGTGACAAGGACTCTGTGTGACCCGAGTAGCACTTCAGAGGACAGTCGGGGAGTGGCACAGGTCAGTCAACCCAGTGACGCAGGAGGCCGAGGCCAGAGCACAGCGAGCAACGTGGTGGTGCTGAGTCTCAGAATTCTTCTTTTTGGTACCCGGGATTGAACCCAGGGGCACTTACCCACTGAGCCCTGTCCCCAGCCCTTGGCATGTCTTATTCAGAGACAGGGTCTCCCTGAGTTGCTTGGGGCCTCACTAAGCTGCTGAGGCTGGCCTCCAACTTGCGATCCTCCTGCCTCAGCCTCCTGAGCTGCTGGGATGACAGGTGTGGGCCATTGTGCATATGGGCATTTATTTCACAGAATTTAAAATAAATAAATAAATAAAAGCCAGGCACAGTGACTCACGCCTGTCATTCCAGTGGCTCGGGAGGTTGAGGCAGGAGGATCGTGAGTTCGAAGCCAGCCTCAGTAAAAAGTGAGGCCTTAAGCAAGTCAGCGAGACCCTGTCTCGAACTAAGAGACAAACAGGGCTGGGGAGGGGGCCCAGGGGTCAAGTGCCCCAAGTTCAATCTCCGGAGCCACAAAAATAAACAAAGATCAACTAAATGAAACAGGGCACCCGTTAAAGACGGCGGTGACCACACGTGATTTCGCCTCTTGGTCGAGGCCTGGTTCTTGTGCAGATGGGTCAGAAACCCACGGCCTGTGTCCCTCTGGTTCTGTGTGATGGGCCACCTGGGCTGCAGGAGCCACCACAGAGCAATTTAGAGGAGGATCGCAATTTAGAGGCCAGCCTCAGCAACTTAGCAGTGAGGGCGAGGTGTTGTCTGGGACTTCAGAGACTGGACGTCCAGGGTCGAGGTGTGGCCCTGAGGCCTCCTCCTGCAGTGGCTGTCGTCCTCTGTGTCCGGATGGTGTCTCCCCCGTCCCTCTCTGGGTCTTAGTCTGAGGACACCAATCGTGGGGAGAAGGGAGAAATGGTGGGGGACCCTGGTGTTGGTTGAACCCAGGGGGCTCGACTGAGTTACATCCCCAACCCAACCCCCTCTTTTTTTTTTTTTTTTGATATGGGGCCTCACTGAGTTGCTGAGGCCGGCCTCCAACTTGTGATCCTCCTGCCTCAGCCTCCCGAGTCACAGGGGTGACAGGTGTGCATCCCTGGCACCATTCGAGGAGCTGAAGGTGTCGCCCGCCCTCAGCACAGGGAGCACAGCGATTTCTTGGCACCAGACCCCTGATCTGGGGCAGCCAGGGAAGTCGCATCAGGAGCAGGAGGGAGGGACGTGAGACGGTGGTGACTGGCTAGCCGCCCAGGCCCAGCAAGCCCAGTGCCTGGCCCTGATAAGGGGGGGTGTGACCAGGGACCTTATCCCCGGGAGCAGAGCTGGGAGGGGACCTGCCCTTCACATCCCTCCTTTCTCCAGGCAGCACAGGACCCCCTCAGGCCTCCCGCAGAGTGGACACTGATGTCCTCACACCAATGCTCGCAGGGAACAGGGGACGCGCTTCCCCAACCCACCAAGCAGGCCCTGGCCAGGGAGGAGAGGGCCACAGGCGGACCTGAGAGGTCCCTGCAGGCCTGAGTGCGGGGTGGGCGTCTCCCCGGAGCGCAGGACTCCCCGAGTCACTGGCCTGTGGCACTGGTGACACCCGGAGGTCCACATGTCCCCTGTGACCTAGGTAGGAGCTAGGAGCACCCCCTAATTGAGGCAGACGCGCAGGGGGCCTGCAGCTCTGTGGGCCGCCCTCCTCCAGGGCCACCGTGGGACGTCCCAGCTTGGCTCAGTCGGTGCTGCCTGGGCTCCGGAGGCTGGAGTGACCTGCGAGGCTGGGTGGCCGTGGAGGGGAGAGTGGAGACCTTGGTTTCTGTTGCCTGGTGGTGAGGCGGGCAACTGTACCCTGGCCTGGGAGCTTATAAAGTAGTGCCCACTGGCCCGTGTCCCCACTAGGATGACCACCTTGAGTTTGGTCCCTTGTGCACCCCTTGGATGGGTGGTATTCTTTATCGGGAACCCTCCAATAAGAGACAGGAGCTAGCAACCTTCAAGTCCTGTCACTCCCACACAGCACATCTACAAAATAGTAAGTCCAGGCGGGCGCAGGGGCACTCACCTGTCATCCCAGTGGCTCTGGAGGCTGAGGCAGGAGGATCGCAATTTAGAGGCCAGCCTCAGCAACTTAGCGAGGCCCTAAGCAGCTCAGGGAGACCCTGTCTCTAAATAAAATATAAAAAGGGCTGGGACGTGGCTCAGGGGTCAGCGCCCCTGGCGTCAGCCCCTGGTGCCAACAGCAACAGCAGCAGGTTGTCCTTTATGCAGGGAGAACTGCGTCAGGGTGAGGAGACCCCCCTGGGGGGACAGCGCGGCATGGGGCACCAGGCTCCCACTGGCCGGCAGTGGGCAGCTCCAGCCCAGGGGCCTTGGCTTTACCAGGAACCCGTTGGTCAGCAAAGAGCATTTAGTCAGAGCTGACGGGTGTTCTGGGTCATGGTTGGGTCACCTTTTCATGATGACAATTGTTCTGGTCACCTCCTTCCACCCCACTGGGCAGGGTGGGAGGGCCGCCTGGGGGAGGGTGCACCAGGGGTGACGGGGACAGCAGTTATGTGTCCCCCACACGGCCTGGCGGGGAACATGCTGTGCCATTCAGGGAGGCCACACCCGGGAGCAGAGTGGGCACAGGGTGCGGAGGCCGGTGGGGGAGCAGGCGGGGGCCCTGGTTCCTGGGGGGTGGGAGTAGCTTGTTCGAATGACTCCAAGGTCTGCCGGGAACTGAGGGCTGGAACTCGTGTAAGAGGCAGAGAGCATGGTGTCCACGGGAATAGGACGGGGAGGACTAGAAGCCCTGTGTGTCCCCCGATGTTGGGACAGCAGAGCATCACGGTCACGTTCAGTTGGGCGCAGTGGCCCACACCTGTTATTCCAGCTGCTGGGGAGGCTGAGGCAGGAGGATCGTGAGTTGGAGGCCAGCCTCAGCAGCTCAGTGAGACCGTGTCTCTAAATACAAAAGGGGCTGGGGTGTGGCTAGGGGACGAGCACCCAGGGTTCAATCCCAGAACAGAAAAAGAGTGGCCACCTGCCTCGGGACCTGCCCGGGTCAAGGTGACCCTGAGACAGGGACCGGGTGTCCAGCAGTTCTTGCTGCGGAGTCCATGAAGTGTGTTCTAGTTGTGAGGCGCTCCAAGGACCCTCCCCTAAAACGCACCCCTCGCAGGTCCTGTTGCCCAGCCCAGCCCTCAGGATTCTCTTCTGTCCCCTCTGGGGGTTTGTCCCTCCCCTTTCAGTGCTGGGCATTGAACCTAGGGCTTAGGGTAAGCTCAGCAGGGTTCCTGCCACCAAGTCACACCCAGCCCTCTTCAGGGGCAGGACTGCGGGTGGGCTGGAGGCCCCGAGGGGGACAGGGCTTCTCTAGGGTCACCCAGGAAAACGCCCTCTGCTGCCTCTGCACAGCCCGGCGTCCACCCCCGCCGAGTCTCCCTGAGCCCTGCAAACTAAAATCCCCTTCTCGAGACTCTGGGCCGGGACCCAGTGGGCCACGCTGAACCCTGATGTTCTCAAGGGTCTCAGGACAGTAGGGGTTTCCCCCTCACAAGATCACGGTTTTTCATTTGTTTCTGGTGACAGTTGATTTGATGGTTATAAAAGCAGGTGACCGCATTGGGCTTGGCAGTGTAGGCCTCTAATCCTGGAGGCTGGGAGGCTGGGGCCGGAGGATCACAGTCCAAGGCAGCCTCAGCAAGTTAGTGAGGCCTTACCTCTAAAGAAAAGGTAAGTAGGGCTGGGGCCAGGGCTCAGTGGACGAGGGCCCCTGGGCCCAAGCCCTGGCGCCCCAAAATAAGAAAGCAAGCCATCTTGTCACGTTTCAGGGACAATGACCAGAGTCGCTCACAATCCTACCCGTGCAGCCAGAGAGCGCCACCTGACCACGTGGTTCTTGTCCTTCTGGACTTTTCTGTGCGTGTGAGAGCCGTGGACAGGCCGTGTCCCCAGGCCCAGGGGCAGGTCTACGGGATGCAGAAGGCGGCCCTGAGCATTGTGGGATAGGAGCTCCCAGGCTGTGCTGAGAGGCCACGGGACAGGGACGGGCCTGGGGACTTGGGGCCAGTAGGAGGTGCAGAGCAGGTCCCCAGGAAGTTCCTTCGGGGGCTCATGGCAGGTGGGTGCGTCTCTCCAGATGGTGGAGCGCTCTGTCGCCCTTTCCCAGGGAAGGAGGGGACAGCCGAGGGACGGGGGACAGCCACCTCCTGGGCACCCTGTTCACACAGAGAGTGGGCTCTGTGTGGAGGAGACGGCACGGCCACGGGTCACGGCAAAGGTGCTGTGTGGTTTGCAGCTGGCCTGGGTAAGGGACATGGATCCAGCTAGGGGTGGTCACCATTGGGTTGGAGCAGGTCCCCTCTGCAGCAGGACGCTGGTGAGAAGTGGGCAGGGCCCAGCTGTCCCCAGCACCCGCTTTGTGCTAGTGATCGGTGGGAGGCTGCCCTGGTCAGCACGGGTCTCTGCTGTGGCCCCGGAGCCCGTCCTTCTGCCCTGCGCAGCTCCTGCAGGGTGACAAGCAGGTGCCCATGTGGCTCCCAGGGTGGCAGGCGCAGGGCTAGGGGGCACGCAGGGGAGTGGCCGGCTG
>NW_026000168.1:18292040-18307715 GCF_001458135.2 Marmota marmota marmota
GGCCGGCTGCCCGCGAGCGCGGGACCCCAGGTCAGGAGGCTGTGTCCAGCCCTCAGCCCAGGGCTGCTGCAGGCTGAGGCCTCTGAGTGAGACCCGACCAGCCTCTGCTCCTGGTGCCCGAGGAACATGCAGGGGACACGTCCACCCACAGGAGGCGGGGCTTCCCCGGGTGGCCCTTCTATCCTGCTGGGTCAGGGGCACAGGGCAGGGCCTGGCCCCGCTAGTGGGAGAAAGCGAGGTCACCTTGACACGTCACCTGGGCTTTCCAGAGAGAGCCGGGATGCTGTGGCCGTGGGCCCCTGGACACTGCCATCGAGTGACCCCAGGACATGGTGTCCTTCCTGGAGGCCCATAGAGTCCTTGGCCTTGACCTGCAGGGGCCCTGGGCTGCCTGGGAGGTGGGCTGTGGACCGAGGTCTCCGCAGGCCCTTCCCTGCCGAGGGTGGGGCCACCGGGGCACGTGGTGGAGGGAGGTGGCGGTCCTCGCCAGGGCGGTCACCAAGGCCAGCCCCACATGGGCTCTCTGTCCACTCCGCCAGCGTGGGCTGAGCCCCTGGACACTATCAAGGTCGCCGCCAAGGGACGGGGAGCCTCCCTGGCAGGCTGGCCGAGGGAGGTCCCAGCTGACCCTAAGCCACTCTCCGAGGGCGACCTGACCGGCAGGGAGTGGACAGCCGGCGCTGGCGGTCCCCAGAACGAGGCTCGCTGTCGCAGTGGCCTTTGTTCCTTGCTCCTGGGCTCTGTCCTTGGCCCAGGGCCTGCTGGGAGCCTTCTGAGGCTCGGGCCGCTGACCCTCCCGGAGGCCTCTGCGCCTGGACTTCTGGGGACAAGCGTCCTGCTGTGGAGCAAGAGGAGCCGACGGAGGCGCCCGGGCATGTGGCCAGCGCCTGGCCATGGTGGTCACCCAGCTGAACCTGGAGTTCCGCTTTCAGGGCCAGAAGCTGCGAGGCTTCAGCTGTGAGCTCACGCGGTCCCCCCACGGGGTGTCCCTCGAGACCCCTCTCTCCACGATGTGCCAGGTCACCGTGCCCATCCTGCTGTCGGGCCTGGGCATGATGGCCGCGGGCCTGGTGATGAACGCCGTCCAGGTGTGTGCAGGGCGCCGGGAGGGCGTGTGCTCGGACCTGGGCGTCGGGGGGGTCCCCTGGGCACCGAGCGTCTGCGCACCGAAGCGTCACTCGGATGTCCCTCCCCAGGCTTGGCCGGTGCAGCCTGTCTGCGGGAGCTTGGCTCCCGTCCTGACCAAGATGTGGACACGGGCAGGGCCTGCCTCCGACCTCTCTGCCTCAGTTTCCCCACCTGTAAAGTGGGCCGATGGCAGCACCCACCTGGCTGAGAGCCGGGAGCCTGGGAGCCTGTGCCCTTGTCCTGTGGAGCCGGGTCACTGGCACGGCCGCCCCTCGAGCAGAGCTGAGGGGACTCACTCTCCAGGGTCCCTGGGGGCCCGGGGAGGGCCAGGCGGGCAGGGTCTGGGGTCTGCACCTGCACCTCAAGGTCTGTGTGTCCTGAGTGTGATTCAGGTGACGTTATTTGGAGCAGTGAGGGGTGTCTGCTGCCTGCTGTGACGTCCTCGTGGTGCGACTGCTGTGCTAGGGAACGTAGAGAGGGGCCGGCGCAGGCCGGTCGTCCAGCTGCTCGGGAGGCTGGACGTGGGGTGCTGCCCACGGCTTCGTGGAGGCTGCTCCCTGATCCTTTGGGGTCCCACATTCAGAGGTAAGGTGGCCTGGGGACTTGCCTGCCCCTCGCCAGCCCAGAGACAGGGACACGAGGCAGCCACCACCAAGGAGATGCCGTCACACTTAGGAATAGGAAGCTGCCGGAGTGTCGGGGTGGGTGGCCCATAAAGTCCCATGTGACAGGAAACACCGGTGTCGGGGCCAGTGTGCGGCTCTGTGGCTCTGCGGGCCAGCGTGCTCAGAGCCCCAGGCCCACCCCAGCGCCACACACGTGCAGATGAAGAAAATAAACAGAAAGCACCGTCAGGAATGCGTCCCCACACGCCTGGACACGCACACATGCACGCACACGCACACGCACACGCACAGTCTGGGTGTACAGGAAAGCGCTGACCGGAGATCTCATGGACCCTCCATCACATCTGATTCCTAGCTTTTCTTTTTTTGGTGCCAGGGATGGAGCCCAGGGGCCTTTAACCCCTGCGCCCGTCCCCAGCCCTTGTTACATTTTATTTAGAGACAGGGTCTCGCTGAGCTGCTCAGGGCCTTAGCTGAGGCCAGCCTGCAACTTGCCATCCTCCTGCCTCAGCCTCCCGAGCTGTTGGGATGACAGGTGTGTGCCCTGTGCCCAGCTGCCTCTGACTTCTGATGCCGTGATCCACGAGCAGTGTCCTCCTGTGTATTTGGGGACCATGTGAGGACCTGTAGTTTGGGCACCTGCTTGGGTGTGGATTTGGCAGTGATGGTTGTAAGTGGCTGAGTGACAGTCACATCAGTGTGACTAAAGTCTGTCCTAGGAGCAGTATCAAAGATGCCCTGGAGGGTGAGGTTGGGGACAGCGAGGAAGATCAGGGTAGTCATGGCCAAGGCTCAGCCACCCCCGCCCCATGTGGCAGAAGCAGCATTGTGACCCGGCCCCAGGTGACAGGGACAGAGGCCTAGGTGTTGCTGACAGTCTGAGTGACAGGTTTGGGACGAGGAGGGGTCGAGACAGGAAAGATGGCCAGAGGGGGGCCTCTGTAGGGAGGCAGGGGTGTGGAGGACAGAGCCTGCAGGACACCCAGCGAGCACTCCGCAGGGGGTGCACAGGGGTGACGCTCGGGACTGGTCACCTCCCCTGCGCAGGCCCACAGTGCCTGTCACTGGACTTGTCCCTGCTGCCCGTGACAGGAAACCTACCTCAGGGTCGGTGCAGACGTGGCCTCACGTGTGGGCAAGCCCTAGGCCGTGGCAGTCTCGCGGGAGGGGGCAGGGTGAGCCAGCCGGCCACCCCAGGACACATGTGAGGGACTCTGTGTTCTGTGTCACGGAGCTCAGGGCTGCTGCTGCCGGGAATACAGGGAGGCAGGGACCGTGCTGATAAGGGCTTCAGCCTTTGCCCGGTGACATTGTTTTCTTCTGGGGACAAGCAGCTTGGGGCCTCTGTGACCTGGGCCTGGATGCTGGAGTGCCCGCTGTGCGGGGGTCAGGGCGAAGCCGAGCAGAGGAGCAGTAAACGGAGGTCTGAGGGCACGAAGGGGTGCACACCTGTCATCCCGCCCCTCTGGAGGCTGAGGCAGGAGGATCACAAGTCGGAGGCCAGCCTCGGAACTCAGTGAGGCCCTGTCTCACTTGGCTCCGTGGTCCAGACCCTGGGTCCAGTCCTGGTGAGAGCAGGAAGGAGTCCCCCGCAGTATGGCGACTCCATTTCCCCCGGTTGTGTTGGTGCGGTGACTGGACACGGTGGTCTGTGTGACTGTGGCACTTGGTGACACCTGGTGCATGCACGTGACCTGCTGGGGCCACTCCCAGGCCAGGCCCCCGTCCTCCCTTCTGTTTCCCCCTCCCCCATATAACTTCCCCAGTTTCCACCTGTGAGGGGGAACCTGACCAGGAGGCGTCTCCCAGGACCCCCAGAGGACAGCCAGGGCGGCTTGGAGACGGCGCCTGCGCCCCCTAGAGGTGAGGTGGGTGGGCGCATCTCCACCAGGGACAGGAAGGAGAGCCGGGCGTCCTGCGTCCTCAAAGGCGCAGTGGGTTGTCCTTAGGCCTAGAATCCCGAAACCAGGGGGACTTCTGTGTCGGGGTCACAGGCAGCTGCAGAGGCCAGGCTGGTAGAGGAGGCTGTGAGACCCGGAGGGTGTCGAGGATCGGTTCCAGGGAGCAACCTAATTGTACGTTAAGGAGGGAAGAGTCGTTTTCCTCTCTGCAAAATCTTTTTCTTCCAGTTTTCTCAAAATGTGTATCCCTTTCTTCCTTTCTTAGTTTGTGTGTCTGTGTGTGTGTGTGTGAGAGAGAAAGACACACACACACACACACACACACACACACCACGGATTGAACCCAGGGGGGCTTGATCACTGACCACACCCCAGACCTTTTTATATTTTGAGACAGGTTCTCACGAACTCGCTGAGGCTGGCCTCTAACTTGTGATCCTCCTGCCTCAGCCTCCCCAGCCACTGGGATGACAGGCGTGGGCCACTGCACCTGGCTTGTGTGAATTTGTCAATGTTTGCTGAGGTGGCGTCTCCGTCAAGCAGATGCTTTGAAACATTCAAGGTCTGCAGACCTGTGATCCCAAATCCCTGGGAGGCTGAGATGAAGGATCACAAGTTGGAGGCCAGCCTCAGCACAGGGCTGGGCGTGTGGCTCAGCGGTGGAGCACCCCTGGGTTCAACCCCCCAAAAGTCAAAGGCCCAGCTCGGAGCTGGACAGTGACAGACGCAGACTCGCTGCCCAGGAGCAAAGGGCGCCAGGGCCTCTGTCCTCGTGGGAGGGGAGTCGCTGCCCCACAGCAGCTGGCTGGGCAGATGTGACCGGGACCCTGTCACTTTGAAATCGAAGACTGCATAATTTCTGCACTGATTTCCTACTAGGCGAGCTGGGTCCTGGGCCTGTCCCCTGCCCTGTCCCCTGCCCTGTCCCCTGCCCTGCCTGCTACAGGTCGGAGAGGGGGGCCCAGGCCCACTGGTGCTGTCACTGAGACAGCAGTGACCCCAGCCCCACTGACCTGGTGCTGAGTTCAAAGCCACCGAAGGCGTCGCTTGCCTGGTGGCTTCTGTGGGGACCAGGAAGTCCCCGCCACAGGCTCTCGGGGGACGTCTGCGGAGACGCCAGGCGGGCACTTGACCCCCTCCCCGCCCTCTTGCAGCACTGGCCCGTGTTCCTGGAGGTGAAGGACCTGTTGACGTTGGTGCCACCCCTCGTGGGGCTGAAGGGGAACCTGGAAATGACGCTGGCCTCGCGGCTCTCCACCGCCGTAAGTTGACGGGTGACCAGGAGCCCGGCTCGGGGACAGCGCTCCCACCACCGGTTTCCCCGAGTGGCTTGTGGGAGGGCCGGTGCCTCCAAAGAGAGGAGTGGGGTAAGGTTCCGTCGTCCCACACGCCGCCAGGGGTTTCTTGGGGACACAGAGGGACACCCAAAGCAGGAGAGGAGGAGACCGTGTGTGGGGACAGCGGGAGGGGGGACGCCAGGCGGAGGCCTTGAGGGAACCCGCTCTGTGGCAGGACAGGTGGAGCGGGGTCCTGGCCTGGCCGCGGGGGTCTGCTCTGGCCTCCGGGCCTGCGAGGACTTCAGGCCACCGAGCAGCAGACTGACCCCCAGGGCAGATCAGGTCACCCCTGGGGAACAGTGGGCAGCGTCTCCCACGGCCAGGGACGCGGTGGAGATGGCCACCTGCGAACATGGACGCTTGTGATTGACCTGGTCCAGACTTAGGAGAAAGACCCAGGGCCACTTAGCCACCGAGTTGAATTTGAGACAGGGTCTCGCTCAGTGGCTGAGGCTGGCCTCGCGCTCGCAGTCCTCCTGCCTCAGCCTCCTGAGCCGCTGGGATGGTGGTGTGCGCCCCTGCCCCACCTGCCTGTGTGATTCCCAGCCAAGCCCGGGGTCTGAGGCTGGCTCTGTACAGGACCTCCTGACGGCAGGTCACCTTAAGTAGCAGGACCAGTGTAAAATCCAGGTGGGACAGATGGCACCTCAGTTAAATTGGAAGCCACATGTGACTTCCGATTCCTTTGCTAGGGCTGCCAGAATCACAACCTGCTGCCTCCAACGACAGGACAGACCGTCCCCTGGGTCTGGAGGCGGCAAGTGTGAGACCCTGGGCCCCCTCTCCGGCTTCTGGCCGTTGGGGACACTCCTTGGCCCACTAGGCCATGACCTGATCTCTGCCTGGTCTTCAGGTGGTGTTCTGGGTGCGAGGGTCCAAACCCTGGTCACAGGGTGAGCCGTCTGGACTCACCCTGATCAAGGGCGTCTGCAGGGACCCTGTTCCCACATAGGCCACCGCCCAGGTGCTGGGTCACGGCTGCAGCACCGTGTTAGGGACCCAGTGGCAGCCATCAGTGTTTTCTGGAATAAATTCAAGAGGGGAAAGTGGGTGTGAGACTCAATCAGGTGCGGCTGGCTCAGGGCACCTCCTGAAAACACAGGTCAACAAAGGTCAGCTGCCCACCCTTGGCCTTGAGGGACGGCGTCCTCCATGGGCACCCCATGGCTTCTGTGCCAGCCCATGCCAGGCCCGGAAGAGTGGAGGAGCCGAGGGTCACGTAGACAGGAGTGCAGGGCCACACGGTCACCCGGTCCTCACAGAGAGTCCGGAAGCCTACTGTGGAGTCACCCGTCAGATGGGTGCCAGTGACCGTGAGCGTGGCCACTACGGGTGACACTGGGGACATGAGGTCTGAGCACTGAGGTGGCGGGCACTGTCTCCTGGCCCTACACGTTGGTGGCTGGAGGGACTCTGCGTGCGGCCACCCTACTGGGGGTTCTGGGAAAGGTGTCCCCAAGAGACGTGCCGAGCCCGGCGCAGGGTGGTCCTGGTCCCCAACTTGTGCTCTGAATCACTGGGTCAGACCCTCAGAAGCAGGAAGTGGGCAGTTGGCGTGCAGACCTGTCCCCACACGAAGGCCCTGTGCAGCCCGGTCCACGGCCCCGGACGCTGTCCAGCTGACCTGGGGTGCTGCAGCCGGGGACCCTCCACGGTGGCTTCCTCACGTGGACTTGTGTGCTTGTCCTGAGCTCCCCATGACGGCAGCGTGTGTCCTGCCACGTGCCACCTACACGGTGTGACATCCCACTCCTGTGGCTGGACCTGCTGTGGGGGGTCCCTACGTGAACATGGGAAGGTGACGTCCCCTTCACCCCCCTGTGTCTCATCCAGTGAAGTGCCATCCCCCCCCCCTTGGGTCAGCATCCACGTATCAGAGAGGACACTTGGCCTTTGGTTTGGAACCTGCCTCATTTTGCTTAGCATGACAGTCCCCAGCTCTGTCCTTTTACCCACAAATGCCATCATTTCACTCTTCCTTCTGGCTGAGTAATATTCCACTGTGTACAAGCACCGCGTCTCCTTGTTGTTCATCTCCTAAGGGCCCCTGAGTTGAGCTGCGGTAGGAGTGACGTGGCCGCGTCACCGCAGAGCACAGGTTTGAAGTCCCATGGGGCGTGTTGACTTATTTAACTCAGCCGTCCGTCCCTGGCGTCCCTCTCACGTCTCCTGGGTGGACTTGTGCATCTCTTTTCTCAGATCCCTGCAGTTTGTGGCCATTAGTCCTTCAGACGAGCCCCTTCCTGTCTCTGCCCTCTGCTGTCCCCGTCCCACCCCTGCTTCTTCCTGCTGGTTCCATGACTGAGGACGGGCGCAGAGGCCTGTCACCCCAGCAGCTCTGGAGGCTGAGGCAGGAGGACTGAAGTTGGAGGCCAGCCTCAGCCACTTAGCGAAACTCTGTAAATACAACAGAAAATAGGGCTGGGGCTCGGGGTCGAGTGGCCCTGGGGTCAATCCCTGGTACCAAAAAATTAAGGAGCAAAGGATCCTGGGACGTGTTCCTCGGATGGTCAGGGGAGCTGGGCTACCAAGAGCTGCCCGTGGGGGGCCCCTGACCAGAGGGCAGCAGGTCCCGGCAGGAGGTCTCACCCGAGCTCTGGCTGTGAGCTCGAGGGCAGGAGGTGGCCGCGCGGTCATCAGGGACACGAGTGCCCACCCCATGTCACGCGGTTCTCAAGGAGCTGTCCCTGCTGTGTCCCTCCGTCCCGCAGGGGAGGCTGGGTCAGAGTCCTTGGACTGGTCTCCGTGCGGTGGCGCTCCCTGGGGCCCCTGTGGAGACGTGGCCGCCCACCCTGTGCCCTGCTCTGTCCCTCCCAGGCCAACACTGGGCAGATCGACAGCCCCCGGGAGAGACACCGTGTCATCAGCAGCAACCTCGCCCTGGTCCAGGTGAGCGTCCCCCTCGCCCTCTGGACGCGCCGCCTCCGTCCTCTTGGAACCTGCAGCCGGATCATTCCAGTTGGGCAGAGGGATGGGGCAGTCTCCAGGGCTGAGGGTGCTGTCCTTCTAGGGTGGACAGTGGTGAGGGACCCCTCATGGTGCCTCCTGAGGCCTGGTGGGGGGCAATCTGACTTCTGTCCCCACAGTTGCAGGCCACCGTTGTGGGGCTCCTGGCTGCCGTGGCCGCCCTGCTGCTGGGCGCTGTGACGAGGGAGGAGGTGGCCGTGGCCCAGGTGGCCCTGCTGTGCGCCAGCAGCGTCATCACCGCCTTCCTGGCGGCCTTCGCCCTCGGTGAGCCGCGGACGGGCGGGTGGTGCTGACCATGGTGTGGGGGGCGGGCAGAGCCGAGGGTCCCCGTGGCCCACCTGTCACCCCCCATCTCTGTCCTTCCCGATCTCTGTCCCCCCATCTCTGTCACCCCCATCTCNTCACCCCCTGATCTGTCTCCCCCCCAATCTCTGTCCCCCCGATCTTTGTCACCCCCTGATATCTGTCACCCCATCTCTGTCCCCACCCCATCTGACACCCCGTGATCTCTGTCACTCCCGATCTCGGTCCCTCACTCTGTCCCACCCCATCTCTGTCCCCTCCCATCTCTGTCCCCTCCCATCTCTGTCACCCCCAATCTCTGTCACCCCTCATCTCCGTTCCCCCCAATCTCTGTTCCCCTCCGTCCATCTCTGTCCCCTCCACTTGGGTGACACCCGACCTCAGCTCTCAAACTCCAGCTGGTCACTGCCCACGGAGGTCAGTCGGGGGACGTGGAGGGTGTGGTCCTCCCTCCTGTTGTTGGAAGGTCCCCGACCCACGGGCTCCGCCTGGCCATGGAGGCCCGTCCCTGTGCTGAGACAGGGCTTGTCAGGAGCCCATCTGAGTGTCCCCGTCCCCACCCTGGCGTCCCCTCCCTGGGCCGCGGCTCCTCACAGACGGCTTCCCGGGCCCTCAGCTTGAGTGAGTAGGGACAGCCGCCTGCGGGGACGGGGACACTGCTCCAGTCGAGGGCTGCAGGCTGTGGCCCCGGTGCCTCCCAGAGGCCCTGCTCCGACACCCTGGCCTCCACTGGGACTGGGGACGCTCGCTGGAGGCCCCAGCACTGCCCTGCCCGCTGTCCCCTCCTGCGCTGGCTGTCCTGTCACGGCCAGTGCCCTCAAGACCCCTGGGGGAGTCCGAGGCCCCAGGGTCTCACCATTCTCCGACTCGGCTCTCCGGGACCTTGGGGACGGTCCTGCTGCTGCTGTCCCGAGGCCCAGCAGAGGGGAAGACGGGGACACTGGGCCCGAGCTGTCCTGGGGACGGGGGACCACAGTCGACATCGATGTGTCACTGGCTTGTTGAGCCAACGCTGGGGACACACTGAGGACAAAGTGTGACAGAGTGGCCTATGGCTGGGTTGAGGGCCTTGCCACGCCCGGAGCCACCTGTGCCCTCCATACTGGGCCTTGGACTCGGTCCCTAGCCTGCAGGGCCCCGCTTGACCCAGGGAGTGTCCACAGGCGGTGCAGAACCAGCAGGGACATGGCCTGGAGCTGCCGGGCTCAGCACCTGCCCCCGCCCTGCTGTCAGCCCAGTCTCTGGGCAGTGCCCTCGCCTGGCCGGGCCTGGGGCGCGGGGTGGCCTCGGGCAGGACACAGCCCGCCTGCAGGAGCCGGGGTCTGGTCCCCAGAACCGCAAAGACTCACGTCCACGCCAGACCCCCCGGGCAGCCCTGTGTCCTCTCCTGCGGGGACCTGGCCCAGGTGCTCAGCACCTCCCAGCCAGGGTGCAGGACACCTGTCAGGACGGGGCAGGACAAGTGGCCCAGCCCCTGAGGGAGGTGGCATCTGGGCTTCACATCCTCAGGAGGCAGCGCCCAGTGCAGAAGCCCAGCCACGGTGCAGGGCCCAGGAGGCCGCTGTGCCCAGCTCCCTCGTGCACATGGGGACACGGAGGCCCCGACGTGGACGGTTGGTCTTGTCCACAGTGTTCAGGGCGTCCAGCCCCAAGTGGCCCCCAGGGGGCTTCTCTGTGGTGGTTCTTGTCGTTTTGGTCCCAAGGGTTGAACCCAGGGCACCTGACCCCTGAGCCCCTGAGCCCCTGACCCCCGAGCCCCTGACCCCAGTCCCGCCCAGCCCTTTCCATAGTCTATTTAGAGACAGGGTCTCCCTGAGTCTGAGGGCCTCGCTGTTACTGAGGCTGGCCTCCACCTGTGATCCTCCTGCCTCAGCCTCCCCAGCTGCAGGGATGACAGGCGTGGGCCACCGCACCGGGCTGTGGTAGGGATTCGTAAAGAGCGGTCCTGAGCTGGAAGTGTCCCTCTACTTGACCCTCCAGGGACTCTCCCTGGCCCACCAGCTCAGCCGGGCACTGGATTCACCCTGAAGTGGGTGGCATGTCACAGGAACACCAGGCCGGGCACGGTGGCACACCCCGTGACCTCGGCTCCGCAGGCAGGAGGGTCCCAGGTTCAAGGCCACCTGGGCAACCTGGGGAGACCCAGCCTCTAAATAAAAAGGTGAGGCTCCCCGGGTTCCGTCCCTGGTACGAGAAAAATACGGGGCTGTGGCCTGGTCACAGGATGTGGCTCAGAGCAGCTGGCGGGGACAGTCTCAGGTGGCACTGAGGGCGCGAGTTGATCACTTTCCCTTTTCTGGAAAGGCCCTCTCTCCTGTGCTGGGACTGAACCAGCCTGTGTCACTCCTGGTCACAGGGGGGTCACAGCGTCGGGGCACCCTGCGCACAGATGGGTTCTTGGCCAAGCGAGCGCCTGCCAGGCTCTGTCACAGGTGGGGAGAGGGGACAGGAGACCACGTGTGACAGTCACAGTGCAGATGCCTCTCAGGTCCCCACAGACACCGAGAGGCCACAGGTTGCGTCCTGGTGCCCAGGGACAGCCTGCCGGGCTCCCGAGACGGGCCTCCACCCCACGGGCCTCTGCCGCCTGGCCCGGCCCCGCCCTGAGGACGCTGTGCCCTCCTGCCTGCCCCCTGCCTCTTCCCCCAGGTTCTGTCCCTGGTCAGCCTGTCCCCCCCGAGAAACCTGCAGGCCACGTCCCCAGCCAGGCCCTGCCTCTCAGCACCTTTGGGATGTCCCTTCCACGCACGGGGCTGTGAGGTCACCTCCAGGTGGACGGGGCTGTGGGCCGCCTGCGCTGATGAGGGACAGTGGGAAAGCTTTGGGCAGCTCCTCGGCCCCCCCAGGCCACACTGGGCTCTCCTCCCACCTTCTGGGGTCTCTGGACCTGCCCCCCTCTCTCTAGGGGTGCTCATGGCCTGCATAGTGATCGGAGCCCAGAGGCTGGGCGTCAACCCCGACAACATCGCCACGCCCATCGCGGCCAGCCTGGGGGACCTCATCACGCTGTCCATCCTGGCCGTGGTCAGCAGCTTCTTCTATAAGCACACAGGTGGGAAGACATTGGGGGACAGGCCTGAGGCAGGCGCAGGGGCCCACACCTGTCATCCCTGCAGCTGGGGAGGCTGAGGCAGGAGGATCACAGGTGGAGGCCAGCCTCAGCAACAGCGAGGTCCCATCTCTAAGTGAAATATAAAGGGCTGGGGACGTGGCCAGGGGTCCAGTGCCCCTGGGTTTAATCCCTGGCACCAAAAAAATGGGAGGAGGAGGAGGACAGGCCCAGATAGGTCACCACCAAGGCTGGGTGAGCACTCGGGCCCCAGGTGTGGCATTCAGAGGGGGCCCTGTCCCCTTAGGAAGGAGCCAGGGACTTCAGTCATTCAGCAGGTCCAAGGACCCGTGGGGCTGTGCGGCCCCTGGCTAACCCAGGGAGCAGGCGGCATCTCCTGACCTCGTCACCTCCTGTCCTGGGGGCCACCCCCGGGCTGCTTGGGAACGGGGCAGGGCCGTCCCTCAAGTGCTACCACCTGGTCCGCACGGGACATGGCACTGGAGGCGACCACCTGGGTGGGGGCCCAGGGTACGGTGTCTAGGAAGTCACCCACCTGGTGGGACGGGGGTGAGAGGTCCCCTCAGCTCCCAGTGTCCCTGGTCCCCAGCCCACCCAGCCAGGCCAGGCCTGGGGCCAGCGGGTCCCCAGCAGCCGGTCCCCTTCCTCCTGCAGACAGCTGGCTCCTGGCCCCGCTGGTGTGCCTGGGCTTCGTGGCCCTGACCCCGCTGTGGGTGGTCCTCGCCAAGCGGAACCCGCCCATCACCAGGGTGCTGAAGTTCGGGTGGGTCCCCATCATCCTGGCCATGGTCATCAGCAGGTGAGGACGGACAACGAGGCCAAGAGCTGTGGGGCCCCAGGGTGAGGTGCCTCGGGGTCGGGGCCAGCGGGTCCCCGGGCAGCTCCCATCCTGGGTGACACCTCGTTCTCCCCAGTCTCGGCCACCGTGAGCCCAGCCCCTGCCAGGCTCAGGGAGCTGCCTTGCTGGGGGGCCAGGGGACAGAGGCCCGTCCCCTCATGGGGCCAGGCTGACGCTCCAGAGCCTCGCGGCAGCTGGGGCTATGACAGCGCCCCGTGGGACTCCAGCTGGCCCATCCCCTCTCCTGGTGGGGGACTGTGGGGCCGCCCTGTCCCTGCTGATGTGTTCAGGCCTTGGTCTCAGGCTGTGGTGCGGGCGCCTCAGCTTCTAGAAGGTTCCGAGGCCCCTTTACTGGCCCCTCTGCCCTCCCTGGTCCCAGGTCTCAGGTCTGGCTGAGCCTGTCGGGGTCCCGAGGGCACCAGGGTCCTGGTGGCCGTGTCCTCCCCGAGAGCTGCTCAGCGTGGCCAGGAGCCACCCATGACCCTGCTACTGTCCCTCTGGGGAAGGGCGTCTGCATGTTGTCCTCTGCCTGGCCCCCGGGACAGCCCAGGGTCGGGTCAGTGAGGGAGCACAGGACAGGGGCCACCGGGGGCCACGGCAGGCTGGGACGGGGATGGCCCCGAGGCAGGGTGCGGAGGAGCCCTTGGGCTGCCTGAGTGTCCGCCGTGGTCACCGGGTGCCATCTGCTCTCCACCCAGCTTCGGGGGACTCATCCTGAGCAGGACACTCTCGGAGCAGCAGTACCGCGGCATGGCCGTGCTCACTCCCGTCATATGCGGTAGGTGCTGGACTCGGTCCCCGGGGTCCCCGGGTCCCCTAGCCGGGCCTTTCTCAGATGAACTGAGACCAGGGGGAGGAAGCCCTGCCCGGTCCCTGTCCCAGAGGTGCCATGGGCCTGCAGTCGCAGCTGCCCAGCGGCTTCCCGTGTCCCGCAGGCGTCGGTGGCAACCTGGTGGCCATCCAGAGCAGCCGGATCTCCACCTACCTGCACGTCCGCAGCACGCCCGGGGTGCTGCCCCTGCCCATGAAGGGCTCCTGTCCCCGGCCCTGGGCCACCTTCTGCAGCCCAGGTGGGTCCAGCCCCGCAGGCCCCTGGGGACACTTTGTCTTAAAAAACAAGCGACATCGGTGTCTGTACGGTGGACGCCTGAGGCGGAGGTGAGCCTCCCCCAGGTCCTCCTCCCGCGTCCACAGCGCCTACCGTCTGTCGACCTGGTCAGGTGACCGTGAGGTCAGGGGCAGGTGACTTCTTGCCCTCTGGGAGTCCAGAGCAGCAGACAGGACAGACAGAATGATCCAGAAGGCCAGGCCCAGGGCGTGGTGAGGGCCAGGAGGAGCAGGTGCTGGGATGGGGACCGGCCAAGCAGAGGCCCGGAGGCAGGAAGGAGCTCTGGTGTCTGAGGCACTAGAGGCCCATAGGAGGCTCGGGGAGGAGGAAGCAGAGGCCGGGGAGAAGTGGGGGACCCTGAGGGCCTCGGGGTCAAGCTTCAGGCTGGTCCTGTCCTGGGAGCCGGGGGGGTGGGGTGGGGCTCTGCTCTTTCTGTAGCTTTTTTTAGGGGGACACTGGAGATGGAGCCCAGGGGCACTCGACAGCCATGTACCCACCCCCTTTTTTTTTAGTTGTCGAGGGACACGATGTCTTTATCTTTACGTGGCGCTGAGGGTCCAGCCCACTGCCTCCCACGTGCCAGGCGGGTGCCCTCCCACGAAGCCCTGTCCCCAGCCCTTTTTCTATTTGATTTAGAGACAGGGCCTCACCAGGTGGCTGAGGCTGGCCTCCAACCTGTGATCCTCCTGCCTCAGCCTCCTGAGTGGCTGGGATGCCCTGGGACCACCCTGCCCAGCCACGTGCTCCCTGTCGGCCTCCTTGGAGGTGACCATGTCAAGCAGCGAGGCTGAGTGACAGTGACTCCCCTTCACCGCGGACTCCCTAGAGGAGCCTGAGGAGAGTGGGGGTTGCTGATGCCCCACACAGTGCCCAGCAGGCCACAGGTGCTTTTGTGTGAAGGGGCTCCCAGGGCCCCCTGGAAGGACAGTGGCCTTCTCAGATTAGAGGTTCCATGCACGAAGTGTGGGTGTCCCTGATGTCCCCAAGCTCTTTCCCACCTCACTGCCCGCACCTGTTCTCTGGCCTGTGCCCGGAATCTTCTCCCCCAAATGTAGGTCTCAGCTCAGATCTCGGGGTCACGTCCCCGAAGGGCCCTCCGACCCCCAGGACTCGTCCCTCCTCTCGCACCCACGATGCCCTGCTGTGTCACCAGGCTGACTGTGGCGGTCGCAGTTTGAAATGCCCCTTGGTGCTCTGCTGCTGTGACTCGGCTCCATTCCTGGACACCAGCCCCGTGGGGTCAGGCGGGCACCGTGGGGTCAGCTGGGAATGCTGTGGCCCTGGCTGCCGGGCGGTCACAGGGGCCCCGGGTCCTGTGTCCCTGCAGAGATCAACTCCACGTCGGCCCGCGTGCTGCTGCTGCTGGTGGTGCCCGGCCACCTGCTCTTCTTCTACGTCATCCGCCTGGTGGAGGGGCCAGCGGTGGCCAGCAGCAGGACCTTCGTGCTGCTGTACCTGCTGGCTAGCCTGGTCCAGGTGAGGACACTGACCAGCGCACGAGCTCACTGGGTCAGGCCGCAGGCTTTGTCCCCTGCCCTCGGGAGCCACGGTGCAGCCTGGGCGGTGGGAGCTCCTGGACGTGCGGGCAAGGTCCCCACCTTCCATGGGTCCTGTCAAGTCACTGACCTTATTCAAGCCCAGTGGCAGGGTCCAGCTGCTCGGCCACTGTCCACTGCACTTGATGACACAGGACACACCCATCCTCGGGCTAGGCAGTGCCAAGGAGGCAGTGTCCATGGCTCAGAGGACAGGGCAGGCCTGGCCCGCCCGGGGTGCTGCGGAAGACCTGCGCGGCCTCTGGTCAGGGCTGGTGGCCTGGAGGACGGTGGTGTGGGGATTTGCCCTGGAAAGTTCTGGAAGGGCTAAGCGGCCAGCGCTGCAGGGCAGAGTGTTCACGTAGACCCAAGTGGGGGTCCCAGTAGGGTCTCAGGAGCAGACCCAGGGCAGCAGGTGGGTGGCAGCAGGTCTGTGTGGCACTGATGGAGGCCAGAGCAGGAATCGGCCCCCGGGGAAGGACAGAGGAGGGTGGCCTTCTCTAGCCAGAGCACCCGCTGGGCTTCGGAGCGGCCTGTCCTGTGTGGCTGGAAACTTATAAAAAGGGGCATTTGAGCCGGGCACCCACTGCCGTCCCAGCGGCCCGGGAGGCTGAGGCAGGAGGATCTCAGATTTGGAGGTCAGCCTCAGCAAAGGGCGAGGCCGTGTCTCCAGATAAAACACCAACGGGGCGGGGCCGTGGGCGGGGCCGGGACGGTGGGCGGGGCCAGCGGGCGAGGCCCTGGGTTCAGTCCCTGGTGCCACCAAGAAGCCTGGAATTCGGGTGGCTCTGGGGTCCCATCAGCGGCGCCAAGGAGCTGTTCCAGGGGGACTGGCCACGCGGGAGGGTGAGGCGGCGAGGGG
>NW_026000168.1:18310096-18316943 GCF_001458135.2 Marmota marmota marmota
ACCGCGGCCGCCGTCGAAGGGCAGAGTGGCCAAGGGGGGCTGGGGGGCGGGAGAGCCTGGCCTTGCCAAGCCGCGCCCAGCACGAAGGGCTCTCATCACAGAGGCTTGGAGGCTGAGGCAGGAGGATCACAAGTTGGAGGCCAGCCTCAGCCACTTAGCGAAGCCCTGAGCCACTCAGAGCTGGGGATGCGGCTCCCCCTGGCACCGAGAAAAGCGCAGTTCCCCCCCTTGATGTGCATGGGAGGCGGTGGTTGCCGACTGAATGCTGGTGACGCTGAGCTCTGGTGCATGTTGAATGAATGAAGGCTCCTAGAGGAGGCGGTGACATGGGTCTGGCAGCCAGACACCCCGCCTAGAGCCCTGCTCCCCCACATGTGCAGCGTGGCATCAGAGACAGGCAATCACCGACAGCAGGGTTTATTTACAAAGGGGTGATGGGGACTTCTGGGATGGAGAAGGAAGGGGCCGAGGCTGGCGTCCCCAGGAGGGAGGGCGCTCTGCCTCTTGTACGCCGGGGCCTGCTCTGGTGTCCTGCGCTCTCCCCGTATCTCTCCTTCCTGCCCATGTGATGGCCAGGAGCTGGCCCGGGTGGGGTGGCCGGAAGGTGGGGAGCAGATGCACAAGGGGGGCCCAGGACACAGGAACAACTTTCCCAAGCCCCTGTGGGGAGGGACAGTCCCGGGTACGGGTTCCCTTAGCAACAGGGTGGAGCCCATAGGCTGTCTTGATACAGATGGAGGGAGGGCCCTGCAGGCGGTGGCCTGGCCATCGGGGGATTGTCCCCACCTTCCCAGACCCAGCTGGCCCCACTGGACCCCAGCCCTGCCTCCTGGCCTCCCAGCCTCCCCGCCTCCCATTTAATTCTGGCTTTAGCCTCTGATCGCCAGGCGGGCCCAGGCCAGGTTGGCCACCCAGCCTCCCCCTGCAGTCGTTTTCTAGAAGGCAATGGTCAGTTTTTAAAGGTCTTTTGCAGCTTGTAGGTGGACAGCGCCTTTACGGTGTGTGCCCATCTTCATGAGGCGCTGGACAGGGAATGGGACCTCAGGAGGGCTGGACCAGCGCCCAACCATGGTCCCACCCGTTTTGAAGCCCCAAGTTTCCTGTGCCCTTAGGGAAACCTGACCTGCCCTTCCACAGACTGATAGCACCCAGGGGAGGAGCAGCCCCACCCCGTGCTGGTGACCAAAGCCCTCCCCACTGGGCCAATTTAATCTGCCACGTGCGAATGACCGCGACTGTAAAATGTTTAATGGGGTACCAGGATTGAAACCTCGGCCCCTGAGCCCTGTCCCCAGCCCCATGTTGTATTTTACTTAGAGTCAGGGTCTCCCCGAGTTGCTTAGGATTGTGCTCAGTGGCTGAGGCTGGTCTCCAACTTGCAATCCTCCTGCCTCAGCCTCCCGAGCTGCTGGGATGCCAGGCGTGGGCCACTGGCCAGGCTGACTGTGATGTTTTGATTCAAATTATGGCGGAGGGGGTGGGACAGGGGCTCTAGGTGCAGGGCCCTGGTGGCAGCTTGCAAGGACAACTGGCCTTGGTGTATGGCGATGGCGCCCTCTTCAGGTGGGCCGAGCCACTGCACCCTGAGTTCAGGGCCAGTCTTGCTTTTTGTTGGCCACAGAAGGAGCTCGAGGCCCTGCCTCCTGCGCTGGGCAGGAGCCCCTGTGGGCGTGTCCTCCAGGTCCCCAGCCCCGGGTCTCCCAGCGTGACCACTGTTGTCCTCCCCGTCCAGGCTGCGTGTGACGCAGGCCCCTGCCTCCTCAGGCCCAGAGAAGCAGGTGGGGTCACTCGGGGACACTGAGCCCAGCATAAGTGATGTCCTGGCAGGTGAAGGGACCGAGACCTGAGGACAGCAAGGCCATCGTGGCACCTTGAATGGGGTCGCGGCAGCAACTCTGTCACTGGGAGGCCGGCTGAGGGTCCCCAACCATCCTGAGGACCCCGAATCCTCTTCAGTTCCCAAAGGCAGGGTGGCCGAGGCCTGGGAGTGCCACGGCTGGCCCATGTCCCCAGAGACCGGGGACCCCACCTTCCTCCAGTCCCTGTCCCTCCCATCCTGGTTGCCACCCTTTCTGGCCAGCGGCCACAAGAGCGGCAACACAGGTGACTGAGAGCCAGGTGTCCCCAAGGTCCCACTTATGCCAGGATACTCAGGGCGAAGTCGGGTCCTGACAGCCGCGACCCCGTGGGCAGATGGGGCGGGTGGCTCCCTGGGGACTGTACCCAGGCGGCTCTTCCCAGGGCTTCCCTCCCCCCAGCTTCCTACCCACCCCCGTGCTGTCCCCCGCAGCCAGGCCCGAGGAACGCAGCTGGCGTCCCTGCACTGGGAGCATCCCTGAGCTGTTCCTGGGTCTGGTCACAGTGACACAGAAGCTGACAATGTGTCCCCTGGCTCAGCCTGGGCAGGGGCACAGTTGAGAGGCCCATTTCCTGGCCCAGGGTCACACGGATGGCTTAGAACCCAGGGGGCCGTCCTCTGAGGCTCTTCCTGAGGAGCACAGCAGCTCCCCAGGGGACAGGTGACCCCCAGGACGTTCCAGTCGGCTGAGCCAAGTGCATCAGGGTGGGGTGGGGACGTGGGCGGGCAGGGGCAGGGCCAGGTCCCCAGAACAGCCACTGGAAGGGTAGGGGCGCCGCCAGCTGGAGAGGCCGCCATTTCTGATAGAGGCCAGGCGTGTCCCTGGGGAAACGGGCACAGCGTCCACAGGGCGGGATCGTGGGCAGGACTCAGGGGACAGTGTGGAGGGGGACATGCCTTGGGGCTCCGCTGCCAGCGGCTTCCCCAGAAGACACGGACGTTAGGTCAGTACCGGCCCAGAAGGGACTCTGCCTGGACTCCCTGACTCCTGGAGGCTCAGGCACCACAGAGGTGGACACTTGGGTGTGGCAGCTGGGGTGTGGAGGGGGTCCCCTCTGGCCAGGTGACCACGTCATACGCCGAGGCCCAGGAGGCAGACCTGACCCACGCGCACCTCCATGGGTAGAACGTTCTGGGTCATCAGGTGCGGAGGCTGCACTGGGGGAGGCCAGGAGGTCAGAGCCAGCCTCAACCCAGCCAGGAGGCCCACTGGAGGCCTGGAAGCTCAAGGTGGCCGCGGCTCCTGGCCTGGAACGTCCCTCCTGAGCACCTTTTGGAGTCCTGGAGTCCCCTCCTGACGACCTTCCTCGTGGGGCGTGTCACCACCTGACTCTGTCCTGGGCCCCCACTGGGCTGTCACCCGGCTCACCACCATCCCTGGCGTTGGGAGCCATCTGGCTCCCGGGCGGGCGCAGCAAGGGTGCCACATGCCAGTGTCACAGGGGGTCAGGGACGTGGGCTCAGTGTTCCCTGAGCCACTGTGTCACGCAGTTTGGCTGTGCAGATGTCCCCTACCCTGAGCATGTGACACTGGGAAACTGCAGGACAGGTGGCCTCTCCAGGCCCAAGGTACATCTGCCCTGTCTCAGTGGCAGCTGCCTCTGCCACTGTCACCTGGACAGTGGCCTCCTGCCCTCCCAGCCGCAGAGCAGGGGCTTGTGCTGACAGCCTCACCAGCCGGCCTCCACTCCGCGACCCTGGCCCAGGCCTGCAGCTGCCCCTCTGCCCCTCAGCCAGGGGTGCGGCCAGGAGCCACCGCGACACGCACGGGGACATCGTCTTGGTGCCTGCAGAGCTGCTCTTGTTAGCTGCCCCGATTTCTGTCACCTGGGGACTGTCTCTGGACTTGTCCACACACAAGTGCCACACGGATTCCTCAGGTTTAAGGGCCACCTTCACAAGGGCTATGACCAGGCATGGTGATGTCCCCACCCAGCCGGCCTCCCACATGCCTGGGCCTCCATAGGTGTCTGCTGGGCAGCCAGGTGGGGCCAGGGCAGAGCGCTGGCCTGGCACGCGTGAGGCCCTGGGTTCGAGTCTCAGCTCTGCATATAAGAAATGAGTGAAATAAAGGCCCATCGACGACCGGAAACACACGGAATAATTCAGGCGCTGGGGCTGCACCTGGGGGAGGCTGGGAGGCCAGGCTCAGCCTCTGAAGGTCCTCTCCTGTTTCCTGCACGATTGCACCAGCTTTGTGACACTTGTCCTCTTGGGTCGCAAACTGTTAAATCATCAGCGAATAGAAATAATTCAGCCTCCAGTTCTCAGGCCTCTGGGCCCGTCTAGGTTTGGTCAACCCCGTGAGGACACAGGTAGTACGAGTCAGTCAGTGCTGCTGTAACAAAGCGCCTTACTCATAGGACCCGGGTCACATGATCTGCCCTGGACAAGCTGGAGGCCTGGGAAATGCAGTGGCACCATCCAAAGGCCTGAGAACCTGGGGGGACCTGGGGTGAAGCTCCCAGTCCTGAGCCAAGGGCCCGAGATGCTGGGGTGGGGTGGGGGGGTACAGGAATCTGTGGTGCGATGGCCTGTGCCGGTCCCCATAGACAGTGAGTTCACCCTGCCTCTGCTCTGCAGGACAGGTGACACCCGTGGGCATTGGTGGGACAGGATTGTCTGGTTTCCCCCAGAAGCACCTCCAGGGACCACCCAGCGAGTGTGCTCTGCTGTGGGGTCCCCCTTGGCCCAGTCAACGCCCCAAACCAGACCCCGCAAGAGGCTTCCCTAGTGACCTCACCTTCTGAGGATGTCCTTAGCCCCCTCTTAGCCGCTTCGTCTTTGTTTTTGGTGCCAGGGGTTGAACTCAAGGACACTCAACCACTGGGCCAATCCCAGCCTGTTTTATCCTTTGACACAGGGCCTCACTAAGTTGCTGAGGTTGGCCTTGAACTTGTGATCCTCCTGCCTCAGCCTCCCGAGCTGCTGGGATGACAGGCGTGTGGCTTGGTGCCCAGCTAAGCTCCGCCCCCCTTTTTTCCCCAATGTTATTGGATTTTCCTGGACCAAGGGCCAGGGCTTGGGTGGGTTCCTTGGGTCTGTGGCCCAGAGACGCCCCATCTGTCTGCAATGGGGAGAGGATTTGAAGACACTGGGGGGGGGTCTCTCTGCTGACCCCTGGACAGCACCTCATTTGACTGGGTCCCCTGCCTGGGCTGCTGCTCCCTGCTCCCTTTGTCTCCAAGGCCTCCGGGGACACTTCCTGGTGGCCCCTCTGGCCCCTTGGACTTCCCCAGCCTTTTCTGGAACTACCCAGGTCCCCGTCCCCAGGGCTCAGTTCCCTCAGGGGCATGGGCTGCAGCTGAGGTGATTGCTCTCCTAGTGCGTCCCCTCTACTCTGCCGTCCCCGCTCCAGTTCAGGCCTCCTTGTCACCAGGCTGGGGTGACGGCTGTGTTCCTGGACAGGTCTGCAGGGTGCTGGCAGGTTCCACGCCAGGCGGCCTCCCCTGTTCTCCCCAGAAGATCCGAGGGGCCTGTTCCCATCTCTCCAGCTCACCCAGGGGACCCGGGGGCGGGCCGTCCCTCCCTGGCCATGACGTGACGGGCGGCGGGTATTCGATGGCTTTATTTTACATGGCTGTACAGCTCGTGTGGAAACTTTAAAAAAAATATACAAATCCATGATCCCATCGTCGTCCCAGATTGTCTTTTTTGTGTGACGTGACCAGCTGTGTCCCCGAGGGGTCTTGCTCCGCTCGCTTGACTCGAGTCCCACGTGTGTCCCCAATATGACAGTGAAGAGAGATGACATGGCTGCACCAGGTCTGCCACCTGCTCCCACCTCAGGGGACACGATGCCATGGCTGGGTGACAGGTGGGGACCCACAGCCTCGTGAATGTGACATGGGGACAGCAGCTTGCTGGTGGCTCATGCTCCCCAAGCCAGGTCTGAGAATTGGGACCCCCATCCTGAACCCGGTGACACCCTTCCAGAAACATCTGAGAAAACATGGGTGACACTGGAGCCCCAGGGGTCGGGACCAGAGGCTGCGCTTTCTCAGGAGCCGTCACCAGGTCCATCCCGGCGCCACAGTGTGGGCCCAGCACAGGGGACACTGCGGGAGGCCGAGGCTGGGCGTCCACGTGGCCCCAGGAAGGCCCTGCCATGTCTCTTTCTGGAACAATCTAAAAGGTGCCCTTTGACTCGACCCTTGGTTGGGAAAGATGATGGAGAAAAGCTGACGTCTAATGTTGTCACCTGGGCCATTTGTCAACAGATGCACGGGCAGGTTCTGCAGATGTGCAACACAGAGCCACGCACCGAGGACATGCAATCCCATGTCACTTTCCCGCCACAACAGTGGCTTGGAGCCGTGACACGGGGCCCTGTCTGAGGGATTCTGCCACAGGGACCACACAGTGCTCCTTTTGCAGACCGGGTGGCGCAGTGGGTGACCTCAATGACATGGCAGAGGGGGCACGGGATGGCGCAGTGGGTGACCTCAGTGACACAACAGGGGCACAGGAAAGGAAACAGCCGATGGCCCTGGGTGGCCCGCTGTCCCCAGGCTCAGGGCTGCAAACTGGAAAGGAGGCCGCGGGTGACTCAGGTGCAGCCCTGGCAGGAACCAAGGTGTCACCACCAAACAGAAGCAACAAGAGCAGGGTCAGGTGGGGACACCCCTTGGCTGGGGACCAGGTGGCAGCGGGGGTCCCGGGGCGGCCTCAGTGGTGACATGGGGGTGGGACGAGCACATGGAGTCACAGTGGCCACGACACAAGTCGCCCTGCTGCAGGTGCTCGGGGCACCTCCACGGCGGCCGGTGACATCCGGGACGGGACAGGGGGCGGGCGGCGGTTCTCGGGGCGCCCCGTGGGGACCTGGAGGAGCGGGGGCTGTGCTTGGAGGAGACGCCGCGCTCAGGTCCAGCTCCGGCGGCCGGCGACAGCGTCCGGGGGACTGAGGGGCGGAGGCCAGGGACACCGGCTCCTGAGGGGACTGCGTGTGCCTGTCCCTTCCCGGGTGACAGCGCGCTGGGCCTGCGG
>NW_026000168.1:18318387-18322206 GCF_001458135.2 Marmota marmota marmota
TCTGTGCCCCACAGGGGCCTGGGCGTCCAGCACAGAGGTCCCCGTGGGGAAAGCAAGACAGAGATAGCGGATATCCCCTCCCCCCGCCCCCGCGAGCACCCGGCACAGAGGGCAGCACAGCGCGCGGACAGTGGCCTGCCTGCTTGGCCAGAGCGGGTCTCAAGGGAGCAGGGTCAGCTGGACCCCAGGAGGAGGACGGGGTGGCACCCAGGCCTTGCCAGCCACCCCTCCCACCTGGGCCGGTCCTGCGCCCTCTAGGACCTGTCTAGGATGCCCTCTCTGTGTGGTCAGTGGTCACTCGGGTCTGGGGACAGTCAGGGCGAACCCCAGAGTGCTCCTTGCAGGTCCCGGGCAGGCCCTTCCCGGATACCGACCGCGGCCGCCTGGGGCTCAGCGTGGCACACAGCGGGCTGGGAAGGGGGACGGCCGCTGGGCCCTTACCCGCTTCCGAGAGGTCGCGCAGGGAGCTGCTGAGGGCGCTGCGCTTGAGGCCCTCCCCGCCGGCGTAGCTGTCGTCCAAGCAGGCCCTGCCCAGCGCCCCGTTGCCCGGCTCCTTCTTGAGACTGGAGCACTGGGACATGCTGGGCCGCACCACACCCTTCTGCTTCTCCAGCTCCGCTGCAACAGAGAGGGTCAGCACCCGGTGAGAGGAGCCCAGCACAGGACGGCAGCCCAGGGGGCAGGGACAGGCACCACCACCCTCTGCTTGGCCATCTTCACCAGGGTGGGGAGGGGCTGTCTTTGGAAGGAATGGCCGTCACTATGGCACTGGGCAGAAAGGAGACCCCCGGAGGGTGCTGGAGAAGCCACTCTCCTGTGACCTGCAGCACAGAAGGGCTTGTGCCAGGCTTGGGGGCAGTGAGGCCAGGGCTGGCTGGGCTCTGGGAGATGAGCCTAGGTTCAGTGGGACCCTTCAGAGAGAGTTCTGGGATCCCAGTGGCTTGGGAGGCTGAGGCAGGAGGATCGCAAGTTGGAGGCCAGCCTCAGCCACTTAAGGAGGTCCTGTCTCAAATAAAATATAAAATAGGGCTGGGGACATGGGTCAGTGGCGGCACTAGCCTAGCACGTGTGAGGCCCTGGGCTCCATCCTCAGCACCACATAAAAATGAATAAACAAAATAAACATATTCCATCTAAGACTAAAAACTATTTAAAAACTAAAATAAAGGTGCCGTGTGCACCCACAACCACACGGAAAGAAACTAAATCAGAAATAGGAAGAGGACCCAGCTCAGAGGTTCAGCACGCAGGGTTCAATCCCTGGTACCAAAAAACGTCAGTCCAGCCTGGAGTCCAGGGATGGCCTTGGCCGTGACCCAGTGCTTGGTGGGTCCAACCAGGAGGAGGCCACTGACCTTGGCCCCAGAGCTCTGCTCGGCCATGAACCCAGCAGGAGGCTGGCGCTGGCCCCTGGGTGCCTCCCGGTGGGGTGGCGGGGCCTGCAGGGGCTGGGGATGCCCGGCAGCCCTGCCCCATGCGGTCACCGGGGGACTCACATTCGATGCGGTGTTTCTCCATCTCCTGCACCTCGGCCACCGACTCCCGCAGGTCATCGGTGAACTTCTTCCGGTCCTGGGGGTTGGGCGCGTTGAAGTTGATGAGCACTTTGATGTCCGCCCCGGGGACAGCCGACGTGAGCCGGATGCCGTTGGGGTAGTCTGTGGAGGACAGAGGGCCACGCTGTGGGGCAGATGTCCTGCACCAGGTCCCCTGGCCTGGCCAGTAAGGTCCCAGGGCCTGGAGGGTGTGAGGGCTGGGCCTCTGGGCAGCAGCAGGATCGGGCACGGGACAGTCTCGGCTCCTGACTTGGGGTGGTCACTCCCCGCAGACCCCCGCCTCTCCAGCCTGAAGGTCACAGAGGGGACCCTTCCTCAGAGGCCCTCGGTCACGGTGCCCAGTATCAAGTCCACAGAGAAGGGGTGCTGAGCAGGGGCGGGCGCCCGTCACCTGGGCAGCTCTGGACAGATGAGGGGCTGGCCTCGACCTAAGGAAGAGGGCCTTGGGGAGTGCCGTGCACACCCCCGGACACACGCTGCCCACACCTTCCTGGTGCCACAGCTGAGCTCTGGGGTCCCTGTCCCGATCGCTCTCAGGAGGGAGCTGACGCGGGCCTGTGGAGGGTCTCGGCCCAGCACCAGCGTGTCCCCACTGACACCAGAGGGGCTCCGGGTGGCCACAGGGGACCAGGTGTGCACAGGTGTGTGCGCGTGGCACAAGTACAGCCACGTCGTGGCTGGCAGCCCCTTGCTGGCCCGTGGGAATGGCCGCTGAGTGACACCAAGCCTTGTGAGCCCCAAGAAAAGCCAGCCACTGCCCACACCCCAGGGTCTTGCTGCGCTACTGAGGGCTTCACTAAGTGGCTGAGGCTGGCCTCCAATTGGCCATCCTCCTGCCTCAGCCTCCTGAGCTGCTGGGATGACGTCTGGGCCACCCACCGTGCTCTGCAGGGACTTCTTTTGGCACATAGAATGCGCCTGGCCGGGGGCTGACCCAGGCTGCCTGCCAGCCTGGGCCCTAGGGGAAGGCGTTCTTGTGGTGTTGGTAGAATGGCCCTGGCCAGCACCCGTAGTCCAGCACGTGCAGCCTTGGGCCTCTGGAACGTCACTTCCAGGGCCACGCCAGGTCTGGTCCCCACCCAGGGAGCAGGAGCCATCACCACCCTTCAGGGATGGGGTGCTAGTTGGGGTGACGTGGGGATGGCCCCCACTGATGTCACTCTGGTACATGTGTGGGACACCAAGCAAGGCACAGCTGTTGACCAGGGAGGGGCAGACGTGGGGACTTAGCCGAGGGCATGTGAGGAGGGGACGGGGTGAGGCTGGTCCTGGCCGGGTGGCCCTTGGGTCCCACCAAGGGAAGACAGGCGGCAGGGCAGCCAGGGGGATGCTGTCCCCACCCAAGATGACAGGCCGGCTTCAGGGATCTCCGGGGACAGGGACAAAGAGCAGAGAGCGGGGGCAAGGGACGGGCCAGCTCACAAGCCAGCGGTGGGTGTCCCAGGTAGGAGCCACCCCCAACCCAGGACCCCTCCAGCCCCGGGGTCCCCAAGGGCCTTCCAAGGGCCTGGGGACGGCCCTTCCCAAGTGCTGGCCGTTCTGTGCTATGAGTGACCAGGAAGGAGCCACGGCCCTGGGAGCCCAGCAGGCAGGTCCCCCACGTGGGCCAAGGGGACAGAGGCCGCGGCTCCTGACCCACGGCAGCGGGCACATGGGCCAGGACTCCCCAGGTGGCCAGGCCGGCCCCAAACTCCCGCAGGCGCTCAGTGGACACCTGCCATGCAGCACCAGGCCACCGCTGACGCTCTCCAGAACATTCTAGCAAGGGGCCCATCGGCCACACATCAAGTCGACCCCAGGGCCCATGTCCAGGGCTGCTCTGCTTTCCCACAGACAGTGGCCCTGCCACCCGCCCCTGGTCCTGGCCTGGAGGTGACAGGGAAGAGCACCTCCCGGAGGGGACACAGGCGTGGCCGGGCACTCACACTGGTTCTCGAAGAGCAGGACCTGCAGGCCGCACAGGGAGAAGGACTGTCGGAAGCTGTACGTCACCGAGTTCTTCTTCTTCTGGAAGATCTTGGTGACCTGGGGACAGCAGAGAGCACACCTGTGGCACCCGCAGGCGTGGCATGGGCAGCCGCCGCAGAGAGGTGGCAGCGAGGTGGCAGGCACATCCCCAGGCACAGTCCCCTCGGGCCTCTCCTAGCCAGGTGAGGCGCGTGCACCTGGGGTCTAACGCCCAGGGACAGGAACGGGTGGCCAGGACTCGGCAGTGCAGAGCCCAGAGGCCAAGGCCTGACCTTCGGGCCTGGGGTGCCCACCC
>NW_026000168.1:18323982-18325776 GCF_001458135.2 Marmota marmota marmota
AGAGCAGGGTCCCCAGGACGTAGCCCAGGAGCAGGCCCAGCGCAGCCTGGCTGGTGAGGACACCCCCAAGGGGACGGGCCACCAACTGCCTTCACCGGGCCTCAGAGGGGCTGCCTTGCTCCACCCCGAGCAAGAGGCTTGAAGGTCCCCGGTCACAAAAGGGGACACTGAGCGGGGCTGCACAGCCTGGCTGACTGTCCCTGTCCTTTGGCGAGAGCTGAGGGCTGGGACCTGCGCGGTGTCCCCACGCCACCAAGAAGAGCCCCTGGGAGAAGAAGCCAGCCCCTCGGTGGCCTCCCCAGCCCTCAGCCTGCACAAGCCCAGAGGCCAGGGACGCGGGCCCTCGAGCAATGGCTGGCCCAGGGTGACACAGCCCCACCCCCAAGCTGGACGAGCTGGCCTGGCCTGTCAGAGTGACCAGCTCCAAACCCTCCAGGTCACCCTCAGGTGGCATCTGGACACGGCACCGGGACAGAAGGGACACACGTGCCCTTTCCGTGACAAACAGCTGCAGTCTCACAAACCGTCCCCAGCCAACCCCCTGACCTGGGCGCCTCAGGTGACCCCCCGTGCCTGCCCGACACGGGCTTCTCCCCGAGGCCCCAAGCGCCCTGCTCCTGCCCGGGCACAGGGACCCTGGGACGGTCAGCAGTGGCCCAGCTAAGCCCCAGGGGCGGTCCTGCTGCCAGGCCCATGGGCCACAGGGGCTGTGGGGGAACGTGGGGCGGGTCCCCTGAAGAGACCGCTGGACCAGCCGGGAGGAGCAGCCAGGCCTGGGGACACCAGCCCTGCCCCGCCTTGCCCACCGCTTGCTCTGTGACCGTGGACCTGGCCCTTCCTTGTCCTGGCTGTCCCTTCTCAAGCACAGGAAGGACAGAGTGACCCGAGCTCCTGGCTGGAAGAGAGGTGACTGAGGACAGGCCCCTACCTAGGAAGGCCCCTGGGAAGGGGAGCCCCGTCCCTCCCTGGGCAGGGGGTTAGAGGACCCGGACTGTGGGGTCAGCAGGTGGGATGATGGACGCAGCCCTAAAGCCACTGCCGTGTCCACCCTGCAGCTCTCCTTCCTCTGCCCTGGTCATCTCTGGCTCCTCCTGGGACTCTGACCACCAGCATCAGGCTGGGCCCAGCGAGGGGACAGGGCAGGGAGGCCGGGTGGGGCAGGGGCTGCAAGCTCCCCGGGCCCTGCGCCCCTGCGCCATCAAAGGATCCCCAGTCACCTTCGCTCCCGCCTGGCCACGTGACTTCACAACTGTGGACCTGAAGTCCCTGGGGCCTGCAAGTCCCCACAGACACAGCACAGGGACCCAGGGTGACTGCTCAGGCCACGCCCCCCCCCCAGCCCTCCTGGGGGCCTTTGTCTGGGGAATCCCGTGGCCTTTCCTGCCACAGCCAGCAGGGGGCAGGCAAGGACGCCTTAAACCCCAGCAGAAACCCCGGAGCCGAGGGACACCATGCCCAGGGGAATCCTTGGCCACAGGGGAAGGGGTGCCGGAGCTCTGGTTTAGAGAGTAGCTCCATGAGTGGTGCCCGCCTGTCACCCCAGCAGCTGGGGAGGCTGAGGCAGGAGGATCGCAAGGTGGAGGCCAGCCTCAGCAACTCAGCGAGGCCCTGTCTCTAAATAAAAATGGGCTGGGGTGTGGCCCAGTGGTTAGTGCCCTGGGTTCCGTCCCTGGGACTGGAGGCCGCTGGGAACGGCCAGGGGTCAGGCCAGGCTCCAGCTCACACACCACTGGGGCCCCTGGCACCCGGGAGCCTCCAGGGGTGGGTGCTGGGGGAGCCGGGTGGGGGCGGACC
>NW_026000168.1:18327665-18334197 GCF_001458135.2 Marmota marmota marmota
GGCTGGTCCCATGGGACACGTTGCGGAGCCTGTGAGGTGCGTGTCCTTTGGGCACAGAGCACAGGGCTCTGCAGGGACGGTGGGCGAGGAGGTTGCCCTGTAGGGCCCAGGTCTGCACTGGACAGGGGCCCTCCCTGTGGGAGGGGACACCAGCAAGGTCCCCGGACAGGGGATTCGCCCTGGAAGTGTCTGGGGCACTGGCTGCCACCACCAGGGTCACACTCTAAGGCTGGTCTCTTCGGCCGGAAGCCATTCAGGGCTCCTGGCCTGCCTCTCCAGCCCGTGTCACCTGCCATCCCCCCAGGGTCCTGGGTACCCGGCTCTGGTTCCTTGCTTCTGCCGAGTCGGGCGGGATCCGTCCTTCCTGTCCTGGCCTGGGGCCGCCTGGGATCGTGACTCGGTTCCTCCTGCCCACCCCGGCCACCTACCCCTGCACTCACACGCGTGGGTGCACACAGACACCCACCTGCCAACATGTGCCCTCCGCCGTCACCAGGTCCTAAGTCCCTTCTCCTCCCTCTTCCACGGGCCACCCACCCCTGGAAGCCACAGGGGCCACCAGCTTGGCTCTGGCCGGGGTCTGGCCCTGGGTCTCAGCAGCCACAGGCCCCATCTCAATGTGGAAACGGACCCTTCACTCCCCAGAGCTGGGCTCCTGCTCCCCCAGGAGGAAGCCGGCACCTGCTCTGGCCTGGCCCACCACGGCCCTGCCCTCCTCTCCCCCAGGTCCCACGACAGCTCCCGGGGTCGCCAGTCCCACAACCCCCTCCCCCAGGGCCTCTACCCACAGTTCCCAGCCACTCCTGAGCCTGTCCCTTGGTCCCTGCTCAGAGGGGGCCTCTCTGCTCCCCCTGCCTGTTCTTTTGCGGACTCCCTCGGCGCCAGGCTCTGGGCCCCAGCCCGCCACTGTGCTGGGTGTTACTGGCACGGTCCCCACTGCCCTGTGCCAGGCACAGACTCAGAGAGCCCGTGTCCCCATGGCCTCACGCACAGCCTTATGGCTTGATCCCTCCCCCTTTCCCACTGTGCCCTGAGCCGCCCGACAGAGGGACTGGCGCTCAGGTCCCCGACGCTATAGGGGTCTGCAGGGGAATGTGGGCACGTCCCCAGGAGGGGAGGACGCTGGGCCCGGCTGGGCACCCTGTTAGCATCCTGGAGGGACCAGGCGGTCCCGGCCCCGAACAGCTGTGGGGGCAGGGTCACCCCATGGCCCCCTCTCTGTCAGCCTCCTGGGGGACGGGTTTCAGGTGTGTGGCCGTCCTGGGGTACAACAGCAGGGCCACCTGGAGGCCAGGAGGTGGCTTCCTGCTGTCCCCGGGAGCCTCACACACCGCTGGCGAGGGAAGCGGCCTTTGACTCTGTGGCCACCCAGGGGACAGCAGAGCCCTGCACTCCGCCCACCTGGGTGGCCGCCTGAGGCCCTCGGGTGGTGGATAGTGGGAGGGGTGTCCTCGGGGACCAGTGGGTCTGGGCCACACCAGTCGCTCGCAGGTGGTCGTCCCCAGCAGGCACCAGCTGCGTGATGGCCTCAGCGAGTCACATCTGGGGACAGGGAGCCAGGCTGGCCCAAGGGCCCCAACCAGCGGGGACACCACTCAGCTCCCAGAGGGCCTGGCAGCCCCCAGCCCATGCGCCCTCCAGGATCATGTGTGGCCCTTCCAGCGCCTCACGCCACCTTGTCTCCTGTGACCGTGCTGCCCCTTAGCCAAGGCCAGACCTGCCACCATGGGAGGCCGTGGGCCAGAGGAGGGGTGGCCAGCGGTGCTCAGAACCCACCTGGACCCCCAGGCCCTGCCCACAGCCGCCAGGCCCCAAGCCCCGTCCCCACTTCCTGCCGTCCCTACGGGGCCTGGCCTTCTGCACCTCTCGGGCTCTAGAGGCTGCAGGGGCGAGGAGACTGGGCAGTCAGCCTCTCGGGCCTCTTTCCCTCCCGAGTCGTGCAGCTGGACGCTGCTGATAGGTTTGGTGTTTTCATTTTTTGGTTCCAGGGATTGAACCCAGGGACATTGAATCACGCAGCCCCGTCCCCAACTCTTTCTAGTTTTTATTTAGAGACTGGGTCTCGCTGAGTGGCTGAGGCTGGCCTCCAGCTGGCGATCCTCCTGCCTCAGCCTCCCCAGCTGCTGGGATGACAGGCGTGGGCCACACCTTATGGAGCTTATTCAGGGCATCCCTGCGGCCTGAGTACTGCCCAGGGCTCCTGACGGTGGTAGAAGTCGGTGGTAGAAGTCGTGCCCCGCGTGTGCCTTGAATGCTGAGCCCAAGGAGTGGGGATTCAGGGAATTGGTAGGCCCAGGGCCGCTATGGGGACAGGAAGATGTCACTGTCACATGTTGGGGTTGTTGGGTTTGGGTGTCCTGCAGCAGTTTCCTGGCCAAAGGGTACAGGGAGCTGGGCTGTGCTGGGCGACTCTGGGTGTGTGCGGGTGAGGCCGCGACGTGGGGTCACGCTCCAGCACCCCGGAGTGTCCCAGGACCACCCCAGGCCTGGTTTAGTGCTGGCTGTCACTCTGGCCACTGTGAGGGGAGATCTCGACTCTATGGGTGGGCAGGGAGGCAGGAGGATCGCCAGCTGGAGGCCAGCCTCAGCCACTCAGCGAGACCCAGTCTCTAAATAAAAACTAGAAAGAGTTGGGGACGGGGCTGCGTGATTCAATGTCCCTGGGTTCAATCCCTGGAACCAAAAAATGAAAACACCAAACCTATCAGCAGCGTCCAGCTGCACGACTCGGGAGGGAAAGAGGCCCGAGAGGCTGACTGCCCAGTCTCCTCGCCCCTGCAGCCTCTAGAGCCCGAGAGGTGCAGAAGGCCAGGCCCCGTAGGGACGGCAGGAAGTGGGGACGGGGCTTGGGGCCTGGCGGCTGTGGGCAGGGCCTGGGGGTCCAGGTGGGTTCTGAGCACCGCTGGCCACCCCTCCTCTGGCCCACGGCCTCCCATGGTGGCAGGTCTGGCCTTGGCTAAGGGGCAGCACGGTCACAGGAGACAAGGTGGCGTGAGGCGCTGGAAGGGCCACACATGATCCTGGAGGGCGCATGGGCTGGGGGCTGCCAGGCCCTCTGGGAGCTGAGTGGTGTCCCCGCTGGTTGGGGCCCTTGGGCCAGCCTGGCTCCCTGTCCCCAGATGTGACTCGCTGAGGCCATCACGCAGCTGGTGCCTGCTGGGGACGACCACCTGCGAGCGACTGGTGTGGCCCAGACCCACTGGTCCCCGAGGACACCCCTCCCACTATCCACCACCCGAGGGCCTCAGGCGGCCACCCAGGTGGGCGGAGTGCAGGGCTCTGCTGTCCCCTGGGTGGCCACAGAGTCAAAGGCCGCTTCCCTCGCCAGCGGTGTGTGAGGCTCCCGGGGACAGCAGGAAGCCACCTCCTGGCCTCCAGGTGGCCCTGCTGTTGTACCCCAGGACGGCCACACACCTGAAACCCGTCCCCCAGGAGGCTGACAGAGAGGGGGCCATGGGGTGACCCTGCCCCCACAGCTGTTCGGGGCCGGGACCGCCTGGTCCCTCCAGGATGCTAACAGGGTGCCCAGCCGGGCCCAGCGTCCTCCCCTCCTGGGGACGTGCCCACATTCCCCTGCAGACCCCTATAGCGTCGGGGACCTGAGCGCCAGTCCCTCTGTCGGGCGGCTCAGGGCACAGTGGGAAAGGGGGAGGGATCAAGCCATAAGGCTGTGCGTGAGGCCATGGGGACACGGGCTCTCTGAGTCTGTGCCTGGCACAGGGCAGTGGGGACCGTGCCAGTAACACCCAGCACAGTGGCGGGCTGGGGCCCAGAGCCTGGCGCCGAGGGAGTCCGCAAAAGAACAGGCAGGGGGAGCAGAGAGGCCCCCTCTGAGCAGGGACCAAGGGACAGGCTCAGGAGTGGCTGGGAACTGTGGGTAGAGGCCCTGGGGGAGGGGGTTGTGGGACTGGCGACCCCGGGAGCTGTCGTGGGACCTGGGGGAGAGGAGGGCAGGGCCGTGGTGGGCCAGGCCAGAGCAGGTGCCGGCTTCCTCCTGGGGGAGCAGGAGCCCAGCTCTGGGGAGTGAAGGGTCCGTTTCCACATTGAGATGGGGCCTGTGGCTGCTGAGACCCAGGGCCAGACCCCGGCCAGAGCCAAGCTGGTGGCCCCTGTGGCTTCCAGGGGTGGGTGGCCCGTGGAAGAGGGAGGAGAAGGGACTTAGGACCTGGTGACGGCGGAGGGCACATGTTGGCAGGTGGGTGTCTGTGTGCACCCACGCGTGTGAGTGCAGGGGTAGGTGGCCGGGGTGGGCAGGAGGAACCGAGTCACGATCCCAGGCGGCCCCAGGCCAGGACAGGAAGGACGGATCCCGCCCGACTCGGCAGAAGCAAGGAACCAGAGCCGGGTACCCAGGACCCTGGGGGGATGGCAGGTGACACGGGCTGGAGAGGCAGGCCAGGAGCCCTGAATGGCTTCCGGCCGAAGAGACCAGCCTTAGAGTGTGACCCTGGTGGTGGCAGCCAGTGCCCCAGACACTTCCAGGGCGAATCCCCTGTCCGGGGACCTTGCTGGTGTCCCCTCCCACAGGGAGGGCCCCTGTCCAGTGCAGACCTGGGCCCTACAGGGCAACCTCCTCGCCCACCGTCCCTGCAGAGCCCTGTGCTCTGTGCCCAAAGGACACGCACCTCACAGGCTCCGCAACGTGTCCCATGGGACCAGCCACGGCTGCCCCCAGTCCCCTGGGCCTCTTCCTGTCACAGAGCCGCACTGTCCCACCCCTGTCTAGGGCAGGAGCAGTGGGCCTGCCCTGACTACTGGACGGTGAGCAGAGGGCGCATGTGACACTCCTAGGGACGGCAGTGCGACCCCTGCAGCCTCCCTTCTTACTGGTCACCCGAGCACCCGCTGAGGGCCAGGCATGGTCCAGGGAACATCCTCATCAGAGTGACACAAAGAAGGGAGGTACAATCCAAGCACCCAGGGATGGACGGCAGCGTTGGCATCCTGGGCATGGCCCCGGGGTCCAAGTCTGGCCGACCAGCTGGGTGACCTAGGGCTAGTTCCTGAACCTCTCTGTGCCTGTGTTCTGGGGCTAGCTCGGTGCACAAGTCAGTCACTGGGAAGAGTCAACAAGCTTGTCCACAAAGCACATGTCCCCAGCCCTCAGAGGCGCTCTGGCCACGGGGCCGAGCTAACCTCAGGACGCCCCAGGGACCCGGATGAGGTGTCAACTTTAGATGGGCCGAAGGGACAGGCAGGAAGAGGCTCCTTGAGGAGGTGGCCCTGAACGGGAGCAAGAAGAACAGGAAGAAGGTTCCTGGTGGACAGAAGGACCACTGCAAAAGCCTCAGCGGACAGACACTTCCATAAGGGCACAGAGAGGTCAAGGCACTTAGCTCCAGGGCGCCCAGCAAGATGAAAGTGCTGGACTGTGAACCCCTCCTCCGCCCCCGGAAGCCCCAGAAAATGCCGTCCCTGCCACTCAGAGGCGGCCCTGTCCGGCAGGTTCTGAGCGCCCCACTGCTCTCTCCGCCAGTGTCGCCATCCCCAGCTGCCCAGACGCGTTCTGGCAAGTGTCGGGAATGGCCCAGGCCAGCCCCTGCTGTCTGCGCCCGGGTCAGCCCTGTGCCTCCCCTGAGGCTGGCAGGGGACGCCTCCCTAACATCTGATGCTGATCCAGAGTCCAGTGCCACCAGGAGCCAGGACCGTGCAGCCACCTGCCCCCGAGCCACTCAAGGGCCACTGGGCAAGAGGGAGCCACAGCAGACTCTGGGCAAGAGCAGGCCCTGCACCCGTCCAGGTCTGAGCTGCCCGCGAAGAGCATCCCTACCGGGAGCCCCTGGACTTTCTACCCCACCCCTCCAGCGAGCTGTGTCCCCATGACCCAGTGGCCGTCTTCATCCCTGGCCTCAGGCCTGACAGAGACCACTTCCTGCTGGCCACAGGAAGTGGCCCTGGGAGCCGACCTGGCGCCAGCAGGAGCCTGCAGGGGCAGGGACCCCACTTCCTGCGCGGGCTGGGGACCGCTGGTGGCCCTGCTGCCCTGGACAGGGCTGCAGCTGGGGACCAGGGAAGCCCCTTTGGTCAAACTGGTGTGAGCAGGTCTCTGTGCCCTGCGGTGCAAAGGCCCCTGACCCAGAGGGAGGCCAAGGGTCCCCCAGGCCACAGGCTGAACAGGCTACGTGCAGAGACCCCGCATGCCCGGAAGGGCCTTTTGGAGGGACCCAGGTCCTGCAGGGACAGTCACCTCCCTTCTGCCCACCCACCTGCAGGGCTAGCAGCACCCCTCCCGCGGCCCTGACTCTATCCACTCTGATGCCCACACAAGGGGACCCAAGTGGGACGATCATCTCCTGACCAGAGGTGGCAGGTCCTGCACCCTGGACACCGTCCTCCCCACTGGGGGCTTAACACTGTGACCCCAGGCCCAGGGACAATGGGGTCTGGACATGGTGAGAACCACTGGCCACATGGCCTCCGCCCAGGAAGGGAAGACCAGCTCCAAAGACCCACTCCCCGTGCTCCCGAAGGCCACTGCGAAGCAGAGGGTGTGACCGTGGCCTTGGGCCCAGCCCCTGTCTCTTATACACAT
>NW_026000168.1:18337550-18347978 GCF_001458135.2 Marmota marmota marmota
CTGAGGTCGGCCGAGCTGTCGCTGGGCGGCTCGATGGTCAGCAGGGGCAGGCGCCCGGCGCGCAGCCGCGGCTCGGGTCGCTCCAGGGAGGCAGTGCCACCCGCATCCGCGTCCGCGCGCTCCTCGGGCGTCGCCAGCGCCCAATAGTCCGCGGCCGCGCCACCCGCCCGGAGCCGCGAGTCCGACTCCGCGCTGGACGGTCGGTCCCCGGCCTGCGACAGCGGCCGGGGCGGCGACAGCTCCTCCTCGTCGATGTACAGCGTGACGTCGCTGTAGGAGGCTGTCATCTCGTCCAGCTTGTGAGGGTCTAAGCCGTGCAAGGCCGGGGGCGGCTCGCTGTCGCGGGCGCGGGCCACCTCGGCCACGGGCGCCTCCTCGGCGTGCAGGCTGCGACAATTGAGGGCGTCGTCGATGGACTCAGCCAGCGACTTCACCTGCCGGGAAAAGGCGTCCTCCAACTCCGTGATGGCGTCCGCGAAGTCGCCGGCGGGGGGCCGCAGGGGGCAGCGCGGCGGGCGGCTCCCCCAGCTCCGCGCACTCGGCGGGCACCAGGGTCCCCAGCGGGGCGCCGTCGTTGGTCACCGAGACCTGCTTGCCCTCGAAGTAGGAGCTGTGCAGTTTCTCGGGACCCTCGAAGGAGAACTGCATCCTCATGTTGGACAGCACGATGCGGCGCGACATGCGGCTCTCGGACATGGAGCTGCGCAGGCGCTCAAAGTTCTTGTTCATCTGGTACTGGCGGAAGGCCGTCTGGATGGTGCGCGCCGCATGGCGGGTCACCAGGCGCCCCCCATACTTGCGCTCCAGCATCTCCACCTGGCGGGAAGCAGAGAGTGAGGCCGCCCTGGCCCCAGCTCACCCACCCCCGGCCCTAGGGTTCCATTCCAAGATGGAGCCCAGGGGCGCTTACCCACCGAGCCACCTCCCTGAGCCCGGTCCCCAGCCCTTTTTATATTAATAAAATATAAAAGGGTCTCGGGGAGTTGCTTAGGGTCTTGCCAAGTGGCTGAGGCTGGCCTCCACTTTCGATCCTCCTGCCTCAGCCTCCCCAGCAGCTGTGATGACAGGTGTGCGCCACCACACCAGCCTTCTCCTTATTCTGTAGGAATGTGACCTGTGAGGGCCTCACCGTGTCCCCAGACAACTGCTGGGGAGGGCCTGTGGATTCTGGGGTCAAAGGGGAGGCATGGGTGGCCCTGCAGGACTTCTCAGAGCCTCTCCAGGTGGCGGGAGACCACACTGAGGTTCCCAAACGGCCTGAGTCACAGATGCCGTGGGTCCTGGCACATCTTAGGGTACAGCCTGATCAAACCCCTCTAGAGATGCCGGCAGGGGTGAAGCCAGCCCCCTGGGGGCCGAGGACCTGAGGTAGGTTGGGGCATGTGCCAAACACCCCAGCAAGGCCCAAGCGCTGAGGACAGGCACCAGGGTTCAAGGCCAAGTGCCTAGCTGTAACCCTGCCTCTGTCCCCGGGAACCGCGGGGCTCCCCAGTTTCCCCATCTGGAAAGTGGGACCTGCCTCCTGGGCCTCTGGGAGTCCTGGGTGTCGTGGGTACAAAGCGCTCAGCACACCCCAAGCACAGGGTCCGCAGCTGTGCAGACCCCAGCTGAGTGGCTGAGGCTGGCCTTGAACTCGTGATCCTCCTGCAGCTGAGCCTGTGCTGTGAGCCCTCAGCACCCCCTGCGTAGGCGGGCAAACTGAGGCCCAGAGGGACGGGCCCCCAGCTCCAGCGGCCTGCACCAGAGCTGGGCCAAAAGGCGGGCAGCCCAGCCGTCCTGGGCCGCAGGAGGGGGCGGGACAGAGGACGGGCTCAGGGCCTGGGGATCAGGGCCCGGGGGTGGCAGGGACAGCAGTTTCTCTCCTGCTCTGAGCTGCTGGACACCACCCAGGGCACCACCTGCTCCCAGGAGCCAGCTGAGCCCCGTCCTGGGGGTTGCCAGTGGACCCCGCGAATCCTGGGGCCACTCAAGGCCCGAGGCCAAGCGTTAGGAAAGCCCTTCCGGTCCCTAAGGCCCAAGGGTCCCTGGCTCCTCCTGCCAGGCCTGGACGGGGTGTCCCAAACACCAGGCGCTCCAGGCCCCTCTCCTGCCAGCCTGGGCAGGCGGTCACCTGCTTCCTCAGCTCTCCTCCCAAGTGCGTGTGTGACAGAAACTTCCAGAAGGTAGACAGTCTCTGCACTGAGTCACCAAGCAGGCCACACTGGGCCAGGCCAGGCCAACCCGCCAGGTCAGTCTGCGTCCTGGAACCTGGGGAAGCAGCCGGCAGCCCAGGGGCCTCACACCACCTCCTGGGCTCTCAGATCGGCAGGGAGGAGTGACCGGCCGCAGGGGACACATGGTGCCAGAGAAGGCCCTGTGGCCAGGGCTGTGGCTCTGGCTCTCACTCACCCGAGAGAAACTTCTGGAACAGTGTCAATAAGGAACCGAGAGGAATGCTCACCCACAAAGCAGAACTGCCACCTCTCAAAGACTCGGGGACATTCCCCGACACCCACCCAGGCTCTGCTCTCAGGGACAGGAAGGCCCCAGAAGGCGTGCAGGGCCAGAGGCCAGGGGATACATTCAACCTCCCTGGGGCTCCCCTATCCCTCTGGGGCTCCTCTCACTCCCCCGGGCTCCTCTCACTACTGCAGTGCCGTGTCCCCTGATGATGACCTCTTGTGGAATGGAGCACCCACTCGCCTCAGGCAGTGCTCATGCCGTCTGCCGATTCCCGTTTTTACCTTGCCTGCTGGGAAGCTCAATGGAGCCTGGACTGCTCTGTGCCTGTCACCTTGTCTCTTGTCTCTGCACCACTTGTTCCCTTTGCAGTCCTCACACACACCAAGCTCAGGTACCTCGGGACTTTTGCAGCTGCTGTCACCTCTTTGGGGAATACCCAGTTCTCACGTCCACCCCCTTATTTGACGCTGCCACCAACCAGAGCTACTCTATTTCTATTCTTTTTTGGGTACTAGGGGTGCTTAACCCCTGAGCCCTGTCCCCAGCCCTTTTTATTTTGAGACAGGGTGTTGCTGAGTTGCTTAGGGTCTTGCTAAGTTGCTGAGGCTGGCCTCTAATTTGCAATCCTCCTGCCTCAGCCTCCAAGTTGCTGGGATGACAGGTGTGCACCCACCATGCCCAGCAAGCCACTCTCTTTCCCCCAATTTTAAGGCCCTTTCCAGAACTAAACTGACCCTTTTTGCAGGGCTGCGCCTCACATGCTGGGAGGGCTCTGTGACGCCCAGGGTCCCTCCTGCTGCCTTGCTTACCCTGCCCATCATCTTAGCAGGGACAGGGACACTCCTCTGTCCCCCTCAACCCCAAGAGGCTGCCTCTTAGCTGGGCACGGTGGCCCACACCTGTCATCCCAGTGGCTCGGGAGGCTGAGGCAGGAGGATCGTGAGCTCCAAGCCAGCCTCAGCAACAGGGAGGCCCTGAGCAGCTCAGTGAGGCCCTGTCTCTAAATAAAATGCAAAATAGGGCTGGAAGGGACTTGAAGGCTCCTCTGATGCCGTGGAGCCCACAGGGGGAGGCCAGGCGCACCTGGTCTGCACGCGGTGTCCACTCTCGGGGGGCTTGGTCCTGGCCTCTGGGGAAGGAGGATGGCCTTAACCCCACCTACCTGCTTGTCCTGCAGGTCTGAGGACAGCTCATAGCTCTCGGAGAGTGACCGCGAGCGCTTGATGGCGTCCTCCTCGGCCTGCTTGCGCAGGATGGACGTGGAGTGCTGCAGCCGGGGTCTCCGTGGGCGCTGCGGCCCCGCGTGCAGCCCATAGGTGCCGGGCGTGAGCTCGCACTGCTCCGGGCTGAGGCTGGCCCCGGGCACCAGCTGGCCCTGGTGGTAGGCCGAAGGGCTGTCCAGGGACGTGCCGGTCTCACTGCTGGGGGCCTCGCCCTCGACGCTGCGGGGGGAGAGAAGTGTCCTGTGAGCCGGCATCGGGGACCCGGGCGCCACCTGGCCAGGCACCTGCTGCCCGCTCCCCGTCCCACGAGGGCGTCCCCACGCGCCTGAGGGACCCCGAGGAGACCCTGAGCAACACCATCCTGTGGATCCCGGCCACCCACGGGCTTCATGTCCTCAGTCAGACCTGCCCCTCTCCAGCAGCCACCGACGCCACGGAGTGGCTTTGTTTATGTGACACTTCCGCGGGGACAACGAGCGGTATGGCCCCGGGACTGCTGGCAACTCAGTCTGGCACACAGTAGGTGCTCAGTAAATACGGTCAGTCCCTCTCTGTCACCACCTGGATTCTATACGCCCCCAGGGCCTTCTCTGAGTGGCTGAGGCTGGCCTCCAACATGCAATCCTCCTGCCTCAGCCTCCCAAGTAGCTGGGATCATGGGCGTGGGCCACGGCACCTGGCCTGAGAGGTCTTCACCAGGCAACTAAGTCAAAACAGGGACATTAGGGTGGACCCTGGTACAATAGGGAGGAGATCAGGACACAGATGGGCAGGGTGGGGGGCCACGTGGAGACACGGGAGGCGCCCTCCACAAGCCCAGGAGATGGGCCTGCCAGAGCTAGCAGGGCCCACGCCCCATCCCCTGGCCTCCAGCCGTGAGATGGCAGTGTCCCCGGCACCTGGCCTGTGGCACTGTCCGGGCCGAGAACTGCGCACCAGGTTCTGCAGACATTTTCCTTAACCCTTAGAAGGAGGATGGCGGGGGCCACCTACGGGGAGAAGACCCTGCCCGAGCCACCAGCACTGAGCGGGCAGTGGGCCAGAGCCCGGGGTGGCCGCCGGGACCTGCTGCCTCTCACGCCCTTTGTCCAGCACACCCCTGACCTCTGCACAGTGGTGGCAGTGCAGGGTCAGCCAGGGGGACAGTGGGTGGGGACAGCCAGTGGGGACAGCCGGGCCCACAGGGTGACTCATCCCGACTCTGGGACTCAACACTTTTCATTCTGTGCAGATGCTGGGCCCCCCGTGGACAGCTTTCTAGCAAGGGACAGGCCAGAAGGAAGACATGGACACACGTCGCCAGTGTGACCTCTTGTCCCCCTGCCAGGTACCCTGTGCCCGGGACATTACTCAACCCAGGGCTGGAAAGGACTTGAAGACCCCTCTGGTCCCTGGGGCAGGGTAGAGGTCTCAGTGGAAATGGCCCAGGAGGACAGGGGACACAGGGGCCACCCAGGCGGTGGGAACGCCCTGCATTCAACAGCTGGCCAACTGGTCTACCCGGGCCCCGCCCTGTTCCTGCTGCCCTCGGGGCTGTGGGACTCCACTGCCGACTGTCAGCTCCCGGGAGGGCCTGGCCGAGACCCGGGGTGAGGCCCGGAAGGAGGCCGGCAGAGCTGGTGTAGGGGGAGCCTGGCCCCGGATCCAGGTCCACCCTGAGCCAGGGCCACCAGCCAATCTCAGCTCTCGCTGACTGGCTGACATGGAGGGACAGAGTATCCACTCCAGCCATGGGCTCTGGCCTCCAGGGACATCCCATCTCGTCCCCAGGGGCTCGGGTGTCAGGGCACATGTCGTTTAGGCCTGGCCTGGCCTCTGCCTGGCTGTGACCATGGCCATACCCCGCCTCTGCAGGCCTCAGCTTCCCCTCAAGGACGCCAAGGTGGCTCCCCTTTGAGATCCCCCAACCTCTGAAGAGCCACCGTCCCTTCTCCCCTGCACCCACCACTTCCTCTGGGCCAGTGCATAGGATGGATGGGGCCACCTAACACTCTGCCTGGTGCCCGGCCACACAACCGCGTTCCTCTACTGACCGTCTGCAGGAGGGAGCAAACCACCACTCTTGATCTCAGGCCTTTACTCCTCAGAGGATGGAGGACAAAGCCCAGCCCATGCTGCCTGGCCTCCAGATCCAGCCTCCAGACCCAGCCTCTAGACCCAGCCTCCAGGCCCAGCCTCCAGACCCAGCCCCCAGTGGGGCCCGTACTCTGTGGCCTGGTCTGTGCAGCCTGTTAGGACATCACAGCACCTGCGTCCCCTGCTGTGTTTCAGTCGGAGGCCAAATCTGTGTCTCTGAGCCCAAGGCTGATGGGAGACACGGCCTTGAACTGGGAGGGGACTCAGTGGTCCTCGAGGCTGAGTGAGCGGCATCCAGGAGACAGACGGGTCTCCTCGGGGTCCCTGAGTGGAGCCTGAAGCCCTTGGAGGCACTGAACTCGTGGAAGGGAGCGTGACCCCGAGTGGCCACCAGCAGTCCAGGGCTCAGGACCAAGGCCCAGCTGGGCAGCATCCCTTTCCTCCTACCCCCCAGCCAACGCCAAGTGCATTCAGCTGTCACCAAGGTCTGGTCAAAAGTCTACGCAGAAGCCAGGTGCAGTGGTGCACGAGTCATCCCAGCAGCTTGGGAGGCTGGGGCAGGAGGATCACAAGTTGGAGGCCAGCCTCAGCAATTTAGAGAGAAGCACTAAGCAATTCAGTGAGGCCCTGTCTCTAAATAAAATACAAGGTACAGCTGGGGACAGGGCTCAGTGGCTGAGTGTCCCTGAGTTCAATCCCTGGTACCAAAAAAGAAAAAAAAAAATCTATGCAGATGGCGTCCCCGGGGGTGGGACACGGTGTCCCCAGGGGTGGCCTTGGCACCCTTCCGAACTGCAGGGAGAACAAAGCAGAAAACTAATCGCAAATGGATCTAAATGTCCCAACATGACAGGGGACACCCAGGGGACCCGCACGGCCCCGGGCTCACAGTCGGCAGCCAGCAGGGGAGGAATTCCTCTGTGATCTTGGAGGACCCTGTCTGACGTGGAGGACGTCCGTGCCCCCAGCAGCCACCCGAGTGCGACGCCTGCGTCAGAGATGACCAGAGCTGATGAGCAGAACGGTCAGTGTCGCCTGTCGACAAGCCCGGGCAGTCGAGGGAGGGGTCGCGATTAGCATCTAGTTGGTGGCCCCCGGTCAGGAAGTCACCAGATTTCATTCCCGGAGATTGGGCTGCCACGTGGCTCCTCCTGCCTCCTGACTAGGAGGCCACTCTGTCCGGTTTCTTCCTGGGGGGGAGGGGGACTGTGCAAAATGTCATATAACTGTGACTCTTTCCCTCCCAGGCAGAGGGGCAGATGCCCTAAAGACTCAGAGCTCTAAAATGAGGCTCATGTGCTGGCCACAGTGGCCCACGCCTGTCATTCAGTGGCTTGGGAGGCTGAGGCAGGAGGATCACAAGTTGGAGGCCAGCCTCAGCAAAAGTGAGGCCCTAAATAACTGTCCCTAAATATAATACAGAATGGGGCTGGGGAGGTGGCCCCGTGGTCGAGGGCCCCTGGGTTCAATCCCCAGTGGGCTTCCTAGCCGAGGGCGGTGGCGCACGCCTTTGATCCCAGCAGTTTGGGAGGCAGAGGCAGGAGGATCGCCAATTGGAGGCCAGCCTCAGCAACTAAGTGAGACCCTAACAAAAAAATCAATAAGGAGGCTGGGGGCTGAGGTCCAGGGGGCTCAACCTCCAGGACCCAGGGAAACCGGCTTAGAAGCCACGTTCACTGGGCGGTCACGCATGTTTGACTCGGGTTCCCGGGACACGGGCCGAGTGGCGTTGGTCCCTGGAGGTGCACTTGGGGAGGGGCACAGAGCCGCCCCCGTCCCTGGCCTCCCACCTCCTGAGCCTCACCGCCCAGGTCAGGCCCCTGCGGAGCTCTGTCCCCAAGCCTGCGCCATCAGATGGCCCTCCACGGCCCCACGAGCGTCCTGCACGGCAGCCCAGTGACCATCTGTGACGACACGGGTCACGCACAGCTCGAGCCACGGGCAGGACAGTCCTGGTCCCTGGCGATGCCCCGCAGTTTAGAGTTTCTGGAACGTTCTCTGGCAGTTGGGCGGCCCCACGTTCTCAGAGGAGGCTCCGGGTGCGGGGCCCTTCCCGGGGATTTCCCCCAAGGATGGATGCCCAGGCGCAGGGAGGTGACCCGAGGACGCTTCCCTGTCACAGGCGTGGCTGGACCTGATGCCCTGCACCACTAGGGACCTGGTGGCCCTTCCCACACCAAGGACACGAGGCCAGCGGCGGGGGATGTGTCTGGGTCACGGGAAGTCAGAGGGGAAGCCACTGCTAGGTGAGCAGCCAGAGAAGCCACCAGAAGCCACGCTAGCCACCAGCCCCAGTGTCAGGTCACAGTGGACGGCAGCTGGGTCCCTGAGCCCCAGAAGCTGGCGCACTCATGTCACCTCCTCCCTGCCCCGGCATATGCGCCCCAGGGTCCCCTGCAGCACAGCGGGCCAACGGGGGGACCGGAGATGGCCACCAAAGCAGCGGGGACCACCACCTGAGGGAGGCAGCCGGGGCAGTCACCATCCACGGTGACCACAGGCTCTCCTTAGCGAAGGACGCCACGCCCCATGGTGTCCCCGAGGTGAGGAAGGGGCTCAGGAGTGAGCGTTGCCACCAGGTGTGCAAGCCACAGCTGTCGGGTCCCCACAGGACAGGGGCCAAGGGGACGTCCCACACCGCCAGTGCCACGGGGCCTCTGTGATCCTGCCCCGTCCCCTGTGCTCCCTGGCCTCTGGGGAGTCGCACGAGGGCCCCTTGGGGACCACCGCTGCCCGCTTCCTCTCCCTGTGGGTGTGGGGCAGCAGGGGACAGCAGTGGGGGGCGTGACCAGCCCTGGCCTCCAGCAAAGGCAGCAGTGGCCAAGGGGAGGAGGGACCGTGTCCAAGACGGGCACAGGCTGGACGGCAGGAGCCCGGGCTGGGCGGCCCCACTCGACGGCAGGGGTCGGGGAGAGGGGCTGTGGGGTCGAGAGCGACTCCCCTCAGCAAGAATGTCCCCAGGGCAGCTCTGGGCCCGGGCAGGGGAGCAGGGGAGCTGGGGACCCCCCTCAGCGTCCACGGTGGTCAGCATGGCCGGCTCCCATGAGACTCAGTCCTATAGGAACAGAGAGGTCAAGTGTCCTCCCCGAGGGCAGCACAGCTAGGGCGTGAGGGCGGCCCGATGGGCCTCGGGGTGCAGGGTCGGCCCCAGGGCCTCCCTCGGTGGCAGGTCACAGGATGGCGCAGCATGAGGGTCCCCACACCAGCCACCGTCCCCACCACCCCGCAGGTGAGGACTCGTGACACTGCAGGGCTGGGGACTCACAAGGAAGGGAGCCATCAGCTGGGGACACGGTCAGCACAGACGTGGGGCTGACCATCTTGGACTCCTCCGTGAGCCTGCTGGGCCCCAGCTGCGCCGGGTGTCACCACCTGGGAGGTGGCGGGAGCAGGGACCACCAGCCTCCTCCAGAGGCCTCGTCGAGGTCGGGGCAGAGCCGGCCAGGCCTTGACCCTGGGGGTCCTGGGTTGCTGGTGGCCAGCCCTGGCCACGTCACTTGATAACGCCACCCCCTTCCAAGAAGGCTGGCCCCGGGCTGATGACGCAGGTGACCTTCCAGCCCCGTCTGTGGCTCCATGTCCACACCAGAAGCCTCGGGCCAGGTGCCGGCACAGGCCAGAGCAAAATGCCTTCTGACCTTACGTCTGTCCCCACTCGCCTCTAGCCCTCCTCGGTCCAGGTGTCTGATTTCCTGAAAGGGACACCAGATAAGGCAGGGACAGCTCATGTCCAGCCCTCACGTAGGGCTTTGTGTCTCCCTCCGTGGCCTGGGCCACATTAACCAAGGCTGATCACCCAGAAGAGAGGAGGTGATGATGCTCTTGCTCTGCACGAGGCTCGGGCGTGTGTCACCTCCAGGCTCCGGACTGGGGGAGGGTGGGACAGAGCAGGGCAGGGCCTGGGGAGGACAGGAAGGGACCTCAGACCATGTCCTCTGAGGGAGGGCGGGCATGGCACACCTGGAACACAGCACCAGGGACCCCCCAGGAGGGCAGGGCCTGGGGATGAAGTCACACGACACGGGAGGCTGACGGCCCAAATGTCCCTGCGCCCCGAGGCCAGGTCACTCTCCCCAACCCTGGGTGCGTCGCACTTAGAACCAAGGAGCTGGCGGCCTCTGTGGACGCTCCAGAAGTCCCCCTGCGGGCTCTGCCGAGAGGACACAGTGAGCAGCCCGGCCACCGAGTGACCAGAACACGGTGCAGGACCCCGCTCGGCCTGCCTCCCAGGGCTGCCCAGAGCAGCCACCGGCCTTCACTTCCCTCTATAGCCCCAGCACCTCCCACCACAGGACTCTTGCACATGCCCTGTGCCTAGTGTGGCCTTCTAACTCCTGCTGGACCCTGTCCCTCCCCTCTACCCAGAGGCCACCGATGACTTCACTCTGAACCACACTGGCCAGCCCTCGGGAGCTGGCCTGTCACGCACACAGCCCAGGCTGTGCCACCAAGCCAGACAAGACTTTGGAAGTGTGTCCTCTTGGCTGAGTGCAGGCTCTGCAGGGAACTCGGCCCCCCGGGGACAGCTCTGCGGGAGGGGCCCAGGCGAGGACGGCGGCCTTGGGGACAGCTGAGGTCCTGGGGCTCCAGAGAAGGGCTGTGACTTGGAGGCTGAAGACACTGGGTATGTGCGGACGGCGACAGGAACAGAGAGGTGGCAGGAGGCAGGGGCTGTCCTGAGACCCCC
>NW_026000168.1:18349985-18358745 GCF_001458135.2 Marmota marmota marmota
GCGGGGCCAGCTTGCAGGGGCGGCGGGAGGCACTGGGTGGGGTGCCCGGGGACGCCTGCCAGGCCCCGTCTGTGGACGCTGCTGGGCGGGAGTCCCTATCAGTGCCCGCCAGCCCCAGGGGCCCAGCCGCCCGTGGCGGGGAGCAGAGCCCACAACCAGGGCCCAGGACAAGGCAGGGGAGCCGCTCCCCAGCCCACCCCACCGGGCCAGCAGCCCCCAGGTCTGCGAGAGCCTCTCACTCCCCCAGGAGAGGCCTGGCACCCACCGGCACCCTGTCCCTCACGAGGACAGCAACGGACCTCCAAAGGACGAGCACCCAGGTCTCTGGCAGCGTGGCAGCCTGTGGCTGAGCCAGCCTGGTCAGTGTGGTCCAGAGCCTGCTCCGAGGGGCCAAACAGGACTCTGCTTAAAACACTGGAACATGTGGTTGACACTGTGACATCTGGAGGTCTCATGTGAAAACCCAGTGTTCTACTGGACCCCGTGGCCCACGCCTGGCCTCCCAGCAGCTCGGGAGGCTGACGCAGGAGGATCGCCAGGTGGAGGCCAGCCTCAGCCACTGAGCAAGACCCTAAGCCACTCAGTGAGGCCCTGTCTCTCAATAAAATCCCAAAAGGACTGGGGACAGGGCTCCGTGGTCAGGTGACCCTGGGTTCAATCCCTGGGACCAAAAAAAAAAGAACACACACAGTTAGCCTGGGCCAAGTCCATGAGCGCCTCCCGCAACCACCCTTACCCCGGGGTGAAAGGCAGGAGGCCAGGATCAGAGGCCAACAGGGAAGGGGGTGGGGTCGAGGGGGGAGTGAGCGCTGTGGACATCTGGCCGCGGACTCTGTCCCTAACCTGCCTCTGCAACTGACCACAGGGGTTATGAAGCTCCCCTCTTCTCAGGTATGGAAAGTGGCCCAGGAGGCCAGACAGAGGGCAGCCGATTGTGGCCAGCCTCCTCGCAAGGGAGGGGGTGAGCCTTCAGAGCTCAGTGAGGACTGTTTAAAAAAACCAATAAACAACGACAGGCAGCTCCACGGGGCCTCACCGCCTACCCTAAGGTCCCGTGTTAATGGCTTTTCACGTTCTTGCCTCTGATGCGCACACCACCTCGCCTGCTGGCGGAAACAGGAAACCAAACACCATTTGGTTTCTCACTTTAAATCAGGACTTAGGCCGCTATGGTGGTGCAGGCCTGTCATCCAGCAGCTCAGGAGGCTGAGGCAGGAGGATCGCAAGTCGGAGGCCAGCCTCAGCTGCTGAAAAAGTGTCTTATGAGATTTCATGAGACCCTGTCTCAAAATATAAAATAAGACAGGGCTGGGGACGTGGCTCAGGGTGAAGCGCCCTGGGTTCCATTACCGGACCCAAAACAAAACGAAACGCGTCCTGGGGACAGCGCTTCCGCCGGCAGACCAGCCTCCACCCACTGGGGCAGAGGCGGCTGGGGCCTCCCCTCTGGGACGATCTGAATGGTCCTTGTTCCCCTTAAGGATCCCTCTCTCCTCCCGCGGGCTTGCGTCCAGCACCCACACGCCCGTGTCCTCACTGATGTCACAGTCCCTGGCCCTGGGCCTCCTCACCTGGCAGAACCTGTCGTGTCTACACTGATCCCTCAGGGAGTCAGGGGACAGTGGCTTTGGTCCCAGAGCGCTATTCTGCACAGAGCCGGGATAAAAGCTACCCACAAACGCCACCCATGCTGGGGACCAAGGGACACTCTCCCAGATGGCCCTCGGGGTCCCTGGGGAGAGAGGCAAGACACCAGGAGGGCCCCATGAGTCGTCACCAACCAGCACTTGGGCTGGGACAGCTGGGGACACATTCACCAGGTGACGTGTCGCTAATGACTTCACAGCACAGGAGGCAGAGCCCGGCCCTGAAGCCACACAGTGCACACCCTAGCCCTGGGCCTCGGTGGTCAGTGGCCTGCGCAATGTCCCCCCTGAAGCCCAGGGACGGCCCGCGTCCCTCCTCTGCGCCTCCTTGGGAACAACAACCCTCCCACAGGCTGTGCGGATGTCGGCCATCGCCTGGAGGGTCACTACTGTCATCTTTTCACTGACCTTTGCACAAAGAGGGGACACAGCCAGGGAGCGCTCTGCAGGGTCCCACCCGGGACTGTCATCGCGTCAGGAAGCCACAGAGCGAGGACATCAAATGGGAAGGAGGTGCCTTCCTCCAAGGAGCAGCAGCCCCTGCACAGGCCCAGGACACATAGGCGACCGTCGGGTCAGGGCGAGGACAGGGACAGAGCGCCAAGGAGCCAGGTAGCCCTTGGGGCCCGTCCCCAACCCCAGAAACTGGCAAATAAGAACCGTGAAGAGTCATTCAAACTCTAGTCATCTCACGGGAGGGAGAGGTGGCCGATCACAACTATGGTGACAATAGCTACCAGACATCAGGCACCTGGACGCATAGGTCACCAGGAGAAGCCGCACATCCCCCGGGGAGTCACTTCTGGCCCCATTTCATGGATGAGAAAAACCAAGGCTCAGACGGGGGAGGAAACAGCCAAAGCCGCACAGCTGAGAAGGAGTCCGGGTTCCGTGTGGCCCACAAGACCCGGGCTCTGTGAGGGGCAGTTTCAGGATACGCTACGGTCTCTCGACTGGCCCAGGCCTGGCACAAAGTAGGTGCTCAGTAAAAACTGCCTCATGCGGATAAAGGAGCGCAGGAGAGTGCGGGTCAGTGCGCTCCGGGTCAAGCCACTGCTCCAGGGAATGAGGCAGCCTGGGCCCGGGAGGTGCGTACATGTGTTCCTGGGTGGCCAGGTGCCAGGCCACGTGGACATCAGCACACAGGCCATGGGCCCAGGGCTCATGGGGGGGCACCTGCCCGACCAGGGTCTGGCCATGGCGGCTAGGGCAGTGGTGGGTCCTGGTGGCGTCCGGCCATAGTCCCACCGCGCGGTCATCGATTCCTGCTCTGTGTAGTTCTCACAAGGACAGCAGCGGGTCCTCAAGGCCACACCAGTGAGCTCCTCGGGAGCCAGCGTGGCCTCTAAGGCCACTAAGATTGGCTTTTGTGGCCCAATGACAAACCACACCCCCGCCTCTGCGCGCCCTCCCCCGTCCACACACGCGTGTCCGCCTCTCCCCAGGCCTCCAGCCCACGGGGCGCTGCCGACGGTCGCCTGGCCTCTCGTGCTCACTGGACGACATCCCATGTGTCATCAAAATCCAGAGGAAACTTACAAAAGAGGAAGGAAGAAAATGCAGCCGGTCAGCACAGCTGGGAAGGACACACTGACGTGGACAAACACAGCCTCTGACCGCGGGACCCCAGGGCTGCCCTGCCGGGCGAGGCCACCCATTTGCTCAGAGGCCCGCGGTCGAGCAGCACAGTCAACCCCGATCGCTGAGGTGCCCTGGACTTAGAGATTCTCCTTGTAAAACCAGGAGCCCGCGTTCTGCAGAATCCAGCCACAGTAAACTCCACGCAGCTGGCACAGTGGCCCATGCCTGTCATGCCAGTGGCTCAGGAGGCTGAGGCAGGAGGATCGCAAGTTAGAGGCCGGCCTCAGCAACAGCAAGGCCCTGAGCAACTCAGCGAGACCCTGTCTCTAAATAAAATGCAAAATAGGGCTGGGGATGGGGCTCAGTGGTTAAGAGCCCCTGGATTCAATCCCCAGTGCCCCCCCCAAGACCAAAAAAATCCTTGATGCGCGCACAGACAGGAGCTCCCAGGGGCCGAGCCAATGCCCTCCTGAAACGCCTAGTGCCCAGCCCCCACTAGGTGACTCTGCAGCCTGCCCGCCTGCCCGCCCGCGCCTCTGGGCTGGATCTGGGTAAATATCAGCACAGCTCGCTCACAGTCTGGCTCCGGGGCTTTGGAGAAGGCTGAAATCCCGGCAGGGCCCCCAGATGACAGCCAGGGCAACTCGGGCATGGCTGGGATACTCTGGTGGAGTCCATGGCACCCGGCCCTGGTGTACCCATTTGGAAACCAGGAAGCAGAGCCACGGGGCTCCGAGGTCCAGTGCCACCCAGCATCGGGCTGCTGCCCCGCATGGGCCACGCGTAATGGCCAGGCTGTGTGCGGGTGGCGTGGCCGGGCCTGGACTGTCTTTTCTCAGGCCCACTATAGACTGGACTCTCCTCAGGTCACTGGAGCCCAGTGGGTCCCTTCTGGGTTTGGGGAGGCGGAGATGGCCAGTTGGGTGCACCCAGGGCGGAGGCAGCAGACCTCTGGAAGGCTCAAGGAGCACAACTCAGCCCCAACAGCCCAGAGGTCCAGGTGTTCTCCGGCCACCCCGGGCTTCCTTCGGAACAGATGTGCCAGATGTTCTGCAGCAACTGGGCCCCACCTGCTCTGAGGCTAAGGGGCGGTTCTCAGGCCCCAGGACATCTGGCCTGGCCCCTGCCACCGGGGAGCAGCGGCTCATGTGCAGCCCAGACTCAGAAGGCCCTCAGCCCCTGCAGCTGGAAGGGCTTAGAGCAGAGCCCGAGGGACTTCTGAGAAGGGACGTGGGACTGAGGAACCCACACAAGAAGTGGGTTCAATGACACGCTAGGTGGCCTGCGGATCCTGGGGAAGTCCTAACGGAGGGGCAGAAACCGCGAGTCTCCTTCACATCAGAGGCGTGACGGAGTCCAGCCAGGACAAGTGGCTTCCCAGTGGCGGTCGCCTGCTCTCCTTGGACCGCTGGCTGCACAGAACAAAGACTCGGAGCCTCCTGCCGGGTCCCTGGTGCCCAGGGCCAGCTCCAGTATACAGTAGGTACTCCATAACCGCGAGTCTTGCTGCTGACGAGGACTCCAGCTGTGGCTCTCCTGCCACCTGAGGGTGATGGTAACAGGAGGAGAAGGCGCAGACAGAGCATGACAGCTGAAGGGCTACGCGAGATGGCCGCCACGTGTGGGGTATGGATATTGGGACCCCCATTCCCAGCCCGGGCCACTGATGCCAGACAGATGGTCCCGCAGCTGCAGCCTGCCTGGCCTCCGCCCCCATCCAGGGAACCGCCCCCCTGTCTGCACAACCCCACACAGAGCCCCAAGCACTTGGGATGGGGAGGGGACCAAGGGGACCTCATGCAAGCTCTTCATTGCAACTGCCAGGCACGCGCTTGCAGAATTTTGGAACTGAAAGATCAAAAGGCTCCAGGTGGGCCTCCCCCAGCGGGGACCCGACACAGCCAGGAGTGTTTGCAGACCTGCTGCCTCACCTCCCTCCCCTGATCCTTGGAGGGGTCGCAGGCGGCTCAGGGGGCAGCTGCCCGGCGAGGGAGAGAGGAAATCAATATTCCCCGCACACACCCCCTGCTCACAGACAGCCGCTGAGGCCCCGCCAGCCGCCCACAGCCCTGCAACTCACAGGGCGGCCGCTCAGACACCAGCTCCAGCCCCCGCCATGACAGGCCCCTGGCCCCGTGTGTAAACAACACCCCCGACCAGCGGCCCCCTCCAGGCCACACCGAGTCACAAACAGCAGCCACACACGCAAACCTGAAGCCCGGCACCTTGGCAGGTGGCCCTGCCAGGTGCCTGGCCCCAAGCCCCCACTGATGGGCACGGCTGGAACATGACCCACAACTTGAACTTGCTCAGGGTCTCCCCGATGAGGTGGACACACAACTCAGGGACAAGCCCAGGGTCTCCCATGGACACAGCCGCAGGAACCTCCCTGGCTGCCATCAGACACAAACAGAGTCGGGCCCCCCNGGGGTGCCAGCCCAGGCCCTGGGGGCCCCTACTTAATGAATAGATGAATTCCTCGATCCCAAGTATGGGAGGCCTCTCTTTCAAAGGGAGGCCGCTAAGTGCTCCTGAGACTCTGGCTACTTTTAAGTGGCTGACGCGCTCCCTCCCTCCGCAGTCTCTGTTGCGCTATTGATTTGAACAACACCTTCTCTGGTCCCAGAGGGCGGAAGGCCAGCCTGAGCCAACCCGTGCAGGGGAGTAGAGGACAGTAGAGGACGCGTGTGAGGCCCAGTTCATCAAGTGCGCAGACCTGGAGCTGGGGATGCGCGTGTTCCCCAGCGCTCACCAACACCTGTCCCTACCTACCACGCATTGGGCAGCCCAGGGACCTCACCTGCATGCGGGCCCTGTCCCCTGTCCTTGTGGGGCTTGCTCATCCTCGCTGCCAGCCCGGTTCCCGGGAGTTCTACAAAGACACAGAGGCCCCAGAAGCCCAGAGAGGGCAAGTCGTTTGCCCTAAGACACACAGCATAAGGGACGGAGCCGGGAATCCCTCATGTGGGCTCAAGTCTGTGCTCAAGTAGGGCCCTGGGCATGGCAGCAGCAACGGATGGGGGAGTCATCACAAATGGGGCTCCTGAGCCCTGGCGGCAGATGCTTGCTGCCGTTTGGGGTCTCTGATCTGTGCTAAGGCGGCCCATCCCCAGGACGGAGGGAGGAGCTGGCAGAGAGGCAGAGGCTGCTGGCTGAGGCAGAGGTGGCCAGGCAGGGAGGCCTTCCTGGAGGAGGTGATGCCCGTCTTGACTTGGGGCCTGGTGGGGTGGCACTCCAGGTTGGTGGACAGCTGAGCGGAAGGCCAGCCGGGGCCAACCTACACAGGGGACACAGCCTGGCACCCGCAGGGGATCTCAGGTAAGGGTGGGCGGGCGCACAGATGCCGGGCTCCTCTAGGTGGCGCTCCCAATGCCCACAGTCCCTGTACCCATCGCTTGACACTTCTTTTCTGATTAGCAAGGATTGAACCCAGGGTGCTTAACCCCTGAGCCCCGTCCCCAGCCCCTTTTGTGTTTTTATTGAGGGACAGGGTCTCGCTGAGTGGCTCAGGGCCTCCCTAAGTGGCTGAGGCTGGCCTCCAACCTGCGATCCTCCTGCCTCAGCCTCCAGAGCCCCTGGGATGACACGCATGCCCCCACGCCCAGCAACACTTTCTGTCTACAAACTGGATGTTCCCTGAGAAAGTAAATCAACAAGCCCCAAACGCCGCTGTGACACCCATTTTCATCCTGCTACCAGCGGAGGCCGCGGGGACACTCCCTGCCGTCCTGCTCCAGGCTCCGATGAGCCGGGGAAGAGGACCCTGGTTACGTAAGGCCACCGAGCCAACGGGAGGGGCTTTCTACGTCCCCAGGTGGACTCAAGTGTGAAAGAGAATTGCTGAACCAAGGAGGAGCTGCGGGGAGGAGGGGAGGCCGGGGGCGGAGGGGAGGCGGGGCTCCGCGGGGCACAGGCTGCGCATGCGTCGGGCCGGAGCCCCAGCTCAGCGCAGGAAACATCAGACAGAAAAAGACAAGAAGGTGACACACGTGGACCTGAAATCCCCCCAAACAGGGGCTCTGAACGGGACAGGGTGGGGACACTCAGTGACTTTTCTCTGGTACCAGGGATGGAACCCAGGGTGCTAACTGCTGAGCCCCGTCCCAGCCCTTTCTATATTTGATTTAGAGACAGGGCCTTGCTAAGTGGCTGAGGCTGGCCTCCAAGTCACGATCCTCCTGCCTCAGCCTCCCCAGCCGCTGGAATGCCAGGTGTGAGCCACCGTGCCCGGCCCCTTTTATATCTATAACAGGAAACGCAATTAAGCGCTTTGAGTAAAAGAGACAGTAAAAGGTCCCTGATGGACACCTTTGTCTCCAGGCAACCAGCTGAGTTGGCCTTGGGACCTCCCTGTGGCCTGGCTCACACTTCCGGACACCCTGCTGGTCGAGCAACCAGCCTCCACATCTTCTTTGGGGACAAGTGGAGGCCACTGCCCCACCAGGGCCCCTGTGCTCCCAGTGGCCTTGAGAGGGACGCTATTTCAGGAAGCGGAGGCCCAGACCCGAGGACCAACCTGCTCAAGGCCACTCGGTAGGGCTGCCATCCATCCTGGCCATCCACAGAGACAGACATCCTGGGTCCCCTGGGCCCTGCGTCCCCTGGAGTGGGTCCCAGCCACAGTCCATAGACAATTCCCACAGTGACTGCGATTTCTGTGTTAAGAGCCAAGACATCAGGGTTGGGGACCCCGGACGGCCAAGGGTCACCTGCAGTAACAGGCGCCACAGTTGGCGGTACACGATGCTGATTACGACCTGGCTAAGGGGGCTGCGCCTTGCAGCCGGGGCCAACGCAGCTTGGGGGCCCCCTGCCCAACAGGCTCCTCTTCTCTCCCACAAGGGGCCTGGCCCTGGCTCCCAGGCTCTGTGGACCTGTGCAGGAGCCACCGTCGGGGGACAGGCACTGACTAATGATTAACAGAGGGGTGATAGAAGCCACCCTAGTGCAGCCCGCCCCCGTCCCCAGGAGAGGCCCGTCCAGGACAGTTCCGAGACAGCAGCCACCTTCCAGAACATTCTCTCTTGCTTTAGTAGCCACCTGGTTACATGTTGCCTGCCATCGGGGGCCCATCTCTACCCCTTGGCTTCTGTTAGTGACCACTGGCCTCCCAGGGACAGGGACAGAGTCCCTGAAATCTGGTCACGAGGTCCACTTCCCCTGGGGACTGAGCATGCGGAGGAGTCTCTAAAAGAGGCTCAAACACACTCGCTGATTTTTCCTGTTCTTTTCTTTTTGGGGTACCAGGGATGGAACGCAGGGGCGCTTAACCCCTGAGCCCCGTCCCCAGCCCTTGTTACATTGCATTTTCAGACAGGGCCTCACTGAGTGGCTTTAGGGTCTCACTAACTTGCTGAGGCTGGCCTCCAATTTTCATCCTCCTGCCTCAGCCTCCTGAGCCGCTGGGGTGACAGGCCTATACCTCCACGCCTGGCTCCCTGTTTAAATACAGGCCAGAGGCTCTCAAGCCTTTTGGTCTCAGCATCTCTTCATGCTCTTGACTGAGGATACCAAAATGGCCTGCGGGGGGGGG
>NW_026000168.1:18387781-18390899 GCF_001458135.2 Marmota marmota marmota
AGAGGCCGGCACAGCAGGAGTGAAGCCGCGTGGAGAAGACATACAGAAAACCTGGCCCACACTCAGTGGAATATTACTCAGCCCTAAAGAATGAAAAGATGGCATTTGCCGGTAAATGCTCAGAGCTGGGGACGGTCATGCTACGTGAAATGGGTCAGTCCCCAAACACTGCAGGCCGAACGTTCTCCCTGGTGTGCAGATGGTGACTTACAGTGGGGCAGGGTGAGCGTGGGGTCATATGGAAACACGGAGGTTGTGTGGCTCCTCGGGGGGGTTCCCTGGCCACGTCACATCACGTGGACCCAGCCACAGTCAAGGGTCCCTGAAGGTCGCAGAGCACTACACCGCGCCTAAGGGTCTGTAAAACATGACACCGTGTTTCCCACTAGCCAGGTCACTAGGGAGGCCCAGGAGGACACACACCAGACAAAACCTGCCCGTTCAGCTTTGGCTGGAGACACGGGGACACAGGGACACAGGGCGGGTCCAGGCTCCTGGGGACGCCTGGCACTTGGGAACCGCTGATTGCTGGCCTCCACCTGTTCCTCACGCCTGGTCTGGCACCTGAAGGGAAGCCCACAGGGGACCCTCGGGCCTGGGGGACCGGGACAAAGACTCTTGGGGACCTCAGGGGCTAAGGGTCCAGGGTGGCCCTCTGTCGGGTCCGCGGGGCAGAAGGCAGGGGCTCGAGAAGCCTCGCGTTGCTCTCTGGTGGCAGAAGTGGCCCAGCGGTCCCTGGGCAGCGCTCCAGGACCGTCCTGGACGAACTGAAAGCCACCAACGGGGACAACCAGCCTGCTAGGGGGACGCGCCCTGTGAGGGGACGGTCCCCACGCCCGCAGTCGCCCTTTGGTGCTGGAAGGTCTGGGCCAAGCAGCAGAATGTGACAGTGACCCAGGGCCACGTGCTTTCTGCCAGGACCCTGGGACCGCCACTTGCCAGGGCCCTGCTAAGTGTGGGACTTGCGGTGGCCTCTGCCTGCTCGTCCCCAGAGCCCCGCGAGGGAGGCGAGCACCCCCGCCCCAGGTGACACAGGCTCAGAGGGACGGTGACTTCCTAGGCTCCCTGCCGGGGAGGGCCGACCACCGAGCCTGCGTTCCGCCCCACACTGGGGACATCCACAGAGGGAAGGGGACCCACCCAGTCTGAGCGTGTCCCGTGACAGAGCTCTGGGGCCACCACCGCGGGCTCCTGGTGGCACCGGAGCCTGGCTGTGGGACCTGGGCGAGCTGCGTCCCTGTGCCTCAGTTCTTCACCTGGATAACGGGACACTCGTGTCCCCTGCTGCCAGGGTCAGCGTCCAGAACAGTCATTTTTTTTTTTTTTTTGGCACCAGGGACTGAACCCGGGTGCTTCCCCCCTGAGCCGTGTCCCCAGCCCTGTTTATGTGTTATTCAGAGACAGGGTCCCGCTGATTGCTGAGGCTGGCCTCCACCTTGCCATCCTCCTGCCTCAGCCTCCAAGCTGCTCAGGACCGTCGTCCATGTAGCGGGGGCTCAGGGTCAGCCTTCCTTCTCGGCCTCAACCCCACACATGGCCCGGACGCTCCTGCCTCACCTGTGGCCACCTCTAACCCCTCACCAGGCTCCGTCTCCCTCCAGGATTTCGTTCGAGGACCATTTCCACCTGCGGTGCCCCTCGGCCGGAAAACCCCACCCCTCCACCCAGGTGCCCCGGCCTCTCCGGACGGCCTCCCTCGGCCACTGGCACCCAGAGCTCCATCTGTGTCCCGCCCTGACTTCTGCGGCCCAGGGGTGGGGAGAGGAGGCTGCTCTGTTCGGCCTGGAGGCTGAGCCAGGCCTCACTCTTGGATCAGGGGACTCCCGGATGCGACTCAGCTTGTGGTCCACTAAGACCCTCGTGGGCATCCCACAGATTACAGGACGAAGCCCGGCGCTGGCCAGTGGCCCCTCCCAGTCCTGTGGATCTGGCCACTCCTGAAGACACCTGCTTCCTTTCCTGGGCTCCCCTCCCTGCTGCCCGGAACCCTCCCTTCCCACCTCAGCCCAACACGGTCCTCCACCCCTCTCACGGCTAGTGTGACCATCATACCTGTGTGATGACCCCGCGCCCAGATGACCCCCTCAGTCCAGGCTTCGACCTGACTCTGCCTGTCGGGCGGAGCCCTGGGGCCTGCTTGCCCCAGGACCTTGGCACGTGCGCACTGGGAGAGGCCCCTCGGGGCAGCAGAGGCCTGGGTTCGGATCCGCAGCCCCTCCCACTCGGAGTGGCTGGCACTGGTCACATGCAGCGAGGCCACCCACTGGCTCCCACCCCAGAGTGAGAACTTCCTTTCTATGGCTCCTGGAGGGAGCCCCCTAGAAGGGACAAGAAGAGCCCCGCACTCGCCCAGGGCCACCGCCTGTGAATGGCCGCAGGCCCCACAGAGGGAGAAATCCGGAAAGCGAGGTCCCCAGGAGAGGTGGCAGGCGCTCCTCCGCATACCCCCTGGTCACGTGCCCTCAGAGGCCACATGGCGGTGGCTGGGGGCGCTGTCCCCACTGGCCTAGGTGAGGGCTTTTCTTGGCCACGGTGGCACATGGACACACACACGCAGACCCAAGGGCTTGTGGCCCCCGCAGCTCTGACACTTCAGGGAACAACCCCAAGTCCCACTAGACGTCATCGGGTCCAAATCCCTACAGATGGGAAACTAAGGCTCAGAGAGGGAAGCCGACCTGCCCGTGGTCACACAGCAAGGGACAGAAACGGAACTCTGGTCTTCTAACCCTGAGTCGGCCTTCCCGGGCCTGTGCTGGGGACATGGTGGTCCCCGAGATGGAGGGACAGGGCCACGGCAGAGCCAGGCTGGGGACCTCGCCACCTGTGGCTGCCCTCCTGTGGGTCAGAGCTGCTCGTGGGGCATAGCCCAGGCCACGAGCAGAGACCCCCAGTGTCAGGAAGGGACAGAGGGCGTCCTGTGGTGGAGCAGACTGTGCTGGCCTCCTGTCCCGGGGCCACAGTCCCTGGCGTCCACTCACCTCTGGTAGCCGGGCAGGGGCTGCAGGCAGAGCAGCTGCCAGTACTCCAGACAGACGGCCTTGAACTTGACCATGCTCCCTCCTGGTGTCCGCGGCGGCTGTGGACGCTGCACTGGCCACCGGGGCCCGCTAACGGC
>NW_026000168.1:18396091-18400813 GCF_001458135.2 Marmota marmota marmota
GTCACCAGGCTGCGCAGGGGACCTGGGGCAGGTCCCCAGGGAGCTGAGGCAAGGGACACGCCTGTGTCAGTGCCCTAGTGTCCAGGGCTGGGGAGGTCACGGCCCTCCCTGTCACATGGGCCCTCCCTTCTGTTACACACTGAAGCCGACGGGTCACAGTGTCAGCTGGACAAATGACCGCCAGCCCGGCAAGAAGACTCAAGCCCCTTTACGGCTTCCGGGGGCACCTGAGGGGCTGTGTGGCCCGGCAGGCTGACGTCACCTGGGGCTGGACACGTGGTCACACCGTCCCACACCCCGTCCCTGCTCCCTGCCTGCGGGGTGTGGCCGTCCCTCCGCCCCGTGGACAGCCCTGGGCAGCTCCGTGTGCTCAATGGGGTCTCTGTGTGTGGCGGCCACTCCTCTGGGCCCAGTTCCTGGGACAGTGGGGACACGGGGAGGCGACTTTAGGGCCCTGGGTTCGCGGTGCTGGGGGAGAGGCTGGGCCAGGGCGCCCTGGGCAGCAGCTCTGAGTGCTTGGCCATTCCTGGGCTCTAGAAGTTTCCCTGGGGCCTCTGCCCCGAGCCTGCCCAGGGCCAGGTCGGGTCACCCGTGTCTGTGCCATCCATGGGCACCCCCCAGTTGCTGGACCCCAATCGGGGCACCTGGGCTGGGCCAGGAAACCCAGCGGGTCCCACTGTCCCCTGCCTGGGCCCCGGTTTCCTCGTCTGCTCCGTGGGCTGCCCAGCCTCCCTCAGGACCCCAGGAGCCTCCTAAGGGGGGACCGTGGGGTGACGCTCCCGAGGGCCGCCCAGAGGGAGGCCTCCTTAAGAAGGCCACAGAGGCCCCTGTCCTGTCCCTGGCTTTCCACCCTGGCGCTGGCCAGACAGCCCTGCCCACAGCCCAGACAGGATGGAGGCCCCGGGGCACAGGGAGCCACTGTCCAGGCTTGGCCTCCACCCGGCCCGCCCCACCCAGCGCTCAGCGTCTGGAAGTCTGCTGCCGGGAGGGCCAGCCTGGGGGCCTCCCTGGCCAGAGCCACCCGGGCAGCCTGGGCGGGACCTGGGCATCGCTCCTCCAGGCCTCGTCCCCATCCGCACCCTGGGAGGTCTGTCTGGACAAGTCTGCAGGAAGTGGGGTCTCAGGCCCACCCACCGCAGAACCCACTCCATGCCAAGCCCTTTCTCTTTGGGAACTAGGGGTCCCCAACCCCTGAGCCCCGTCCCCAGCCCTTTTATTGTTTATTTAGAGACAGGGCCTCACTGAAATTTCTTAGGCCCTTGCTAAGTGGCTGAGGCTGGCCTCCAACTGGCGATCCTCCTGCCTCAGCCTCCCGAGCCCTGAGGATGACAGGTAAGTGCCACTGCACCTGGCTGTCCACTCGATAGTTTTGTGTCCTGGAGGGTCACAGGTAATTGAAAATACAGCAAGCAAACACTGTGGGTGACAGGGGGTGACTGTAAACACAGTTCCCGCTCAAGACCACCTGTGATTCGAGGGGAGCTTGTCCCTGCTTTACAGATGTGGAAACTGAGGCCCAGAGAACTGCCTGGAGCATCTCAGTGTGTGCTTACAGCACAAGGTGACAAGGAAGGGGGCAGACAGACATGGCCACTGCCTCTGTGGGCACAGGGTGCAGTCTAAACAGTATAGAAATACACGGCTGGCACTGTGGTGCCCGCCTGCAATCCCAGGGACTGTGGAGGCTGAGGCAGGAGGATCGCAAGGTGGAGGCCAGCCTCAGCAACTCAGCGAGACCCTGTCTCTAAATAAAATATAACAAGGGCTGGGGACGGGGCTCAGGGGTCAGCGCCCCTGGGTTCAACCCCTGGCACCCAAAATAATAAATAAATCCACACAGAGATAAGGCCTCTTCATAGCCAGGCAGTGGGGCCACCAGGAAACCCGTCAGGAGAGGCCCTCCATAGGGGTGAGCCGTCCCCAGAGCTTGGGGACCAGGGAGGGACTCCCTGGGGAACGGGCAGGGTGAAGGCCACGAAGGGAACGAGCCCCACACAGTTGAGGTGGGGTCCCTGGCACAGGGTGGCGCAGGGCCAGGTCGGGCACTGGCTGCAGTAAGAAAGCCCTGGCTTAATCAGGGAGGCCCAGCCCAGCAACAGAACCTTCCAGAAAGTGCCCCCAGGACCCCAATCTCTCGCACCACCCCCGCTGGTCCTGTGACGCCCTGGCTGCCAGGTCCACCAGCTGAGGGTGACCAGGGCTCAGGGTGCTCCCGGCCTCCCTGGGGCTAGCAGAGGGGAACGGGGCCCTGCTGGGGGCCTGGGGGCCTGGGCCTGGGCCCTGCTGTCCTCTCGAGGCCCAGGTCTGAGTGGTGGCCAGCAGGGACGAGGGGGTCCCACACAGCACAGGGCAGGGCCGCGCCCGCAGCGCCCAGGGCTCATCACCCTGTGCGCGGGAACACGAGGTGCCTGCCCAGCTCCAGGGCAAAGAGGCGTCCGTCAAACCCTGGGGCCACATGGCCCTTCTGGACATCCTTCCTGGGTCCTCAGAACGGCACTAGAGTCTCCGTGCGGCCAGGCCTGCCCGCCACCCCCCCCCGAGCTGCTTATCTCACTTTTACAGATGAAGAGACTGAGGTTCTTAGAGGCCCAGATCTCCCCAGCGCTTTCAGCTGGCCCTGCCCAGCTCCTGACCGGGACCCGTGGTGCTCTGTCCCCTGCCCTCTGCCCCAGGCCCAGGCGAGGGAGGGACGGCGGGGGAGGAGGAGGATCTGGGGAGAAGCCGGCCAGGGCCACTAGAGGCCATCGCAGCCGGCTCTGCGCCCCTTGCCTGGGACCAGGACGCAGAGCAATGTCCAGCAGATGGCTGCGGCCCTGGCAGAAGGCCACGGGGAAGGCTGGTGGCTCCTGGCGGCAGCAAGAGTCGGGGGGGGGGGCAGCGTCCCTAGCAGGGCAGGCGAGTCCCAGCCTCTAACACAGACTTTCTGGACCTGCTTCAGCCTTTGGTGCCAACGGGGACACTCCGAATCCAATCCCACCCAGGGCACTCGGTCACTGAGTCACCTCCCGGGAGTCTGGCTGAGTGGCTCAGGGCCTCGCCAAGTGGCTGAGGCTGGCCTCCAACCTGCCATCCTCCTGCCTCAGCCTCCTGAGCTGCTGGGATGACAGGTGGGCACCACCACACTGGCTTGTGTGGCCTTTGTGAGGTGGGGTCTGGTCTTGGGAATAGTGTTCAGTGGTCAGACTTGTCAGGGGGTCAGCAGAGGCTGGTGACCATAGGTCAACCTTGGTTGGAAGATTCTGAGGTTGTCAGCTGTCCTGTGGTCCACGGTCACAGAGGGTCTCAGCCCCTGCGACTCATCACCTGCTTCCCAGCTTTTAAGAATTGAATCAGCTGGGGGAGCACCATGGGGGAGCACCATGGGGGAGCAGCCATGGGGCGCACAATAATGGGGAGCAGTGTGGGGAGCATCCGTGGGGGGGCAGGAGCATTTGTGGGGGGAGCACTGGTGGGGGAGCACTCATGGGAGAGTACCCAGTGGGGAGCACTTACAGGGAGCACCTATAGAGAGCATCGTGGGGAGCACTTATGAGGGAGCATGAGGGGAGCACTCATGGAGGAGCATCTGCGGGGAGCACTATGGGGAGCACTCATGGCTGAGCGCCCTGGTCGTGGCCCCAGCACTAACAAAGAAGTTCCCAATGTCACTTTGAGGGACCTTTGTATCCGTCTGCAGTGGAGGAAAACCATATGGGGGGCCAACTGCACCCACTCCTCCCAACCACGGGGAACACTCAGGAATGTCCCCACCAGGACAGTGACGCGCTCTGAGGCCCTCCACTAAGCCGAGGCCCCCGTGCTCACAGTCGGGTGATGGACGCACACACTGGACACACCGGCCAGGACCCGTGGTCAACACGGTCGCCCCCAGAAGCTGGGAGAACCTGCTTCCTGGTCCCCATCGGAGGCTCAAGTCCCCACCAAGGAGGCTCCGGGAGGTCCTGCCGCTGAGGCTCCCCCAGAGTTTGAGGTGACCCAGGAGAGTCCCTGTGGACGTCCCACGTAGGCCCTGCCCGTCCCCTGCTGCTAGTGTCTTGGGACACAAAACAGCAATCGCCTTTCGGTTGTCCTCCACGCACAGGGAGGCTGACAAGGGTTGGGGTGTGGCAGACACTGCAAGGGACAGGGGCCAGGCCGCCGAGCCACACAGGCCTGCGGGGCCAGCATGGGCCTGGCCTGCTCTGCTTCCAGAACATTCCACAGCCCGGTTCCTGCTTCTGCAGAAGTCACAAAGGAACATGTTCTCAGGGACAGCAGGAGGAAAGGAGACGGGAAGTCAGACAGGGGGCGGGTGTCACTGCCAGGACAGTGTCATCGCAACGTCTGTCCATCTCAGATTCTCTAGAGGGATCAAGCAGAGTTGCCCTGGGCGAGCACACCTGTCCTCCAGGGCTCGGGAGGCTGAGGCAGGAGGATCGCAAAGTGGAGGCCAGCCTCAGCCACCGAGTGAGGCCCTAGACAGCTCAGGAGACCCTGTCTCTAAGTACAGTATAGGGAGGGCTGGGGACGGGCTCAGGGGCCAGGGCCTGGGGTCACTCCCGGTGCAAAAAGGAAAAAAGAGGGAGAGCTGTCCTCTAGTATCCAAGGTCCGAGGACGTCCTCATAAAATGAGTGTGCACAGGACACACAGACGTTCTCCTGTGACTTCAGGTCATCTCCAGGTGACCTAGGATACCTCACCAAAAGTCAACAGGTACTTGTCACACTGCAGTGTGGGGGGGG
>NW_026000168.1:18404821-18409759 GCF_001458135.2 Marmota marmota marmota
AGGCTGGCCTCCAACTTGCCATCCTCCTGCCTCAGCCTCCCAAGTAGCTGGAATGACAGGGGTGCACTCTGGAGCTAATTTTTGTTTGTATTTATATTTTTTTGAGACAGGATCTGGCTAAGATCCCCAGGCTGGTCCTGAACTTCTGGGCTCAGGCAATCCTCCTGCCTCAGCCTCCTGAGGAGCTGTGACCACTGCATGCCATGGTGCCTGGCTTAAATTGAAAACATTTTGACTTTTTGCTTTTAAACAAAATTTGGGGTGCTGGGGGTCGACCCAGGCCCTGCACAGGCTAAGCGCCTTCTGTCCCCGTGGCCCGTTCAGTGGTCTAGATGTCAAACAGTTGAGGCTCCAGCCTCGGCTCAACGACCCACGGACTCTCATTCCCAGAGACACCTGGACGTCCCTGGCTGTGGCGGCCTCTGGTCCAAGAAGTAGGTCAGGGAGTCCCACCTGAGGAGAGTCCTGCCCTCCGCCCGGGTTCCCAACTCACCCCGTGTCCCCAGACTGAGCTGCTTAGGGAGAATGCAGAATCACCACACGCTCTGTTTCCCGTGAGGCTCAACCCTCCTGGGGGGACCCCAGAAACGGGGCACAGTTGTGGCCTCTGGGCGGGGGACAGGGACTAAGGGGTCACGTCCGCACCGCGCACAGACGTCGATGGTGCCATATGGACATGTCATCTCTCAGTTATATGGTCAACCCGCAAAAATGGTTTGTCCTGTGTGAGTCGGCCTCACCATCGCCACCTGCCTGTTCAACAGGGGACACGTCAAATCCACCGCCTGCCACCAGACGACCACTATCTACAGAGCAAAGAAGGAGACCACCCAGACAACAAGTGTCAGCAAGGATGTGGGAAAATTGGAACCTCGCGCAGCCACTGGGGGAAAGGGTCAGGCACAGCCCCACCCAAGACAGAGGTGACACTTTTTTTTTTTTTTTTAAAGAACTGGGGACTGAACCCAGGGGTGCTTAGCCACGGAGCCTTATTCCCACCCTTTTATTTTAAAATTCTGAGCCAGGGTCTCTCTGAGTGGCTCAGGGCCTAAGTGGCTGAGGCTGGCCTCCAACTTGTGATCCTCCTGCCTCAGCCTCCCCAGTTGCAGGGATCACAGGCGTGGGCCCCCTGCGCCCGGCTCTTCAAGACACATTTCATAGACTCTGACCTGCGATCTCACTTCCCGTCTTGGCAGGTGGCAGCAGGTCCTCGGCAGGCCTCTGCCTACTTACGTTCATGGCGCCCGTCACAAAGGCACGGGGACCGTGGGAGTGACTCACAGAGGCTCCCCGAGCAGTCGGTCCCCAGAGACAGGAGAGGGGGCTGGGAGTGGGACTGGGGGACGGCGTGGGGACGATGCTGGGGGAGGGCACAGATGCTGTTTGGGAAGATGGGAACGCTCTGCAGATGGATGGTGGCGGGGACCGTATGACAGTGTCAAGGCACTTAATGTCACCGAGCTGCAGGCTCCAAGATGGCTCAGGGGATAGACATGTTCATATCCCAACTGTGTTTAGCTGAAAAAATTTTAATTGGGGGACTGAACCCAGGGGGGCTGGGCCGCCGACCCCGTCCCCAGCCCTTTTAAGTTTTTATGCAGAGACAGGGTCTCGCTGAGCTGCTCAGGGCCTCCCTGAGTTGGTGAGGCTGGCCTCCAACCTGCAATCCTCCTGCCTCAGCCTCCCAAGTCACTGGGAGGACAGGTGTGGGCCATTGTGCCCGGCTGCATCCCTATTTTTAAAAAGTCACTGGTGATTTCCTAGATCAGGTCCCAAAGGGATGCCAGGAAACAAAGGCAGGGCCTTGAGGGCAGCTGGTGACAATGGAGGGGCTCGCATTGTGGCAATAGGGAGGGCCAGTGATGGAGGTGCTCAGAGAGGCGTAAGCTGGTCACAGTGGCACACGGCTGTAATCCCAGAGACTTGGGAGGTTGGGGTAGGCCTCCCGTGTGTCCCCAAGCAGCGCAGAGCGGGGAAGTGTCGCTCCTGCTGCTCTGGTTCTGCATAAGCTCATGAGCCCAGAGAGGCCAAGAGGCCTGCCCTGGGTTGCACAGCGAGTTGGGGGCGCAGCTGCGGCTCCATTTCCTTTTCCTGCTCTGGGAGGCCCCAGGAAGCGGGCAGCTCAGAGGGCCAGGGGCAGGGGCCTTCCTCCTCTGCCCAGGAAGGAACTGAGGGGCAGACTCCGCCTCCTGGGCGAGGGTGGGGGAGGCAGAAAACAGAGGCCGGGCACAGGGGAGGCTGGGAAGGGCCCGCACAGCAATAGCGGGCACAAGGGCAGGGGCAGTGCCCAGAGGCGGCCGGGTGGGGGGTGGCTCAGTCAGAGACAAGGCAGGCCTCGGCCGAGGACAGGGACAAACTGGAGCCCAGTTTGGGGCTGGGCCTGGGACAGAGCAGGACAGATCAGGACAGAGAGGGTCTGGGACAGAGGGTTCCTGGGGGCTGCAGCAGCCTCAGCCCAGCACAGCGAGGCCCAAGGAGCCCAGGAACCACCCAGTGCCACTGGGCACCAACCGCTCGGGTGGTCACGGGGCCTGCACAGGCTTCATCCCTCTGGGCTTGGGTGGAGCCAGGGCCATAAGATAGTGCCCGGAAGAACTTTGTCAAGGGAGGACACCGTCACCGGGGGCCCAGCTACAAAGGGACTGTGTGTAGCACACTCAGGAGAAAGCTGGGACCCAGACACGGCGGCCCACCCATGTAATCTCAGAGACTTGGGAGGCTGAGGCAGGAGGATCCAAGTTGGAGGCCAGCCTCAGCCACTTAGCCTGGCCCTGCATTAATAAAAAAGACTGGGGACAAGGCTCAGTGGTAACGTGCTTCTGGGTTCAGCACCCAGTGACAGAGAACACTGGCGTCCCTGTCCAGGCTACTGGACTCAAGGGTGGCTGTCAGAGGGAGGCCGAGGCCTGACGAGGGTCTTTGTCACGCCGTGGTGAGGACAGTTCAGATGCACATTCTCGGGGCCACCCTGGCTACCAGCCACGGTCACAGGGAACAGTGTGGCCCTGTCCTCACCCTCTGGCCTCCTCAAGGACCCCAGCAGGGGTCACCTACTCTGCATGCAGCGCTGTGGTTACAGAAAAGGACAGCCGAGGCCCCTCCAGGCCCCCGGGGGCTCTTCCTGCCCCAGCCTGTCCCCCAGGTCTCTGCTGCAACCTCAGCCCCCTGCTCCGGGCCATCTTGCCGTCCCTCTCTCCACACTCCCTGGTCTGTCCACACCTGTCCCGGTCACGGAGGCAGAAGCCATCTGTCACTGGGCCGCGCTCGGCTGAAGGCAGCCCCTGTGTCCCCACCCAGGGCTCCGTCACCTGCTGCGCAGGTTTCCTGAGCACCTACTACGTGCCAGCTGCTCCCCTGGGCCCTGCTGCGGGAACCCGGACCTCTGCCCGCTACAGCTGACGTCTCCGTGGCGGAGCAGGCCACCCACCCATGAGCAAGACGCGCAACGGCAGGGCCGGTGGGGAGGCGAGCAGAGACGGGGCTGTGTCAGGTGGCACCTTGACACCGGCTGGTCAAGGCTGAGCCCTGGAAGGGGGGAGGGACAGCTCCCGGCTGGGAATGGATGATGGACGGCAGGGCGTGGCGGGGACAGAGGGGACCCTGCCTGGGACCTGCTGGACACCCCGGGCCCTGACAGCAAGGCCCCGTGCCCGAGTCCCAGGATGCAGTGGCCCTGAGGGACCGTGTCCCCAGCCAGCACTGTCCTGCTGTCAGTGACAGAGGCCAGGCTCTCTGGCAGTCCCTGGGAGCTCACTCCTGGAAGTGGCCCTGTGGGCAGGGCTGTCCTGGGCTGAGGGATGCTAGTGGGGACCCTGGGTACATCTGCGCAGAGCTGGGGGGTGGCATGGGGGGACACGCTGCCAGCAGGACAGTTCTGAGGACCCTGCCACGTTCCTCCCCCCAAGGCCTGAGTCCCCCTCTGTACAACAGGATCAGGAAGGCCACTGTCACAGCAGGTGGGGACAACCTACCAGGGAGCTGGCCTGAGCAAACCATGAGGCCACTCGGGGCAGCTCTGAGGTCACCGCCATGTGGCTGTGCGAAAGTCAGGTGCCCAGAGGTGCCTGGCCACACAGAGAGCCTTGGGGACAAGGGAGCTCCAACAGCAGGTGCCAGAGGAGCCCCAGGCCCAGGGTGGCCCTGTCCCTGGTTCTGGGGACCCGCAGTGGGCAAGCAGACGCTTATCAGATACCGAGGGCCACCTCGGCTAGGTCCCAGTAGGGACAGGGACACGGGCTCCACTCGGGCCTGCCACACCAGCCTGTGGGTCTCTAGCGCCAAGGACCCGTGACAGCGCGCGGGCGCAGGGTGGGGACATCCTTGTGCCCAGACGGGGGTCCCTGAGCTGGAGCAGAGGCCGAGGTGCATGAGGAAGGGAAGCGGGGACACCATGTCCCCCCAGACCCCCAGGCCCCTCTGCTGCAGCCACCCTGGCCACGCTCCAGTGCAGGCTCCGGGACCCCAGGGACAGGAACCAGATCCTCTGGGATTCTCTCAGAACGCCACAGAGGGACAGGGCGGGGAGTCAGTCACAGGGGGCTTCAGCAATGTCACCACAGAGAGTAGCTGTGTCTGTGGGCCACCGGCCACAGCCAGGCACTCACCAGACCCTGGGGGCCCAGCCCCTGCCCCGTCCCCAGCCCAGAGTCTGCACCTCGGGACCCGGGACAGGGGATGGTGACGATGACGATGATTTTGATGCTGTTCAAGTTACTCCTGGGCAGAGCCTGGTGACGGTCCCCACCCCTAGCTGGGCCACTCCAGGTCCTAGGGGGTCTGCCGCACCTCTGTCCCCATCGCCAACGCGGAGCGATTGCACCCGTCCAGCCTGAGCTGCGGGGTCCCAACCACTGACGACCAGTGACTCTCCAGGGACAATGTCACGTCCACCCTCAGGACATCTCTGTCTCCGCAGGAGCTGTCACCCCCCCCCCCCCC
>NW_026000168.1:18413838-18418064 GCF_001458135.2 Marmota marmota marmota
GCAGGCGCCGCCAGCCACCAGCTGGGGACCCCCCCCCCCCCCAGCCCACGCGACGGGGGACGGGGACCCTCGCTGTCCCCCTGGGCCATGTCCCCACCTGGGCACGGAGCTCACACCCTGGAGTCAGGCGTCCCCAGGTCCCCTCTGCTGCGAGAGTTCTTTGACCCATCTGCTGGCTCTTGGCGGTGCCACTGAGAATCGGGACCCTAAATGCCACGTTGGGGTCCCGGGAGGGCCTCCCACGCACCGTCCCCCTAACATGAGATTAAGTGGCCTGGTCAGGACCTAAGGGTTTCAGGGTCAAAAATGGCCTCCTGTCCCTGCCCCCAAGTGTGCCCTGTGGCAGGGATGCGAGTGCGTTACCCAGATGCCCATGAACGAGGCCTGCAAAGGATTCATGTCCCCTGTGTCTACATTCCAGGGGGACTTGGGAAATAAACGTGTCACTGAATATGCAGGTTTGCATAACAGGACCAGGAATCCAGCACGCGGAAGAGATGCAGGAGGGAGGGGGAGAGAAGGAGGGGAGGGCGGCCATCTGCATTAGATGGGGTGGCCAGGGACCATCTCTCGGGGACAGCTCAGATGGCCGAGAACCGCCTAAAATGAAAGATGGGGGGAGGGGCTTTTCACGCACAGGGAAGAGTGTGTGCCAAGGCCCTGGGGCAGAGGGGAGCAGGGTGGATTCCAGGCAGGGGGAGAGCGTGTGTCAAGGTCCTGAGGTAGAAGTGAGCTGGGTGATTTAACCTGTGGGAGGTGGAGCTCAGAAAGTCGCACCTACCCCTCTCCCAGATTCATCTGTTCTCACGGTGGCTCTTGTCACTGCGGAATGGGACAGGGACCTGATGCGGGATGCTCTGGAGACACTGAACACCAGGGACTGTCCTCCCCCGACTGGAAAGTTCCAAACTGCGAGCCCCCACGTTTGGGAAGAGGGGGGACAGGGAAGGTTGAGGACAGATCTGCAAGTCACAGGCCTTCTGGGCGGGGAAGCAGAGTGTCAGGGACGGAGCTCTGTGGCCCCAGGGAGGAGGGCCCTCCTGGCCCTGCCACCCAACGGGCGGCCTTCCCGGAACTTTCATTTCTGTTTTTCTTTTGAGGGGGACCAGGGATTGAACCAGGGGCCTTCGACCCCTGAGCCTCGTCCCCAGCCCTATTTTGCATTTTATTAGAGACAGGGCCTCACTGAGCTGCTCAGGGCCTCGCTTTTGCTGAGGCTGGCCTCCATCTCACGATCCTCCAGCCTCAGCCTCCTGATCTGCTGGGATGACAGGTGCGTCACCGCCCGGCTGGACTAATGGCTGAACGGACTCTCTTCGAGGTGCCTGCAGCAGGTGGGATGTGGCTGGAGGAGGTAGGTAATGGGGATGTGACCTTGGGGAGCATGTCCTTTGTCCCCGGCACCTCCCATGTGCCCTCTCCCTGTCCCTCTTCCTGGTTGCCCTGCACAGAGCAGCTGTCCCCACCATGTCCCTCCACCAGGATGCTCTGCGTCACCTCAGGCCCAGGGCCTGGGGGTTGGGTGACACAGATGGGGTCCCTGGTGTCATGAGCTCAGACAGACTTTTCTTCCTCTAAGTTGGTCACCGTGACAGACAGCGCACAGGGACTGTGTGACTTCCAGGTGAGATGGTGTAGGCGAAGGCGTGGAGGTGACAGGGACACCCTGGGCGGGACTCGGGCTTCACGGTGAGGGTCATGGGGCACCAGGGCGGGTTTCCTGGGCACAGAGACTGGTAAGGCTGTGACCACACCGAGCCTTCCTGGGGGTCCCCTGGAGGGGACACGAGGATGGGGACCCAGAGGAGGTGGGACCTTACCGCTGGAGAGAGGCAGGGAGGCCCTGCACTTGAGCGCCAGGGGGTGGGATGGAGTCTCAGGGCTCATGGGCAGAGGCAGGAGGAAGGGCCAGGGGTAAGGAAGGACAATCGGGCATGGCCCTGGGGACAAGGACGCTGAAGGGACAGAAGTGGGCAAGGAGGCCCTGGAGCCGTGGGAGGGAGCACCTGGGCCCTTGCCCTAGTGGCCTCACTGCCGGGACCTTCCGCAGTGCTCAGTCCAGCCTGGGGACAGCCTGCCCCGCCCCTCCCGCCTTCCCGGGGACCTGCCATCTGTCCTGAGCTGCCACGACTCAGGCCCTGCCCGCTCCCGAGGACTCAGCAAAGGAGAGTCCAAGACGGGGACTGAGCTTCCCGCTCACAGACGGCGGCCACGTGCGTGGGTGACAGGGACAGACGATCAGACCCATGCAAATTTAGGGTCACCTCTAAGGTCGGGAACACAAGGGATCCACGCGGCTGGGGGGTCCGCCGTGACGGTCGCTAACCAGCAAAGCGTATAGCAAAGCGCAGTCCGTGGGACGGGAGCAGGTCATTCACGATGACAGAAACTTCCAGAAACAGAAATGCCAAGACGTGACGTCATTCATAGCTGCCACTTCTGAGTGGTGGGATTCCCTGTTGGACTTTATTTTCTTTTTTTTCTTTATTTTTAAATTCCCTACAGCAGGCTGCTTAATATGCAGAAATATATTTTTATAAAAATCCTTCAGCCCAGTGCTGGGGCACCTGCGTGTTCTCCCAGCGCCTCAGGAGGCTGAGGCAGGAGGATCACAAGTTGGAGGCCAGCCTCAGCAATTTAGGGAGGCCTAAGCAATTCAGTGAGACCCTGTCTCTAAATAAAATGCAAAATAGGGCTGGGGACGTGGCTTAGTGGCTGAGTGTCCCTGGGTTCAATCTCCAGCGCCCCCAAAAGAAAGAAAAGAAAAAACGAACCACCTTGGGAGCCTCCCCTAAGTGCTCAGGAGCCCAGGAGCCTGAGGGCGTGGGATGCGGTGCTCAGCGAGGCCAGCAGAGGGCGCCGCAGAGCTGCGGCAACGGCTGGGAGAGTCCTGCCTGCAAATCCAGCCACCCAGCGCGGGGACCCTGGTGGCCCGTCCAGCCCCCCGCCAGGCCTTGTCCCGGCCGTGATGCCCCCTTCAAAACCTCCAGACCCTGCTGCCCGAGGCCCCTGCGTGGGATCCAGGCCACCTCTTCCTGTCCCTGTCACCTGGGCCATCCTGCTCCAGCCACACTTCCCAGGGACGCCCTCTCTGGCCCCCAGGGATGTGTGGCTCCCAGGCCTCAAGGTTCTATCGCTGTTGTGACAACCTGGCAGCCTGTCAGGAGCTGGGATTCTTTTAGCAGAACCCAGGCAGGAAGTGCTACCCGGTGCCCCGGGCGACATCTAGCTGGAAATAAGCCACCCTGCCCTGTGGCCAGAGCTTGCAGGACTAGCCAGCTCTGGAGGGAGGGGACCCGAGGCCAGGTCCTTACCGCAGGCTGCAAAACGCCCCTCCAGCGACCATGTGGGGATCTCACAGCAGAGCTGGCGCCCTCCTGTGGCAGCAGGTGGGACCGTTCACAAGACCCCCCTTGCGACAGCTCTGAGGGTTCCATCCGGGCACAGGCCCCAGGGCTTGGGGCAGCGAGGCAGGGGACCTTTTTTTCTTTTTCTTTTCTTTGTATCAGGGATTGAACCCCGGGGTGCTTCACCCCTGAGCCTCATCCCCAGCCCTATTTGGTATTTTATTTAGAGACAGGATCTCGCTGAGTTGCTTAGCACATCGCCATGGCTGAGGCTGGCCTCCAACTTGCCATCCTCCTGCCTCAGCCTTCAGAGCTGCTGGGAGGACAGTGTGTGCCATGGTGCCGAGCAGCCCTGGGATTTTCGTGGACAGATGGCTAGAGCACTTTTCTCACGCGCAGGCTGCTGAACCCAGTGGGTGAGAGCCTGGAGCTCTGCTTCACCTTCTCCCTCCATCTGAACCAGGCCCTGTACCAGGCGCCTTCCTCTGCTGCCCCCAAGAACAGAGGCCAAAAGCAGGGACAGAGTGGTTGGGGCCTGTCCACGGACACTGCTGGGCAGAGAGGTGTGGGGTCATATTCAAGCTGTCTGGCTCAGCAACCACAAATTCTGGGACCTTCTATCCTGGATCTCGGCTGCCTGGTAGGCTGTGTGACCTTCAGAGAACAACTGCCCTCTCTGGGCTCTGCAGGGAATGCAGAGGTGGTGGGAGAATAGCCATCTATACCTTCCCAGGTGGGGCTGCATTAGATAGTTCTGGAACAAGGCTCAAGATGACCTCCAGTTGTAGCCCCAATTCTCCAGTGAGCCAGGAAGCTGGCAGTCCCTGCCCTGGGCTGCCCTGGGCAGGTGAGGGCTCTCTCAGCCCCCCCCCCCCAGGC
>NW_026000168.1:18423237-18446206 GCF_001458135.2 Marmota marmota marmota
TCCCATCGGCTTCCCATTAGGCAGATCAATGGCTTCCATTGGTTTCCAATTATGTTTCCTAAAGTCCAGCCAGCATTTTAATCACCCCTCCAGCGCCCCCAAGGCCCCATCCATCACCCTGGCCCTGCACCTCCCCCGAGGGGCGGCTGTCGCCCCACGTGTCTGGAGCCCCGTGACAGCGCGGTGGCCTCCACCCCAGGGAGGGAGGGAGGACCCGCGAGGCCCAGCCGGCCAAGGGCCCGGTGCAGCCCCAGAGCAGGGGAGGGAAGGAGGCCTGAGGCCCAGGAGGCCCCGCACCGGGGGCTGCCATATGCCACCCGCCTGCACCCAGGAGAGCAGGGCCTGTCTGTCCCTTCACGGCTCCACCCCAGTGTGCAGCAAAGCGCAGGTGCTCGGTCCATGGCTGCCAAGGAACGGGGTCCTCCCCAAACTCGGGATGCTCCGGGGCCTGGGAGGACTTCACTGCATTATCTCATTTAATCACCACGAGTCCTGAGGTGGGCGCTCCTGACGTCCTCATTAACAGCAGTATGGAGGGTCCTTGGAAAACTGGGAATGGAACCACCATTTGACCCAGCTATCCCTCTCTTCGGTTTATACCCAAAGGACTTAAAAATAGCATACCACAGGGACACAGCCACATCAGTGTTTGTAGAAGCACAATTCACAATAGCTAAACTGTGGAGCCAACCTAGATGCCCTTCAGTGGATGAGTGGATAAAAAAATGTGGCATTGGGCTGGGGATGTGGCTCAAGCGGTAGCGCGCACGCCTGGCATGCATGTGGCCCGGGTTCGATCCTCAGCACCCACATACAAACAAAGATGTTGTGTCCGCCAAAAACTAAAAAATAAATATTTAAAAAAATTCTCTCTCTCTCTCTCTCTCTCACTCTCTCTTTAAAAAAAAAAAATGTGGCATTTATACACAATGGAATATTACTCAGTCTTAAAAAAGAATGAAATTAGGGCATTTGCTGGTAAATGGATGGAGCTGGAGATGATCGTGGTAAGTGAAATAAGCCAGTCCCCCAAACCAAAAGATGAAAGTTTTCTCTGATATGCGGGTGCTGACCCACAATAACAGGGGTGGGGGCGTAGGGAAGAAGAGAGGTACTTTGAATGAGACGCACGGGAGTGAAGGGAGGGGAGGGGAGGGGGACTGGGAGAGACAGGGGAATGAATGGACGTCACTTTTCCATGTTCACAGAGGAACCCACGACCAGGGACACCCCACAGCAGGTGCAGCCCCAGGAGTGGGAAGTCATGCCCCGTGTAGGTGGGACCTGTCAGAATGCTCGCTGCCATCATGGAGAGCTAAAAAGAAGTAAAAAACTTAAAGACAAAAATAATAAAGGCACATGGATGTTTCTCTATCGCAAAAGGTCAGCTACGGAAAGAAATCTTCAAACTTGACAAATAGCTGAAGTAAACGAAAAGCTGAGGCCTTGGGTAGACACTTGTACCAAGATGACATAGGACAGCCCAGAAAAGAGGCTGCGAGCTGAGGACCGAGGAGGACGCAGAAGCTGGCAGGCCCTGTGCAGCGCTGGGGACAACAGACAGTGGTGCAGCCACAGGGGAAGTCAATATGGCGGAACCTCAAAAATCAAAGAGAGGATGATCTCAGGGTCCAGGAGCCCCACTTCCAAGTCAAAACCTGAAAGAATGGGAGGCGGGGACTCAGACAGGTATTAGCACACCCACATTCACAGCAGCAAGACTCACAGTAGCCAAAAAGCAGAAGTGACCCCGGTGTCCACCAATGAACGAACAGGCAGACAAATGTGGTTACTTGGGACGGTGGAATATTATACAACCCTAAAAAATGAAGAACATCATGACCTGATATAACATGGATGAACCGTGAGGGCATTAAGTGATAAGCCAGTCACAGAAATGCTGTGGAATGACTCCCATTCATCATCGGACTGGTCTAGTTCACAGAGACAGAAAGTAGCATAGCGGGTATCTGGGGCTGAGAGAGGAAAACTGGGCAGTCACTGTCTAACAGGGTGGAGTTTCCGTTTGGGAAGGTAAAGAAGTTCTGCTGGGAGATGGCAGGGATCTTTGCAAAATAGAGTGAGTGTACTGAACCTGAACCTAACTGTGGTCAATACGGTAACACTGTATGATAGAGTCACTCCATTGAAAAATTTTTATGGACAAGATTTAAAAAGTGAATTAAAAAGTAGAGGCCCTGAGAACACACTGCGGCAAATTCTCTTCCATTCTACCCTTCAAATGACCCCAAGGAACAAGGAGGCCATGCTGTCTACACATTCCAGCCACCAGAATCATAACCAAGCAAACCTCTTTGCTTTATAAGTCTCCCGGCCTCAGGCACTGTATTATAGCCACACAGAACTGACTAAGGCCGAGGGCAGGAGAGTCCAGCACTGCTGTTTATCCCCATGACCATGATATCAACACCTGTCCCACGGGCACCGGACAACAGCAGCAGAGGCACCCTGGGTGTGGCCTTAGGGACAAGGGTGTGGCCTCTGCAGACCGTTAGGGCCATCTGGCTCAGGTGGGTACAGAACGAGAGCGACGATCCATCAAGGTCAGTGGCATTGGGTGGAGGGGGCAGTGGATGGTGGCACAGTCCTGTTCTGCTCTCCAACCTGTATGCTGTGTGTCCCTGGGCAGGCAAGTGACCTCTCTGGGCTCAGCCCCTGCCTCCCCAAGGCGAGCACCAGATATACTCTTGATTAGTCTCGATTCTTCCTTTCTCTTCCCTGGGGAGCAGCAGCCCACAGTCTACAGGAGGAGGCCAGCGTTTAATTAGGGAGACTTACAAGGCAACGGGAAATCGGGGTAAACTGAACAAGGAGTTGGTTAGAGGTGGTTAGAAGGAGTTGGTTAGAAGGAATCCTCTTGCTGCCTGGGAGGGAGGCCGACCATCAGAGGGGCCTCACCTCAGCAGAGCCGGAGGCCAGGTGGCATGGTTCTTAAAATGACAGATGACAGGCGTAGGGGTGCCCATCTGTAATCTCAGCCGCTCAGGAGGCTGAGGCAGGAGGACTGAAAGTTAGAGGCTGGCCTGGGCACATTGGAGAAACCATCTCACAATAAAAGTTTTAGAAAGGGCTGGGGCTGGGGCAAAATTAAGACCCTGTGTGTTCATCCACAAGTTAAAGATTCAAGAGAGTTTGAACTTATTTTAGCAGAATAAAGGTCACTGTAAAGGCCACCTCCTTGTGGAAAACAAACCAACCTCGTGTCTGTGAGCCCACAGACTCCTGTGACCTTGGCCCATAAGTCCCTCCCTCCCGCCCTCCCTCCTTCCATCTTGGCACTGGGGATTAAACCCTAAACCCAGGGGCACTTAACCTGAGCCCCATCCCAGCCCTTTTTATATTTTATTCAGAGACAGGTTCCTGCTAGGTTGCTGAGGCCAGCCTCCACCTTTCGATCCTCCTGCCTCAGCCTCCTGGTCCACTCGGGTTACAGGCGTGGGCCTCTGTGCCTGGCAGAATATGAGCTTCTGATAGTTGTCTTCCTAGAAGATGTTGTCGGCATCATCACCACCCCATCATTGTCACTGCTGATCAGGGTACAGCCACAGCTGGCCCTCCTTTGGCACCTGCCCCAGATACGCTATTTAAACCGCAGCCCTGGGTTTGCTGGGAGGCTGCCAGCCTCGCCATTTGCGTCATTCTCATGACGGATGGAAGAGACCACATGGCCCCCAAAGCCTGAGGCACCGACTGTGAGGTCCCTGACAGTGTGTGGGCACCCCCGTGTTAGGGTCTCACTTCACAGATGAGGACAGGAGGCTCGAGGAGTGAGGCCAGTCTCCCTGGGGCACGGCTGGGCACAGCGGTGTCCACAGGACCCTGAGCTCAGTGTGGACAGAGCCCTGCAGGACCGTCCCTGGGGCCCAGGGGACATGGGGCTCACTGTCCTGGAGAAGGCCAAGCCTCCAGGCTGGGAAGAGGGGATGGGTGTGTTCTGCGAGGCTCCAGGGGTGGCCGGGCCACTGTCCAGGAAGACCACGGGCTTGGGGCCTGGGACAGGGCTGTGTGCGGAGGCACAGGATGCACAGGGAGGGGTCTGAGTGCCGGGCCACAGCTAGGAAGGCCCAGGGGCCCTGGACCAGCGCAGCCCCTCCCAACAGGACAGGGGCCTGCTGAGCCCCAGTGTCCACACCAAGGGACAGACTGGGCTGCTCCAGGTCAAGGGGAGAGCAGTGGGGTACAAACTGCCCCCCAGGCTTGGGCGACAGGAGGCGAAGGGCACCTCCACTAAGGCCAACGAGAAGCCCCAGGGCAGATGGTCCAGCCCTGCCACCCTGGCTCCTGTTCTAGAGGAGGGGCCGGCCACATGGCAGGGTCACTGTGAGGAGTCTCAGTGAGGAGGGGCCGGGTCAGGGGAGGGGTGTCAACCCACAGGTCTCAAAGGACCCTTCTGCTTGCTCAGTGGAGCCTGGGGACACGAGCGAGTGAATTAATGGATGAAAGCAAACCACAGCCAGGCGCAGTGGCCACCCCTGCATCCCAGCAGCTGGGGAGGCCGAGGCAGGAGGATCGCAAGGTAGAGGCCAGCCTCAGGAAAAGCGAGGCCCTCAGCAGCTCAGTGAGACCCTGTCTCTAAATAAAATAGAAAACAAGGCTGGGGACGGGGCTCAGAGGTCCAGGGCCCCTGGGTTGAGAACAGAGAGACAGTGAGGTGACAGGAACGAGGAGTGTGATGAGGTCCACACCCTGGAGACAGGCCAATGGCCTCTGGGCTGAGAGTCCCAGATGCCTTCTCAAGGCCCACAGCTGGGGACATAGTCCTCAGGGGACGGATCCCAGTAGGTCCCTGTTACTGGTGTCACTTAGCTGCCAAGGCCTCTGAAGTTCAGAGAGTGACAGGCCTCGCCAAGGTCACACGGGGTCATTATTGGAATCGTCAGGGTTCAAATCACTCCCAAATCTCTCAGCGCAGGCGGCTCCTGGATTCCCAAGGAGGCGGCAGCCTTCCCCCGCGTCCCCCGGCCTCCCCCGGCCTCCAGCGCCGGGAGCCGCCTCTGACTGCACCCACCGACTGGGAAGCTGCAGAAGCTCTGGGTACAGGGTGGTGGCCCTGCACCACCCCAGAAGTGCCCTGATGCTCCCCTCGGGGATGACCGAGTGCCCTGGGCCCCAGGGGCAGGGCAGGGATTCACTGTCCTCCCCTGTGTCCATAAAGACCATTCTCAGCCCTGAAAGTGACTTTCCCCCAGGAAGCCAGTCGCGTGTCCCAGGGTCCACCCGCTGAGCAGAGGTGACGATAAAGACCCCGAGCTCTGCGCCTTCACTCCAAGACACTCAGCCCCACAGAGGGCCTTGAAGGTCACTGCTGGGCGGCGACGAACACGGCATCCAGCTGGGGCATTCATTCCTAATTTTTGTGCTTTGCTGGGACTTGTGACAAACTCAGTGTCCGCAGGAAAGCCAGCCCCGTCGCCACCCTCTTCTTCCTTTTTATTTTTTTGGAACCAGGAATTGAACCCAGGGGCCCTCAACCCCTGAGCCCGTCCCCAGCCCTATTCTGTGTTTTATTTAGAGACAGGGTCTCCCTGAGCTGCTCAGGGCCTCGCTTTGGCTGAGGCTGGCCTCCAGTTTGCGATCCTCCTGCCTCGGCCTCCCGAGCTGCTGGGATACGGGCATGGGCCAAGGTCTCTGAGCCCTGGCTCCTCTCTTTTCTCATGAAAGGACACTGACAGCACCGCCAGAGGCCAGAGCTGCAGGGACCATACCTGGCAGTTCCTGTAGCCACAGCCGGCCCCACCAGAGGAGGACGGCTTCAGTCAGTGGCCACCATACAATTGGGGAGGCCCCAAACTAGAAGGCCCCCCTCGGGCTCCAAGTCCAAATGTGGCCTTCTGCCTTCGGACATCTTGGAAAACTTGTCATATTGCCACCAGAATGATTGGTGACACCGGACAGTGCTCCCAGGGTGCCCTAGCCAGCCTTTGTCACTTGCAAGGCCAAGGAACTGAGGTCTCCTCTGTAGATCCCCGAGGTTGTGCCCCTGGATGAGCCTTCTCTTGTGGAAATGGAGGCCCAGAGAGGTGAGGCTCGGGGTCACGCTGCAGAGTGAGAAGCAAGGTCACGGTCCCTGCCATCGCTGTGGCCTCCGGTCACTGGCTCATCATAGGATTTAGTGTCTGAGATCAGGGGTCTGAAGAGTGCGGCCCACGCCTTGCCTTTATAAATAAAGTTTTATTGGAACTGGGCCATGGCCGCTTGTTTCTTGAACGGGGTGCAGCCACTCTGGGAACCACGGTGGCCCAGGGGTGCTGACAAACGAGTGTCATTGGCACCCGCAGGCCGTGTGGGGTGCCCTCATCCAACAGCTGCCTCCTTCCACACAGGAGACTCCTGCCGGCGCGTGGCCCCATCTGTGTGTGGCCATCGGCACAGGAGGCCTTGGGGGCCAGGCTGCGGCAGTGGCTGCAGAACCTCTGAGGCTGAGGTCACCCTGCTGCTTTAGGAAGTGGGGTGACAGCCCCGGGGCCCAGAGGCCTGGTGCTATGGTTGGGTACACGGTGTCCCCAAGGCTCAGGAGCGAGAGAGCGAGAAATGTTCAGAGGTGAAGCCGTCTACACAGCGGATTAATCCACTTGATGGGTTAGTCACCTGGGTGGACTAGGGGTGCTAACTGTCACAGACGGGGTGTGGCTGTGTATTTTTGGCCGCTGCTCTCTGACCTGGGCATGGAGGGCGTTGGGATGGCTATTTTGATAGCCTTTCCTGCTGACCCAGCATCCGCGTGGGTTTTGGTCACTCCCGATGGCTTCTTGCTTCTGCCCAATCTGCGCTCTCCCTGGGGACAGGCGTTGGGAGGTTTGCGTCCCCTAGATCCTGTGGCGCTGGCTCATGGCCAGGTCCTGTGGAAACAGCCTGGTCCTTTGGGTCTTGCTTTCAAGATTGGCAGGTGGGACCCACACAGGGTCTGGTTAGAGCTGTGCCCATTTCCTGGTATGGGGACGAGGTTTTTGGGACACGTTGGCCGACGTCCTGTGCTGGTGAGGTTTTCCTGGAGCGCTAGGGACAGCAGACGCCTCTCCATCCACAGACGCCTCAGCCCTGATTTCTTTTGCAGCCTGGACCCAGAAGATTCCCCAGCCTGTGACGTTCTCACCCTCGCAGGTGCTGGTCAGCACTCAGGGTGCCCTGGACAGGGGCCTGCAAGGGGTCCCCAGCTCCTCTTTGGTCTTGCTGCCTTGCTCGGCCTTCCCAGCCCTGAGCCCCAGGCCCACGGGCTGTTCTCCAGGCTCAGCCGTTTCCTCCTCCCTGGGCTGTGGCCTGGACAGTCCCCCAGATAGACACTGGCATATCACCAAAGTCACCCTCTCCAGCTGCCATCTCCTGTCCCTCGCTGCCCGAAGCCCTGTGTCTGGCAAACGTGGCCCACGGGTTTGTCTATATTTTTGGAAACCTCAGGGGCTCTGTCCCACCCGGAGCCCGGTTCAGAACACCCGACGGGTTTGATTCCTACAGGACACTTTAGGGAACCTGGGCTCCTGGACTTGGTCCCAGGTCACAAGCAGCACCTCTGCCCGTTCCCAGAATTCAATTCACCTTTCTGTTGTCTCAGGACAGAAGCAGGGAGCGGGTGGCGGGGGCCTTGGAGATAAGGGACGGTGGCCGGCTGCTCTGGCAGGAACTGGGTGTTAGAACTGGCCACCAACATGGGCCTGGCCCAGGTAACTTGAAGTCACAGCTAATGCCCCTGCCCTGCTGAGTCCCCTCAGGTTTGTCCAGCTATGGGGACAGTGGCCGGGGAGCCAGGCTGGCTGCTCAGGACTGCTGGCATGGTCTCTGGCTCTGCGCAGGTACCCCGATTCCCAGTGTCCCCTGCAGAGACAGCTGAAGTTAGCGACTGTTAGTGTGGGACACCTCGGCAGGGTCCAGGTCACCGTCCTCAGAAGGGTGCAAGCTGCCTCAGGTGACCCCTGGCTGGGCCATCCTGGAGGGCCTGGGCCAGACCACCCTTGCCCCCTTCCATGTGGCACAGACGCCGTGACAGCGTGACAGCCGTGCCTCCCTCTCAGCCCCTTATGTAACCACTGCCTTTGAGGAGCCGTGGCACCAAGTCACACGAGGTCAGCGAACTAGTTCAGGGTAACTGGCAGCTTTGGGACGCTCGGCTCCCTGAATGCGGCAGACGACGGCGACAAACTGCGAACCCTTGACCCAAACTCCCTCCCCGAGGGACGGTGCCCGGTGCGGCCTGCGCAGAGTCCACGCCCTGGGCCAGTGAGGACAGCCTGGAGCCCGCCTGGCTTAGGCACCAAGGCCCTGGGGGACGCCCTGGAGCTTCAGTGAAGACCTGCAGGGTCCCCTGCTGTCCCCTCTGTCTCTGTGGGCATGCACCATGGGCAGGCTTTGGTCCGGCCCATAGGGACTTCATGGCACGGGGACTGTTCGCATCCCAGCTGTCCTGGTTGCATGTGTGTGCGTGTGCGTGTGTGTGTGTGTGTGTGTGCATGCGCATGCCTGTAGGGGGCCACCCTGGGCCACTGTCCCCTCTGCCCTTGCAGACACCTCACGGGAGGCAGCTTGACCACAGCAGATCGGGGCCAAGCGAGCGGGTGTCAGGCCCGAGGAGACGGGCTGGGGCTGCTCCACTGCAGGGGCGGGACGTCCTCGGGTGGCACCGTTGTCTGGGCCACCACATGCAGAAGACGATGGCAAGAGCACCACCCGGGGAGGGTGTCTGAGGGCCGGGAAGGGGACGTGGCCTTTCTGTTCCCCAAGTCCATGCGGAGGGCTGGGAGAGGGGACCCCACACCCACCCATCCCTGGGTCTGTTTGTTGTCTCAAAGCAACGGGCACCTGGGTGGGGCTCACCTGGGAGAGGGCCCGAGAAAGGACCCCTGCCATGGGCACTGCCACAGCACCTGCCACCAGCCACGGCCACCAGCCACAGCCAGAGCCACAGCCAGACCCACCAGCCAGAGCCACAGCCACCAGCCACCAGCCAGAGCCACAGCCACCTGCCCTCACCCCCCAGAACACAAGCAGAAGTCTGCAGGGAGCCCTGGGCTGGCCAAGCACACGTCACACCAGGGCCACAGCAGAGCTCCAGGTGGACGGCAGGGGAACCAGAGAGCGCTTTCTGGAAGGTTCTTGGGGTCGCTGCCCTGGAGCCCAGGGAACACGCTGCCTGGGGGCTGATCTGCACTTGACGGGAGCCCCGCGACCTCAGGATCATGGGAGGAAGGGATCGGGGATGGCCTGGCAGGGGGCGGCCCTCCTGTGCTGGGTCACATAATGCTGTGTTCCCGTGGCCGTCATTGTCACCGTGCGCGGTCCTCTGGGACCTTGCTGGCCCCCTCCTGAGGACCCTGCCAGCTGTCGGATCCCCAGGCCCCGATGGTCGCAGCACCATAGGGCATCCTGGGGAGGTGCCATGAGGGCCACCCACTGACCCTGCAGCCCCGGAGATGGTACCCTGGAAACACGCCTCAGAGGGGACCAATCTCTGTCACAGGATGGCTACGTGAAGGGGTGGCATGAAGGGGTCTTCGCAGGTGCCAGGCCCTGCCTCCCAGTGAGTGGCAAAGAAAGGGACAGTCGTAGCCCCCCGGTCTGTCCCTGGAGAGCTGGGGGTCAGGCTCCCCCCAAGCACAGAGAGCAGCCACAGCTAACAGTCCCTGGGCAGTGGCCTTGGCCCTGCCCCTCCATCTGCTGTCTGGACGTCCACGGCACAGTGGTCATTCCCTGAGAAGCTCCACTTTCCTGTCCCCACGCCCCTCACACTGGGACCTGGGGGCTCCCCCCACTCAGACGTGGTCTGCTCCCCACTGGGAGTCCACGCTGGCCCTGTGACTTCTCTGGACTCCAGGACGTGGTAGAAACACGGTGCCCCTTCTGGGTGGGGGACTCTAAGGGTCAATGGCTCAGCCCAGGCTCCTGGACCCTGTCATTGTCATGTGCAGAAGCCCAACTGGCTCCTGAAGAATGAGAGCAGTAGCCTGGTTACTGCCACCGCACGTCACATCACCTGCAGCCAGGGGCAGGTGACCCTCAGAAACAGTCTTACCACCCTGCTGAGACCACACGGGTCCAAGGGAGCCCAGGGGCCCGGCCCAGCCAACTTCTCAGCTGGATAAACGCCTTCCTAGGCAGTCGCTGCACTGGGGATGGCTGTTACGCAGCTGGTGCTGACTGATGCCAGCACCAGGTCTTCTGGGCAGTCAGGATTCAGACGGCCCAGGGCTGAAGCCGGCTGTGAGGGGCGGGACTGGGGCTCTTGTCCCCCCCCCTTCCTGTTGGCCACCACCACACAGGCGCCCTGAGGGTGCCACACACCAGGAGCTCCATGGTCAGGGGGAGGGGAGGACACACAGAGAGGCCTGGCTGAAGGTCCTTGCACGCGATCAAAGACCCGAGGGCTTAGAGTTTCTGGAAATGTCTTGACCTGGGCTGCAGAACAGAGGCCCCACGGGAATGGTGGTGCTGGGGCTGCTGGGTAAGCAGGCGGAGATGAACCAGGATCCAGCCTGACCTGCACCCCAGGGCCAATCCCAGACACGGCCAGGAGCCCAAGCCCAAAGGGAGGACTTCAAGAATGTCCACGACGACGAATTGGCAGAATGTCTTCCCACAACTGAGCTGTGAACTGTTTCTCAGGAAGGAAATGGAATCTTGCCATTGATAAAATAATAATAATAATAATAATAATAATAATAATAATGCAGATGCTGGTTCACAATAAGGCGGGGGACACTAGGGAAGGAAACTGTCACCTTGGGTTAGGTAGAGGGAGGTGATGGGAGGGGAGAGGATGTGGGGACAGGACAGACATCATTACTGTGTGTCTGTGGGTCAGCGTGACCAATGCGATTCTGCAACATGGACACTCAGAAAATGAGAAACCCTATCTGTTTATGTGTGACATGTCGGAGCGCGTAAGTGCGTTCCGCTGTCACATACAACTAAGTAAAACAAATAAAAAGTTCTTTAAAATAGATTTGATCACAGTTCAGCATTTCTATGTGCCAAAGTCACCGTAAAGAATACGAGAAGGTGAACCAAATCAGTAAGAAGACAGCGGGGACAGGCACAGCCGGCCAAGGGTCAGCGTCCAGCTTACACAAAGACACCTGGAGGCACCCAGACAGAGCAAGAAGCCAAACACGGAAACCAGGTTTCTGGGGGCAGGAGACGGGCACAGCCAACAGGCGCTCGGTGTCCCTGTTACGCAGAAGCCTGCAAACTAAGGTCCCCATGAGACGTCATTCATCCCCATAGACTGGCTGTAAGGACCAGGGCCTGCGGGGAACGCAAGCCCTGTTGGGGACGTGCAGATGGCGTGACCACTTGCAAGTCCCCTGGCATTTCCTTGCAGCCTGATCCTTCATGCGCGTCCCTGACCTCGCAAGTCCAGCCTGCGCCATACCCAGCGCGCCCCTGAGAAGGTCTCACGGCAGCTGATGATGGAAGATGACGAGGACAGCCAGGAAGGACTCGGGACCCACTGGTGGGAAAATATATCACAGTAAATGGTGGGAGGTCCCCACAAGTCATTTTCACCCCAGTAAAGGTGACTTGCACCTGGCACAGGGCAGGGAAGAAGCTCAGCCGAGGTGACACCCAGCACAGGAGCATCACGAAGGTCCCCGACCCACCAGCTGCTGCACCACAGGACACCGGTGCAGAACCAGCAGCCAAAGAATGATGAACAGAAACCAAACGTCACGCCGTGGTGACCTGGGGAAGACGCACAGTGGATGTGAACGGCCAGGAAGGTTCTGGTCCTGGAGGGGGACCCTCGATGCTGATCTGCTAATGACCCTTCACAGGGCACCAGCGGGTGACAGCCGGCTTCCCATGGCAGCCACGGCCCACCTGACGCCAACAGCTACAAGGAGGAGGGGGATCGGGTCCACGGTCTCAGGGTCCCATCTGGCTGGTTTGGAGCCTGGGGTAAAGTCATGGCCAAGTCTCGCTGAGCGGCTCAGGGCCTCGCTGTGGCTGAGGCTGGCCTCCAACCTGCGATCCTCCTGCCTCAGCCTCCCAAGCCCCTGGGTTGACAGGTGTGCACTGTGGTGCCTGGCCACCCCTAACCTCTTGTATTCATTGAGTCAGGGTCTCCCTAAATTTATAAGGCTGGCCTCCTATTTGCCAACCTCTTGCCTGGGCCTCCCAAGCCACCAGGATCACAGGTGTGGGCCACTGTGCCCAGCGTGGAGGGAGCATGGTAACAGCTCCCTGTGTCCCTCAGCAAACATTAGAAAGAGGAATGCGCATTTCGCACTGTCCCTCAGTTGACCAAAACGTAGCAGGAGAAAGGCCCCCGCTGTGCTCTGCTTGGATCCCCAGGGACGCCTCTTCACGGCTGTGCTTCATGCCCATGTGGGACGGCCACTGTGCCACCTCCTGTGGCCTAGGACGCGGCCCTGCCGTTGCGCTAGCTGCCATGTCGCGAGCCCAGGTATGGTGTCCCCGCTCACGGTGTGCCTCTGCCCTGTGGGACCCCTGACTGGGGGCTCCAGCCTGCGCCCTTCGCTCCCTGGCCCCCACACCGTCCCTGACCCCGAGGACAGCACTGGGCCTGAGGCCGACTCTCGGCAGCCCCCGGGGGCCGCCCCTGCCCCGCTCCCAGGCTTCAGTCCCCAGGCGGGCCCCCTCCTGTCACCCCGGCTCCAGCCTGGCCACAGACACAGCCTTCCCCGTCTCGGCCACCTCCCTTGACCTGGGTCCACCTGCTGCCAGCGGGGCCTGGGGACACACAGGCTCCTCCCCCTGCCCCTGACCCCACCTGCTGTCCCCAACAGCCTCCGCTCCCTGACTCCTGCCCTGAGATCGGCCAGCCCTGGCCTCCACGGATGAGGCCCTGATGGGGCCTCCCACTTGGGCCAGCCTCTCCCTGGTCTGCCGGTGCCCAGCAGAGACCTGTCCATGTCCCCCGCACCGTCCTTCCCCGTGTCCCCACGCCCACTGCATCCTGGGGAGGCGCCCGCAGCCCCAGGGCAGACAGAGGTGTCAAGCCGCTGGCCCTGGTCGGCTGCTCCGGCACAGGGGGCCCCCGCAGCCCCAATAGGGAGGAACGGCCACCAGCCCTGGGGCCTCCCAGACGTCCCCCTGAGCCCGGGGCGCCGACACCAAAACCTGCGCTCGCTCACGTGCTCCTGTGCAGACGCCAGGCCCTCAGGGGAGACCAGGCCCGGGAGCCACAGTGGGCAGGGAGCCCGCAGGAAGCCACCAAGGCACATCACGAAGGCCACTGCTCCCGGACAGACACGAGGACGGGGGCCGGGACGCCTACCTGAGGCTGCGGGAGCTGTCCTCCTCGGACCTGCAAGACAAGAGCACACGCTCAGAGACCCTGCTCCAGGGACCCGCACAAGCAGGCCACCCAGGGCACCCGCTGCCCCCGTCCAGCCCCAGGGCCCCGGGTCTCGCTCTCGTGGACTTTACACCTGGAGCTGTCCCCCAGAGTCACCTCCTCTTGGAAGCCTGAGGCTCCATGCCATTCCCTTTGGGGCCCACTGATTGTTCCCAGGGCCGGCGACCATCACAGAGGAAGGTCTGCGGTTCCCGCCTCGGTCCCCGGGGCTCCGCAGGTGGTGGGGACAGAGGATGAGGGCTAGCAGCCGGTGCCCTGCTACTTAGCATGTCCGGAGGGCCCCCACTTGGAGCTCCGTTTTCAAGCTTCCAGGTATCAATCACAGTCACTTTTCAAAGGGGCACAAGCTCGAATGTCAAGGGGGGGGACACTGCCTCCTGCAGCCTTCTGCGCACTTGAGGATTCAGGGACAGCCAAACGCCCAGGACCCGCCACAACGCACTCCCCTGTGTGTGCACCATAGGAAAGGGCTGTGGGGCTCAGCACCCAGCTGATGGGGGGCTCCAGGCTCCTGAGGAGCAAAAGGATGTGGGTACACAGGTCAAGGACTTTAGGATGACACCTTGGCACACGCCTATTATCCCAGCGGCTCAGGAGGCTGAGGCAGGAGGATCCCAAGTTGGAGGCCAGCCTCAGCTCTTTAGCGAGGCCCTAAGCAGCTCAGCGAGACCCTGTCTCTAAATAAAATGCAAAAAGAGCTGGGGACGGGGCTCAGTGGTTGAGGACTCCTGGGTTCCATCCCTGGGACCAAAATAAAAGGCTTCGCTGCCTGGGCTCACTGCCAGAGCAGGAGGGATCAAGCCAGCCTCACCCCCGGTCAGGCGCTGGTCTTATTGCCATGTTTTTTCCAGTTACGTGACGGCCGCAGGACAGGGTGCTCACGCACGGCCTGTGGGCACAGGCTCTTGGCCCAGCCCTCCCGCTGGCCACCTTTCTGCCCAGCTCTTGCGTCTCCAGGCCCTGCGTGGACCCCTCTGTGCTCTTCAGCAGCCAATCAGGGAAGGCGGCGCAGGGGTCGAGGTCCCCGGAGCCACAGCTAGTGCCACACCTTCTGATTGGGTGCCTTGTCCTTTCTTACTGAGCCTGTATCGTGCCCTGTGGCCCTGACCACCACCACTGGAGGGGACAGCAAAGACAGCTGCAGTTTCCTTTTCCCCTTTAACAGATGCACGGAGCAAGCCAAGGAGGGGGGACACGGCAGAAAGAGAAACCGCAAGGCTGTGTGTGCAGACACGCACGCGTGCAAACACGCTCAGGTGCCAACTATGCAAACCTGGACAGTGCACAACACCAGAGAGGGCAGCCACGGAGAGCAGGGCCCTGGGACAGCGGGAGAGTCCCCGCACACCCCGGAAAGACGTGCTGAGCTTTGAAGCAAGAAACACTATCAGAGAGACACTAAGCAGCCATCGGCCGGCTACTCGGTGCCACCCAAAGCTAAAGAGCCCTTCCATGTGGCCAGGGCCTATCTGGAGTCCTTACGGAGACCCTGGCGGTCACCTCTCTCCCAGCAGAAATGCGCAGTTGGCACTGTCCTTGAGTTGAGTTTCCGGGAGGTGACAGAAGCGTCAACCCTCGGGGACCCCACCTGCATCCCCGGGTTCAGCGTGCAGTTCTGGGGTCCTTTACTTACAACCCTGCACCTCGAATGGCCCCCGGGATGAGCTTAGGACTCAGGGGCCGCAGACCAGCCCCGACCACGGGAGCCCTGGGCCATGCCCCACTCTGCCCCCCCAGGTCCCCAAGCTCGAGGACACCGCTATCAAACTGCAAGAGCCACCTGAGGCCTCAGCTCCGGAGGATCCTGTTTCCTCCTGGGCCGTCTCGTCCCCATCCCTGGTGGCACAGACACTGTTTTTCAAGTGACATCTCTCCCGCGTGGCTCTAGGGGCTGCTACTTCTCTCAACTCTCTTCCTCCCTGGCCCAGGGTGCGGGGCTCCACCTGGGTGGCCTCTGGGTGCAGAATGGGAGACGTCCCCAGCACCCACCTGCTGGCCCCCAGAACCGACCCCATCTCTAGGTCCCTAGGGACCCCTGGTTCTGGCTGCTAAGCAGTGCGGCCTGGAAGAGCGCTGGCGGTCCAAGTCACAGGTCCACTGCTTGGTCCAGATGTGCGCTCCCTGTCCCTTGCCCGTCTCAGCCACCAAAGACACCCCAACCACAAGACAGAGGGACACACCTGCCTTTTAGACTCCCTGGACATCCTGGCTCCATGTGGAGAGGCCCATAAGGAGGCCACTGAGTGAGGACGGGGTCCTGCCTGGGGCTGCAGCTGCCCACAGCCCTGGGCCTCCCGGGCCTCCCGGGCCTCCCCCTTCCTAGATGCCCTGGGTTTCCTGGTCTCACCCCAGGCTTAAAGAGGACCCGTGTCTCCCAGAAGGACACGACTGGCTCACGACTCAGCAAACTCCCAGTCACTACAGCCCAAGCACTGACTCAGCCCTGGGAGCGCAGTCCTTGTCCTCGTCCTTATATGTCGCCTGCCCCCGCTGCGCCCTGCAAGGGAGGGCCTGTCCTTACTGCACTGAGTTTTGCCACTTTTCAGGGTTCACTTATTTTACTATGAAAGGCACGTGTGGTCCCTGGAGCACCTCACATGGTACCGAGGGGTGCCAAGGGCAGGGGCCCCGTCTACCCCGGCCGCACCCGCCATCGCGGCTCCATTTACCATCTCCCAGAGCAACCCCCGGCCAGTCCTGTCTATTGTCTGCCCTTAGTCCCGCACACACACCTGCGGTATATTAGAATCACCCACCCCAGGCCTGTGGCTCAGTGGTAGAGTGTTTGCCTAGCAAGTGTGAGGCACTGGGGCTGTGGCACGGGGCTGTGGCACGTGGCTGTGGCACGTGGCTGGGGTGCGTGGCGCACAGACAGAGCCGGGAGCTGTGCACGGTCTTTGATGCAAAGTGTCTCCTCCTGAGCCTGTCATTAAGGAAACCTTAAGAGGCCGCGAGGACACTCTGACCCACAAGGACGTTCACCCAGGGTTATTCATGATCAGGAAGTCGCACAGAGGGACAGGGGGAGGCAGGGCCCACTGTGGGACAGTGACGCTGCCATGCAGGTGTTGAGAGAGGCCGTGGCGACAGGAGGACCCTGGCTGCCCCGGGAGCGGCCCTCCTGCTGGGGAAGGCAGTGTGGAAAGGGACAGGTGGGGCCACGTGGCGGAGTCCTGCGTGGCTCTCCCAGGTCGGGGCTCAGGGCTAGAACCTGCCTGGCGTGACCGCCGTGAGGAGCAGGTGGCTGAGGGGAGAGGACCCTGGTCGTGGGGTCGCCAAGTCCAGAGGCCTCTTTGCCCCACGGCAGTTACCAGTCACCAACAGGAGCCCAGCCAGAGCTGGACAGGAGATGGGTCAGGTGCCAGAGGTAGCCAGGGACACCTGATGCCCTGGCTATGAAGCGGCTGGCGGGCGGTGCCCACTCTTGGCTCCGCTACCCCACAGCAAGGACCAATAAAGGCGTCGCCCGTGGGTGTGGGGAGGTGCCAGCTCAGTCTCCCAGCCTGTTCCTCAGGTGCTGGGGTGGACAGGGCCGCACAGCATGCTGGGTAAGCACCGGCCACTGCACTCCGGCCGCATCCCGGACCCCAGAGTCACCACAGGAGCCTCATTAAGGAACGGTGCTGTCTGACCATGAGCGTCCCTGTCCCCGTGGGAGAGGCCGGACGCGGAGGAAGCCATGCAGGAGTGAGCTGGGGACTGGGCCCCCTCCAGGTCCCTCCTGTTACTGGGAGACGGCAGGAGGCTGAGGTCCACCTTGTCCCCCGTCATCCAGAGGGGCCCGTCCCAGGGTGAGGGGGCTGTACCTCCCTGTGGTGTCCTTCACGGGGGACCTGTCACTTCATGGGGAACATCTGCCAAGCCTGGTTGGGAGCCAGGTCCCCAAGAGGTGAGGCGGAGGCTTCCCTGCTGGGGCCTGCCTTCCAAGGGACACCAGGCGGGTCAGTGGCAGCTGCTGTCACAAAATGCCAGAACAGGTCAACTTACAGAGCAGAAAGGTTTGCTCTGATTCCCTATTTCCGTGTGTGGTCACTTAAGCCTGCGGATTTGGGCCTGGCACCTCACGGCAGGAGCACATGGTGGGACAGAGCTGTTTGGGAAGACAGAGGACGGACCCAGGGTCCCAGCACCCGCAGTGGCCTCATGTCACCAGGCCCCGCCCCTGAAGGTCCCCCACCTCCCTCTGCATCATGGCTGAGGACCAAGCCCATGACACCCAGGTCTGGGGGACGCTGAGGTGCCACTGTGACAGCTCCCTCCCCAGAGCTCCTACAGGGCCCTGGGTGGCCAAGGTGGGGAGGCACCCAGAGCTTCAAGGTCCTAGGGACAGTCCGAGATGCTGGGGGAGGTGACCTAAGTGCTGCGGCCCCCACAGGGACAGCAGGCAGTGTGTCTGCTACCCTCAGAGGCCTGAGTGGAGCTCGGGCACAGCCACAGGCCAGCCCAGCCCATCACACATGTCCCCACACGAGAGCCACTCGTGTGTGCCCAGGGGCAGGACGTGCCCTCTGCAAGCCACTTCCTCCCAGTGACATTTTGGGGAGAAGAAAACTACTGACACCCTTGCCTTCCCTCCTCCCTCCTCCCCCTCCGCCGCGGGTCCCCTGAGCACACTCAGGGGACTGTGGCCGGGGGGCTGGTGGAGCAGGGTGGGCCTGGCACCCACAAAGTGCGTCTCCCCGACGTTGGTGACTTGAGGGAGGGGGAGGATGTCAGGTGCGTGGCCAGGCACACGCGGGGCTCACACCAGGGATGGGGACAAATGGGGATGACAGGGCGTCCTCCAGCTGTCCCTCAGGAAGGACAGGAAGATGAGTCCTCTTGCAGTGGTGTGCACCGTGGGCCAGGTGAGGACAGCAGAGGTCACCATGAGTGGCTCTGGCTGAGGATGGAGGAGGTGCCCAGGGGGCCTCAAGCCCCAGGCACCAGCAGCCCGTTCCCTCCTCACAGGATAACGCAACGAGGTGGCCACTGCCACTGTCCCCTGTGTGCAGATCCCACACCTGGGTTGGCCCAGAGGTCCTCAGAATGTTGGGTGGACACCGAGGCATCCACATGACCCGCGAAGTCGTCAGATGCCAGGGTCCAGCCCCGTCGCCTGTGCGGGAGCCGGCCACTGGGTGCGTGGGGACACCAGGTGGCTTTGAGGCCACTCGGGGGTGACAGCAATGCTGCCCAGGATGCCCCAGCCTCTCCAGTGCGCAGCCTGCGGGTCCTTGAGGAAAGAGCGCCACCCCAGACGGGGACGTCCGGCAGGACGGCCCTCACCCAGGATGGAGCAGTGGCCTGCGTGTCCGCGTCCCTCCCTGGGCTCCCGGGCAGTGTCAGGAGGACCACGGGAACCCGGCATGTGGCCCGTGGTAAGGCACTAAGCGCCCGCGACACAGGACGCACCCACGTGAGTGGCAAGAGACAGACTGTCCCTGTCACCAAGCCGGCAGCCCACGCCCCTAGCCCTGGCCTGCAGTGGCTGCTGGTGTCCCCGGGACAGCTGGCTCCTGGCCCCGACCCTGGAACCAGGCTCAGGCACCTGGTCTGAGAGCCTGGCAGGCAAGGGCCCAGGGACAAGATGACAAGACAGTGCCACGTGAGGCCTCTGTGGGGGTGCAGCAGGTCTCGGGGACACGTGGGTCCCTGCCGGACCCCATTAAGGTTCTGTCCCTGGCTCAGGGAGAAGCTGGTATTGTCCCCAAGAATCAGCATGGGTACAAGGTAGGACCGAAGCTCTCACGCCAACTAGGAATTCGGTGTCCCCGGGTCCCTTGGCATAATGACAGGACCCTACACCCCACGTTCCCAGATGCACCTGGGGTGGACTCTCTCCTGTCCCCCAAATCCCTGCTCCTTTTCTTGCCACCTGGGCCCCTAGGTGGTCTCTACGTGCCAGTGACACCTTCCCCCACCACTTGAGCCCCCAGAGGTGCCTCATAATGCTACAGGTGGAACCCTGGCCTGCCACTACCCGGCTGTGTGATGTTGGGCCAAGTCCTTGACTTCTCTGTGCCTCCGATTCCTCATTTGTAAAGTGGCCCTCGCCCAGGATGTCGTGGAGATGAACGAGTGTGGCTGCCCGGCAGCTGCCATCGTCCAATTAGCTATCATTAGCATCGCCATGTGCCGTGGGCCAAGGTTCCTGGGCAGCAGCCAGGAGGCTGGGCTCGTCCCCAGCTCTGTGTCACCTTGGGAAAGTCCATTCCTGGAGCTGCAGAGTACGGGACGAAGCAGGAGGGGCCGAGTCCTCTGGGCCGTTTCTCTGACTGTCCCTGTCCCCACGACAGGGCTGAATTCTCCACTCGAGGGTGTGGGCTGGGCTGCGTGGCCTGCCAGCTGTCTGTCCACTGGGTCCTCTAGCCGACGCCACAGGCCGGGTGGCTGAGAAAGAGGGACGACCAATCACCTCTCTGGCGCAGGAGCCTGGTGACCTCCTGCCGCTCACGTCATCTGCAGCTGTGGCCTCCGGTGACCCAGCACGAGCCCCGCTTGGGAGGACTCGGCCCCCGCCTCCTGGCCGCCTGCCCACACCCCCGCTTTGGTGCTCGGGTTCCTGCAGATGGACTTGGGGGCAGGGGTGACCACGCTCGGGTCACAGCAGACCAAGTGAACGCAGGTGGCAGAGGGACGGCGGGCAGTTCCCGGGCTGGGTCACAGCCTCGTTGCTGTTGTGTCCTGCTCATCTGGGGGACACTCAGCGGCCTCTGGAGACGCCAATGGGGAGAACCAGGCCTCCTTCCAGAGCAGCTGTGTGACCCGGATGGAACCACTCTCCCGGTCCTGGTGACTCCTCAGACGTCCGGCCCTGGCTGCGGCCACCTTCTCCTGGAGCCCCTGTGCAGCCGCCAAGTGCAGACACCGGTTCAGAGACCAGACCGACCGGTGGGGAGCAGATTTGAAAAGCAGGGACGCGATGGCACTCTACCCACACCAGGGAGGCAGGACGGCGGGTCCAGGCGGCAACAGAGGGGTGAGCCCGGAACACAGCACGCTGAGCCACAGCCACAGAGGCCACCGAGTGCCCACGCAGGACAACCCAACAGGAAACCCAGAGCGACAGGCCACAGGTCACCAGGCACCAGCTGGGGACAGCGGAGGGACCAGCTGCCCACGGGTGGGGCTCCTTCCTTCTGTCCTTGTCTTTCTGCAGGGCCTGGGGCGGTGACAATGTCCTAGAACTGGACAGTGGTGCTGGACGCACGGTTGGTGATTACCCAGAAGCCCCCTGACCATGCGCTTTGGAAGGCGCCTGTGGCAGGCCAAGTGCCCTGGGTTCCGTTCCCAGCACTGCAGGCCACTTCTCAGCCACACTGTGAGTAGGACAGAGGGGCAGAGTGACAGGGCCACCTGGTGCTCACTGCAGCTCCACTCACACTGGCCAAGCCATGCAGCCAGCCTGGGTGCCCGCAGAGATGACGGACCAGGAAACTGCGGCGCAGGCACATAGTGGAATATTACTCAGCCCTAAAGAAGAAGGGAATGATGGCATTGTGGGTAAATGGACGGACTGGAAATTGTCATGTGAAGTGAAATAAGCCAGTCGCCAAACAGCAAAGGCCAAATGTCCTCTGTGATATGCAGATGTTGACCCACAAGTGGGGGGGGGACAGCAGCTCGCTGGATAAGACGCAGGGGAGTAAAGGGAGGGGAGGGGAGGGACTGGGAGACACAGGGGAATGGATGGACGTCACTTTCCATGTTCACATAGGAACCCACGACCAGGGACACCCCACAGCAGGTCCGCCCACAGGAGTGGGACGTCACACCGTGTAGGTGGGACATGTCACAATGCAGGCTGCCATCACGGATGGCAAGAAGAACAAATAAAAACATTTAAAAAATACAACAGACGGGCAGCCAGGGTCGTAGAGGCGCTTGCTCAGGGCTGCTGCGCACAGCTGGGACCCAGGAGGACCCCAGCTGTCCAGGGCCCCAGGCCATGAGGTCACCTGCCCCTGCACCCCAGCAGTGGGCGGGGAGGAGGCTGAGGCTTCCTCGAGAACCCGACACCCACGGGGCCAGGCTGGGCAGCACAGGGCAGGCCAGGGACGCCGTGGCTCCTTCGTGGTGGCTGGAGGCTCTGCCGAGCCAAGCTGGCCGGCTGCTCGAGGCGCCCCCATGGCTGTGTCCCTCACTGTCCCCACGGTCAGACGCACCTTGGGTCCCAGTTCTGAATCTTGCCATGTGACCCTGGGAGAGGCGAGAGGGGTACTCTGCTTGTGGCCTTTCTTGCTCTCTGCCACTTCTGGGTGACTCCTCTGCGCTCTGGGTCGTGCCAGGTGCTGGAGGGTCCCTGAAGGACACAGATAGACCCGAGACCCAGCCGTCCTGGAAACGACCCTGTGAGGGTCAAACTCCAAAACCAAGTGAAGGAATGACAAGGTCCCTTCGCAGACTGGGAACGCCCGGCTCAGAGAGGGCACGGAGGTCAGGGTGACAGGCTGGGCCCTGGGCTGGCACTGCTGTGTCCGGGCTGTGGTAACAAAGCACCAGAGACTGGGCGGCAGGTAAAGGGCAGAGTGAGCGATCTGGAGGCCGGAAGTCGCGGGCAGGTACTCGCTCCAGATGGGCGATCTCTCTCCCATCGGATAGCAGTAGCCTCACACTGTAGTCGGGGGACAGCAAGCTTTCTGGGACTCTTCATGGCTTTATCTAACCCTAAGTGCCCCCCAAGTCCCCTAACCCTCAATGTCCCCAGCCCTTTTATGTTTTGAGACAGGGGTTCCTAAGTTGCTTATGGCCTAAGTTGCTGAGGCTGGCCTCCAACTTGCAATCCTCCTGCCTCAGCCTCCATAGCTGCTGGGATCATAGGCATAGGCCACCGCACCTGGCTAGAATTTGAAGTTTAAAGACACAAACCTTCCAACAACAAGAAAAAAACACCAGGTGCAAATGGTTTCACTAAGGAGTTCAGTCAAACAAGAAAGAGATAAGACCAATTCCAGATCTATCTTCTGGAATATGAGCAACTCCATTTCCCAGCTCCTCCTGGGAGGTTGGCATTACCCAGATCCCCAAGTGAGACAAAGACGTCTTGAGAAATAAATCTACAAAGTAACATCCCTCACGAACTCAGATGCAATAACCACCCACAAGCAGGAGCAGGTGAAATCCAACAATAACGACGGTTCAGCCCTGAGAATTAGTCCACGTAATGCGCCATATCCCCAAACTAAAGCAGGAAGATGATATGATCATATCAAATATGCAGAAAAATCCTTGACAAAATCCAACATTTATTCATGATGGAAATTCTCTTCCCACCGGGCACAGAGGCAATTTCCTCAGCTTGATGAAAGGTATCTTCAAAACCTCCAGTTCATACCATTTTCATGGTCACAGAATGAAGCTTCTTCCCCCAGGATCCCAAACAGGGCCCAGACTGCCACCCTCACCCCCTTGTCAACATCACTCTGCAGGTCCTGCCCGGGTCACAGGAGGAGACGGCTGGGCGTGCTGGTGGCTCAGGAGGCTGAGGCAGGAGGACTGAGAGGTGGAGGCCAGCCTCAGCAACAGTGAGGCCCTAAGCAGCTCAGCGAAGCCCTGTCTCTAAATAAAACACAAAACAGGGCTCGGGGTGGAGAGGCCCTGGTTAATTCCCTGGTATGAAACATAGAAGAGGGAGGGAGGGAGAGAGGGAGGGAGATG
>NW_026000168.1:18446227-18456063 GCF_001458135.2 Marmota marmota marmota
GGAGGAGGAGGAGGAGGAGGAGGAGGAGGAGGGCAGATGAGAAGAGAGAGACAGAACTGCCCGAGCTCACAGGCCACGGGGTTGTCTGAGTTAAAAATCCCACAGAATCAACAGAGAAGCTACTGGAAGTGACAAACGCACCGAGAGGTCACAGAACACAAGGCCAGTCCCCCAAATGCAAGAGTGTTCCCATTCTCCAGCCAGGGCGAGCTGGGGACGGCAATGAAGAAACACTGGGGTGACAGAGTGACTGGATTGGGGTGACCCTGGGCAGCCAGGGGGACCTGGGGCCCCTGACCTGGGGCCTGACCGTCGGCCAGTTTCTGGCCAACAGAGGAGCTGGGCCTCACCCACCTGCTGTCACCCTGGCACCCTCCGGCCCACTTTGGGAGCTCTCACCCCCACCACTGCATGGCCTCTGTCAGGGTCAAGGTCATCGGCGTCCACAATGCTGGCAGCCCAAGGGTCTGTGTCTACCCTGACCTGGCTCTTGGGCAGTCTTGGCCGGGCTGACCTCCATCCTTCTGGGGACCGTCTGGCTCTGTTACCAGACACCAGCCCGGCACCCCTCTGCCCAGACCTCCGGATGGCGGAGAGTGGGGTGTCCCTCAGCTCTTCCCCACGGTGACTCAAGACCCACCAACACCACTGCAGAAGGGGGCACTGGACGTGGGGCTCAGGGTGTCCCAGGTCCCAATCCACAGATGAATCTCCCTATGTCACCCCTACTGCGTGGCCACCCAGGGTACTCGATGCCACTCAGGGGACAAATCTGAAGACTAATGCAGTATGTCCTCCTGGCTAGAGGGACCCGTGCGGCCCGGCGAGGCCCAGGACAGCAGGGTGACCTCCTGCATCTCCCTGACGGGCCCTGGGCTCGGGGAGCCGCCTGGGGACACGGGGTCTGTGGAGTCTGAGGCCCGTGGCTCCCTCCTTCAGCCCTGTCCCTGCCTGGGCCCAGCCCCCTGGGAGGGGCCCTTCAGCACAGACCAGGGGCCTGGACACCAGGACTCACTGTGGCTCTAAGTGACCCTGGCCCGGGGGACACACCCACAGGACTGCGGGGGGTCAGCACGTCTCCTTAGCACTGAGGCAGGAGGCGCTGGTGCCCACCCACGTGGCTCTGGGGGCACCACTCCATCCCAGGTGCCCAGGTGCAGTTGGGCACAGGCCACCTCTGAAGGCCCGCTCTGGCTGCCATGATGGCCGATGGCTGGGACTCGTCTGGGGAAGACGAATTTTCTTTCAGAAGAATATTACCGTTTTGTCCTCAAATGTGACTCTAACTGGCCGCCTTGTTAACTGTGAGCTATGACATCAGGGCTGTCCTCTGTCCCTCCGCCCTTCCTTCCTCCTTGGGGACAGGAAACTCACTCTCAAGGAAATCGACTCACTTGGTGCTGGGCCTGGGCACCCCCGGAGGTGGGGTCTGAGCCGTCTGGCCCGCAGTGGCCCAGGCCCACCTCGAGTGAGTGACAGGGCCCAGCCTGCAGCCCGAGTCTGCTGGACACCCCAGCTTCCTGGGGCCCAGGACACATATATGTGCACATTCCCGGGATAGAGCACTGGATTTGGCATGTGACAGGTACTTGGAAGGAAAGGAGCATTTATGCAAGATAATCTGGCAGAAGTAAGCCAAGCCGTGGAGACAGACAGACCAGACACCAGGTCCTGATGAACCTGTGACCTAGATCAAGCCGTGCCTGAAGCCCACCTTGTCCTGAAAATCTCAGCTCCATGAATCCACGCTCCCACCTCAGGGTGTGTTTGGTTTTTTTGGTTTACACCTATTTAATCTGCCCATTCTACCTGTTGCAATGGGGTTTTTACAGCCAGAGGGATGGCTCTTATGTACCCTTCCTTTCTGGACTCTGACTGCAGGTGAAGATGGACGTCCCCTCCCAGCAGGCTCCCTAGACCCTGTCCCAGGTGGCCCCTCTCCACGACCCTCCCGTCTTCCCACGCAGCCTGGGCGTCCTCCTGGGTTCACTGGCGCTGCTGCCCGACCCAGAGCACAGCTCTGATGCACGTCCTGACACAGGGGCCTCTGTCCCTGCTGCGCCCTCTGCCTGACCTTCACATGTCTCATTCTCGTCCCTCCTTCCTTCTGGATTTGATCCAGCGTCACTCCGTCAAGGAATCCACTCCGGGCCACCCAGTCCTAAAGGTCCCTCCCTGCCCTGGCTCTTCCTCACACTTAGTACCAGGTGCCATGACACCCTGTTGACTTGTGGATTCATGCCACCCCACTGAATCCTCACGTGTCCCAAGGGTGGGGACAGCCCGTCTCCTTCCCTCAGGTCCCCACCCAGCCTACCCCAGGACGGAGGCTCTATAAATACCCTGAGGCTTGAATGTGGAAGACATCTTTTCATAGACCATGAATGGTGATCAGGAAGGAACGGGACAGAATCTGAATAAATACCGTCATCACCAGAGACGGGGAGTCGGGGAGTCGGGGAGTCGGGGAGATGCTGTTTACAGCAGCCGAGACCCGCACCTGGCGACAAGGCTGGGGGGGACGGGCTCTGCGGCATCCAGATCCGCCTGCTCGGCTAAAAAGAAGCGCTGCTTTGGGTGCCTCCCCCTCCCCCTCTCCTCTGAGGACACCTGCTGGGGCCTGGGTGACCGTCCTCTGGTTACCTAAGGTCAGGGCAGGCCCACCCAGTGTGGGTCACTATGGAGACCCAGCAGGAAGAGGGTGGCCCGGTCACTCTGGACACAGGTGAATGCTGTTTTCCAACCCACAGTACAAGGTCCTGGGGCCAGCGCTCGGCTGGGCTCTGGGGCAGGCACAAGCTCCACGGGGATCTAGAGTTCGGCATGAAGGAGTCGCTCTGGGATTTGGGAAACCCCAAACCACAAAGCCCAGGAGACATCTAACAGGCACAGAGTGGAACTGAAGTCCCCAGGAGACAGTGCATCAGGGTGTGCACGTGACAATGACGCAGAGGTCTTCTGTGCTAAGTGACTTGGACCTGCTCCCGCAGGAAGAATGCGGCTGGCAGATGGAATATATGAGCAAATTCCTTCATCCATCCATCCATCCGTCTGTCTGTCCATCCACCTCTGTCCGTCCATCTGTCCATCCATCTGTCCTGTGTCCTTTCTTTTACCCACTACCCACATATCCACCCACCCCTCCGAACACCTCCTCATCTATTCATCCTTCTGTCCATTTATTTATTGTCTTAGTCCGCTTTCCGTTACTGTAACAGAACAACTGAGAGAATAAACTAATAAAGAAAAAAGGTTGATTTGGGCTGACAGTTTTGAAGGTTGTCATGCAAGATCAAGCAGACTCATGACCCTTGGGCCTGTGGTGAAGCAGCCCATCATGGAAGTAAGTGGGACTCAGTCTTGGTCAGGAATCTTGGTCAGAGACTGTGGTTTCACGAGCTCCCTCCAGGGCTGCTCGGCTCCCGTGCCCGAGGTGCCCATCTCCTGGCCTGGACAGCCCACCTGGAGAGGCGACCCCTACCCTGCCTTCCCCCACTGGGGCCCACAGGCTCAAGGGAAGGACCCTACAGGGACAGCCACTTCCACTCTCGTTTCTGTCACCTCCCTCCCACAGGGGGGCTGCTCTGAGTGTGGCCTCGACCTTCCTGTGGCTCAGCTGGTGTCCCTTCCCATGTATCATGGACTACGTCAGGCTGCGACTCAACAGCAACGTCACGAGACCAGTTTGCAGACCAGTTTCCACCAAGTGTTGCAGGATCAACTTTCTTTTCTAAATCATTTGTGGAGGCTCACACCTGTCATTCCAGCACCTGGGGAGGCTGAGGCAGGAGGCTCCAAAGTTGGAGGCCAGCCTCAGCAACTTAGCAAAACCCTGTGTCTAAATAAAACACAAAACAGGGCTGGGATGGGGCTCAGAGATGAGCTGGGCTCAATCCCCGGCACCCAAATAAATAGATAAATAAATACACAAATAAATGAATAGTTTGCAGGAATGAGAAATACAAGTTGAAATTAAAGCACAAGTTAAATGACTGACAGGTCAAGAGGGTCAAAGGCCAAAGGGTCCCTCTGAGGACAGACCTGGGTGGGCTGCCTGCACCTGTCTGCCCCGAAGATCCCGACCCCAGTCCCCGCAGTCCTGCTGTGACAGGGACACTTCTGGCTCCTCCCCTGCAGTATCCTAGCAGGGTCCACATAACTGCCAGCAAACTGGGGCCTCTGCACCCCTCCACGGCCACTCAGGTGGCAGACCCTGGGCTAACTCAGGATCATCTCCAGGCCAGAGACAACGCTGAGGTCCCCCAGTTTCAAGTTCAGCTGTGGAGTCTCTAGCTGGGCCCGAGGGGTCGGGTTTCAGGTTGAGAGGGTCCAGGGCCACACAGCCTGGGCTAAGCACTCCCACCCTTCCCCAGCCCGCGACCTGTGCTCACCCACCCAGGCTCCTCCCCCAGGACCCCAGGCTCCTCCCCCACGGGACCCAGGCTCTTCCCTCGGGACCCCAGCCCTCAGGAGCTCGGACACCCTCCCCCATTCCCCGGGGTGGTGCTCTGTGTGTTGCTGGTGCAAGTCGTCCAGAGGGCGCCACAGCTGTTTCTTGGCCCTGATGCCAGCAGGGCTCTGGAGATGGTCCTTGACCGCCCCGGGGGTCCCCAGGGCTGGCCCCTCATTCTGGAGGCAACTCGAACTGCTCAAATCCAAAGCACCTGCCGTCCTGCTGGTGCAGAGCAGCAGGCTTCAGACCCAGGCTGACCCCTGGGGCTCCCAGACATCCCCACCATCTCTACCAGCACACAGCCACACCCGGGGCTTCCAAAGTGGTCAGGGTGGCCGGGCACAGTGGCACCACATGCCTGTCATCCCAGCGGCTGGGGAGGCTGAGGCAGGAGGATCGTGAGGTTCAAGGCCAGCCTCAGCAACTTAGTGAGGCCCTGAGCAACTCAGAGAGACCCTGTCTCTAAATAAATACCAAAAAGGGCTGGGGACGGGGCTCAGTGGGTAAGTGGCCCAGGGTTCAATCCCCAGCACAAAACCCCTTAAGTACAGTGCATAATCAGAATCACATAATTAGCTGTAGCAGGTTAATTAACATTAACATAACACATATAAGCTCAGGATGATGGTTTTCAGCCTATTTTAAGCAATTGTGTCAATTTTGTTGAAATATTCACAGAAATGAAAACTTGGGACTTCGTGGGTCCCTTTAATTACTATAGGGTCTGGAGTCCCGCCCCCCAGGATGGCCCTCCCTGAGGCCAGCTCCTGGCTGCACCTTTGCCAGCTGCGGGGCTGTCAGTGCAGGTCCCCGGCAGGCCTGGCCTGTGCTCACTGACCCCCAGGGGGAGGAACCAGCTCTTCCTAGGGAGAAAGGCCCACTCCCCAGCCCAGAGGCCCTGTGCAAGGGGCAGGAGCTGCAGATGTCCCTGTACTGCGTCCTCGGGGCCACCCCTGTGAATGACCACATCTCTGCACAGCCACATCCCTCACACCTTCCTGTCATGTCAGGTCCCCTGTCCTCGACAACACGGACACGCCCCTTCCTGCCAAAATGCTGCCAAACTCACTGACGCTGGTTACCCGCTGCCTTGGCCAGAAAGAAGAGTGAGGGGGTGCGCCTCCTGCTGGCGCGGCGGGGGCAGGACAGGCGGGACAGGGTCCAGCCCAGGCAGCCAGGGCCCAGCTTCCTTCCCGCCTCTGCAAGCAGAGCAGGGCGCAGCAGGACCCCCAGACGCCCGACCACACTCGCTGCTGACCAGCTCACGGGCCAGGGTGTACGTTGGGGACGGTGCCCATGGAGGACAGCCCGAGACCCCTAGCTGGGCAGGACACGGGGCAACCAGGGGCTCGGTCCTGAGAGAGGCAAATGTCACGAGGCTTAGCCCCCAAAGGGAGTCATCCTCTAGAAGATTCCACAGCCCAGGGGGCTCTGGGTCCCCCGGGGGAGGCTCTGGGTTCCCCCAGGGGAGGAGGTGCTGGGTCCCTCCAGGGGAGACTCTGGCCCTTCAGGATGACACATTCTGGTGAGGATTTGGTGGGGGTCTGAAGCTGGGGTGTGGACACAGCCCCCGGCCCTGAAGTCCAGCTGACTGTGTCTACCCGTCCCCTGAGTGACCTTGGGGAGGCACTTCCCCTCTTCAACCTACCGTCCTCCCTGAAAGGGTGAAGCCTCCAATCCGAGGCTTGGCGCTCGCGGGGAGCAGGTGCCCCCATCCGGGCACTGCTGGGCACAGGCCCTGGGGGGCTCTTCTGCCAGAGAAAAGTGGAGCCCAGATTCTCCACTGCGGGGAAGGAAGGAAGGAGGGGACCGCGGACGGAGGAAGTGTCCCAGCAGCGCCCGAGTGGCCCTGCTGTGCCTTGGGAAGGCGGAGGGGTCACTTCTGAGCCTCTTTTTACCCGATTTTCTGCGAAGTCCTGTTGCGTGGACAGAAACACACACCTGCACAAAGTCCCCGTCACTGTGCACCAGCCAAGCACTGCAAGCCCGTGGCACCAGGGATGGGGAGCTGTGGGGCAGGTGACAAAAACAGACAGGGCCGAGAGTGATCTCAGCCTGGTGTCGCAGACAGCTGCAGGGCGCAGCCTGGGGCACAGCCAGCCTTCCTGAGGGAGGACGACGAGGACAGGGTGCTAGTGGGCAGCCTGGTGGCCTGGGGCTGGCAAGCGTGTGTCCACGGCCACCCCAACTCCCGCACAGCGGACACCTGGAGCAGCTTGGGTCAGACTCTGCCAAGCCACTGTCCCCCACCATGGGACAGTGTGGACGTCACACACGATCCTCCCAACAGCCTGGAAAGGTACAGCCACCACCTGGGGCTGCCCTGTCCCCACTGGCTCGCGGCCTGTCCCCCAGTTCCCCCTGCCCACTGCGCCCTCTTCCATGCTGTCTCGGCCGTCCCCGTGGCCACACTCTGCTCTGGGGCCACGAGACACCTGCTGGCCCAGAATGACAGCTCTGTCCAGCCCCAGCCTGCAGCTGCCGCTGGCGGCTGAGTCAGCAGGGCTGATGGGAGCACTCGAGGTGTCCCTGCCGGTCAGGGTCAAAGCCTCACAGTTGCTCCCCTTCCCGAAAGTGACTGCACTACTGTGTGAGCCGCCCCTCGGAAACCGTGGGCCACACGCACCCCACGCCCCACACCCCGCATTCTGCACCCCACACCCTCCTCATCACTTATAAGCAGCTAACCAAGGCATTTCAATACTGGCAGAAACTATGCACAGAGCCTGGCGCAGTGGACCACGCCTGTCATCCTAGTGTTCAGGAGGCTGAGGCAGGAGGATCCCAAGTTGGAGGCCAGCCTCAGCAATGGCAAGGCCCTGTCTCTAAATAAAATACTAAATAGGGCTGGGGACGTCACTCAGGGATTGAGGGCCCCTGGGTTCAATCTTTGGTACGAAAACTAAAAAAAAAAAAAAAAAAAAAAAAACTCGGCATACATAAAAAACGGGAAGGAAGCTCCGCAGCACATCGTGTGCGTCAGCTCTGGAGCCTGCAGATGCCCCCCCGCGGTGCCTCCCCAAGTTTGGACATCCAACACCATGACTCTGCGGCCCACTGCCACACGCAGCCCCCTTAAGAGAGGCCTTCAGAACAGCCCAGGGTGGGCCTTTCCCAGGTGAGGATGTGGAGGTGCGCTCGGTGCCCAGGTCAGAGCCCAGGTCAGAGCATGCCCAGCAGGGCCAGGGCCAGGGACAGGGCCAGGGCCAGGGCCAGGTGCCTCTGCGTCTGGTTCTGGGCTGAGGGCCGCACTCACCACCAGGAGCCGCGGGAGCTGTGGTCATTCACAGCCTCAAAGATCGGTGTGTGTGTGTGTGAGAGTGTGCGTGCGTGTGCCTGTGTGTGACGTCGATGAGGCACGGTAGCTCCTCAGGGGAACTGTCGGGTGGGTGGCTGGGTGGGCGGATGACTGAGCAGCCGGGTGGATGGGTGACGGTGGGCTGAGTGGCTGCGTGGGGTCATGGCGGCTCATCTGCTCATTACTGCCAGGTTCTTGGCACCGACTCCAGCTCGCTGGGGCCTGACCTGGAGACAGCGCCTGCTCCTGCCCTGATGGAAGGTGCTCTGTACTCAATCTCCCCACCTTCTCTCCCCATTGGCCTAACAGGTAGCTTTTGATGTAACAAAGCTGTCAAAGAAGCCCTCGTGATTATGGCTGAGGTGGCCCTCAGGGACATGGAGTGCCAGCTGACCTCGCTGCGCCTTGCTCTGGTGGCCAGGACGCACCCGCCTTGCTGGGATCCCGGAACTGGGACTGCTGCCCTGTGGGTGAGGCGCGGGTCCCCAGGCGTCTCCAGGAAGGCAGTGTGGCGCTCCCCAGTTACGGAGAGTCGCCTTCTGCACCTCCATCCTCCATCCTGGTGACAGGCTCCCGCTGGCCGGGGAGATTACAGGCCTGGATCAAGCTGGTGAGCCACAGGGAGTGGGAGCGGCCGCTGGCACCTCCCGTTGCCGCTGCGCGTGACTGTCATCAAAGAAAACCCTCAGTCAGCAGCCCGGGCGCTGGAACCGTCACAGGGTGCGGCAGAGCCTGAGTCCCACAGAAATCAGGATGGAAATGAGCAGGTGTGCCCACGGGCGCCGCCGGAATCCCGAGCCACAAAGTCCCCCAGGCTGCCGAGTGTGCCAAGTCCTGTCCTGACGTGGCCCACCTCCGCCACCTCCCCCTCAGTTTACAAAGGGAGATGGAGGCCTCACAGGTCACCCCAACTGCCCACGGCCAGCGAGAGGTGGCCGATGCTGAGCCTCAGTCTCCAGTTCCCCACGACAGGCCCAGGGCGCTCAGGTTGCTGGAGCCTCCTGGGGACTGTACGAGACACCTGGCTATAAAACCCTTGGCTGTCAGGCCCCACGGGGCCAGCTCCTCTGCTGTCCTGTGCCCTTCAACCTCCGCCTCCCCTTGTCACAGCTTCATGTAGAATGCTTTTGTGCCTCCTGCCTCCTGGGGCCACCCAGCGCGCCTCCATCCCGTCCCGGACAGTGCGACCACAGAAGGGAGCCCACGCTGTCAACTCAAACCTGGATGGCCCAACACAGTAGGACCATTCTGTGCCTCGAACTGAACTGGGGACACGACACACTAGTTCAGTCACCCAGATGTCACAGAATCCCAAGACGACATTCAAATGCTCACCGGTGCCAGGTCCCAGGGCTATGCAGTGGCCGCCATGCGGATATCCGCAAATGAGACGCTTCTCCAGCACCTCCTCCCTCCTGCCCACCCACCCGTCTGCCCACCCCGCTGTCCCTGTGCCGTGGTTTGGATGTGATTTGTCCCCCCCCAAAGGTCTGTGTATGAGATGAGTCTTGAAGCTTTGTCCCGAGTGTGCCAATGTTCACAGGTCGAGGGACCTTTAGTGGGTGGGGCTTCACACAGGCCTTAGTTCTTTGGGGGTGATGTCCTCAGAAGGGTGGCGCAAATCTCGTAAAATCTCACCCACCCTGTGACCCATTCCCCGGGGTCCTCCCTGCTGACGTCACTTGCTCCGAAGTGCCCTTCTGGCCCCCGCTGCCCTTTCTCACGGAACCCTCCCAGGAATCGGGACTGGAAGTTCAGACTTCCAGCCTTCAAAACTGTGGGCCAAACCTCTCTTCTCTGTACAGTAGCTGGCCCCAGGCATTTCACTATAGTAACCAACAGGACCTCGCCCTCCACCTCTCCCTCCATTCACCCACCCTCTCGGCTCCCCACGATGGGGGCCTCCTGTGGGCTGAACACTGGTCTAAGGCACAACGAGGACAAAGAAGGCACAACGAGGACAAAGAAGGCGTAACGTTAACAAACCAATACTGGGGAGAGGTGGGGAAGGGAATCCCCAAGCCAGGAGAGGAGTGTATGCAGTAGGTGCTCATGCCATGCTGCTGCCCCTTCATACTCCACCCC
>NW_026000168.1:18456088-18475984 GCF_001458135.2 Marmota marmota marmota
GGCTCCCCAGGCTGCGCACCCCAGGCCCTGCACCAAGGGCTCCTGATGCCCGCTCCCCCTTCAGATCTCCATGGGACCTCCTCCTGCCACTTGCTCTCCGGCTGTCATAGCTAATCCACGCCCCTGACACCCAACCACAGTGACCGGCCACCGGACGTGCTCCCCTCTCGCCGGCCATACACCCCACTCACTGGCTGTGCTCCCCTCTCACCTTCTACTTACTTCTTTTTTTATTTCTGGAGCGAGTAGAGCGCTCTTCCCCCTGCCCCAGCTTGAGAGCATAGCAGTGGCTCAATAAACACGGCCTGCGGGGGTCCGTCACTGGGGGCTGGCATTACGACGTCCTCCTAGGACTTGCTGAACAATTTGCTGCCAGACAACTCACATTTGGTAAAAGTCCCCAGCAGCTGTAAAGAGAGTCAGGGCTTGGGCCGTAGCCAGGCAGATGGAGCCAAAGAGACTCAGAAGGTGCCCTTGAGCTGGGGGGACAGCCACCCCAGGCGTGATGGACAGTCAGGCTGGAGAACATACAGGGACAAAGCCTCTCCTGTCAGCCTCCCTGGATGCCCCTTTGGCACCTCGCACTGCTCCAGGGAGCAACAGCAGCTCCAAGGGGCACGCAGGCCCTTCAGGACCAGCATCTTCTCCACTCCCAGACCCCAGACTCCTCTCAGCCCCTAAATGCACTGTCCCCCCCCATGCCTCTGCACACACTGTTCGCTGCACCCCCCCCCTCATCTGCCTGCTGAACTCTATCATCCCTAAACAGCCTGGGCTCCGGAGCCCGCTCAAGGATGCCTGTTTCATCCACGCTGAACCCAGGGCATCTCCGCCTCGCCATCCCAGGATTTCTTTCTTTCTTTCTTTTTCTTTTTTCTGTTTTGGTACCAGGGAGGGGCATTAACCACTGAGCCACATCCCCAGTCCTTTCTATTTTTTATTTTGAGACAGGGTCTCACTACGTTGCTGAGGCTGGCCTCCAATTTGAGATCCCCCTGCCTCAGCCTCCCAAACTGCTGGGTTTATAGTGTGCGCCACCACCACGGGCTCTGTGATTCCTCTCTCTTATTTTTGGTGGTGCTGGGCATTGAACCCAGGGCCTTGTGCCTGCTGGGCAAGCAACTGGCCGCTGTATCCCCAGCCCACTCTGTGGTTTCCTGAATGGATTCATTTACATGTTCATTTACAAAATCAGCTCATGCCTAACTCCCTCCAGGGATGGCTAAACAATGAGGAGACAAAGGAGTCTCAAAAATGCAGCCGGGGCCTGTTTTCTCCATGGTCAGCCAATCCTGATTCGAGATGAGCCCCACCCAACCCGTTCTCTCCTTGTTCCACCTGTCTGCTTCTCCCCAGGATGCCGGCATAAGCCCACTCAGCCTTTCCCTGGCTTCCTGTCCGCCTCTGGGAGGATGGGCCGGCAACAGCCACCCTTCCAGCCCTCACCGCACTGCCCTGGGGCCGCCCCAGGACGGGAAGGCCACATCTCAGGTCAAACAGGGCAGCCACCCCAAGCCCACTGCAGGGCCAGATCCCACCAAAGGCTGGGTCAAAGTCAAGTGGAGCGCGCAAAGGTTATACCCAGACCAATGACCTAAAGGACCTAAAGACATGGTGCATGACAGCTGACCCGGGGTTGCAGCCAAAAATTCAGAACCAACTACACGCCTCCGTCCCCTGCGACATCCGCCAGCAGATGGGCGGCAGTCGTCTCTCGGAGGAACCCAGAAGAGGCAGAGCTTGTGTTCAGGGCCACAACCTGTGTCCTTACACGTGGACCTCCCACAGCACAGGCAGGAGGGGTGTGGAGACCACGAGGAGATCCGTGGCCGCTTCCCGGCCCCGCCCACTTCTGGTCCCGCCCTCTCCCAGGCTCACGCCCACCTCCTGGTCCAAACCCACTTTCTGGTCCGCACCCACTTCCAAGCCCACACACACTTCCTGTCCACGCCCATTTCATGTCCGCACCCACCTCCTGTCCACGCCCACTTCCAGGTCCACACCCACCCCATGACCACGCCCACCTCCTGGCCCACGCCCACTTCCAGGTTTACACCCACTTCCTGTCCACGCCCACCCCTGGTCCACGCCCACCCGTGGTCCACGCCCACTTCCTGGNGCGCCCACACCTTCAGGCGGCTGACCTGGCCTTGCTCCCAGAGGCTTCCTTCTGGGCATTTCCAGGGGGGCATCAGCCTCGGCAGCCTGGACCCCACCCCGAGGCCTTCCCCTGCTTCTCAGGGACCCCACGGCCTGGACCTTGGTGGTCTCAGGCTGTTAGCCCACAGCAGCCCCCTGCTCTGGACAGCCTCAGATCTGAGGAGGTGGCCAGCCCTGGACTGGCCATGTTGGCTACCCATCTTCTCTCCCCACTGTCACAGAGCTTGGTTGCAGCGTGACATGAGCTGCTGCTTCCCCCACTCTCTCCCTGGGGCCGTCTCCCCACCCTCCTCCCGTGGCCTTCATGGAGCAGAGCGAGGCCATTGAGGCCATTACCCACGCTTTACTTCATATTCATGCAGCTCAGGAGGTGCAGCCCAGCAAACTCAACACATTTGCTGTGTGACCTTGAGGGGGTCACATCACCCCTCTGAGCCTGGATTCCCAGCTGTCAGCTCATTTGCAAGACACAAAAGCCCTGTGTGTGCCTATCAGCATGGAGTCTGACACACCCCATTTTGAATCCCAGCTCTTTCCAATGCTAGTTTAGGGGCTTCACCTCTCCAGTCTGTGGCGCCCCATAAAACAGTGGTTCCAAGAACATCTCCTGCAGAAAGCACCCAGTGGGCCGTCTGAGGGTCAGTGCCCACACCCTGGACGCCCTCCACCCTGCCTCACGCACCCCTGTGGGCACCATGTCACAAGGTTGGCAGGGGTTTGTGCCTCTCTGGGCTGCCCAGGGCAGCCCCAATCTCCTCGCCCTAGCTGCCAGGGCACCCCCCCCACCCCCCCCGTGCCCCAAGGAGACTCGGCCCGTGGCCGCTCTAGGTTATTCCATTTCACACAGGTAAAGCCAAGCCCCTGGGACCCGCAGGCAGACCTGTCACCCACCCAGGCCCGGGTCACAGAGCAGGTCTCAGTGGCAGAGCTGAGCAGTGGAGGGCAGTCCAGGCGGCCCGGGAAGCACGATTTGTACTCTCCTTGTCCATGGGGACATTCCTGGGCGATGGGAGGACACAGGCAGGCCCCAAAGCCCTATAAACAAATGTCATCCATGTGGAAGGCACAGCTGCTGGGGACTGAGAGGCAGGCGCCTGGCTAAGGATTCTGCAAGGTCTGGTGGGGAACGGAACCTACAGACACAGCCCAAGCAGACCCCTGAGCCCACTGCACTCCTCAGGTGGAAGTCACTCAACAAACATTATCAGTCTGTTCCCCCTGCCCCTGGGTCTGACCTGAGGCTGGACACTGGGAAGAAAAAGACAACAAGGAACTGGATGCGGTGGCACACGCCAGCCATCCAAGCAGTTTGGGAGACCGAGGCAGGAGGATCGTGAGTTCAACGCCAGCCTCAGCAAAAGAGGCCCTGAGCAACTCAGTGAGACCCTAAATAAAACACAAACATGGCTGGGATGTGGCTCAGGGGTCCAGGGCCCTGGGTTCAATCCCCAGTACCTCCAGGAAGCACCTGCCTGTCCTCAAAGCCACCGTCACTCCATTCTTCTTTCATGTGCCCACAGCCCTTTTGCTTTGACACCAACAAGACTCTCTTATATCTGAGTACCTGGGGCTCCACAAGGTCTGTGTACTCAAGCTCTGGTGGCCTTGCACATGGCCATGAGCACCAGCTTCACAGCAGGCAATCTGAACACTGCCTCTGCCTCATTTGTGCTGTGTGACCTCAGGGGCAGCTCCTTAACCTCTCTGAGCCTCCATCTGCACACACATCAAGTGGAGATAATTGTACCTCTTCATCAAGATCATTGTGTAGATGAAATGACACACAGAAGTCACACTTCTGGGACAGAGCCCGGCACCACGGAGGTTCTGATAAAGTGCGGCTTTAATAAGAAGAGTGATAAGATCACTGATGACAGCACTCTACCGGCAACTGGTGAATTTTAATGAAGGCAGAGAATCGTGGGGCTCAGGAAAGACCTAGGGCAGCTGCAGTGGCCAACTAGTGCCTCGGGTGGAAAGGCCAGGGGGTAAGGCCAGGGCCTGAGGGTTCTGGGAGAGTCCTGGGAGCAGACCAGCGCCGACAGGAACAGAGGCTCAGAGGAGCCCTGCCCCCCAAGCTCAGATCTGGGGTACAGGAAGTGTCCAGACACCACCCTCAGTCCCGCCACCAGAAGTCTGCTCCTGACCTGAGGCCCTGCATGGCTCAGCTGTGATCACGGACCTACTGACCACAGGGCTCCAGAGTGACGGTGGTGCCCAGCTCTCAGGGCCCGTTGTTTCTGGCAGACCCCACAGGCCGCCCAGCAGGCACAGTGTAGACGGTGCTGGTGACAGGAGGGGCCCAGGGTGCGGGATGGCGGGCACAGGGCCTGAAGTCTTTCTAAGCCTGAGCACCCTCGTGTGGTTCCAAGTCAAGCACGGTGGCCCACGCCTATCATCCCAGCAGCTCAGGAGGCTGAGGCAGGAGGAACATAAGTTGGAGGCCAGCCTCAGCAACAGCGTGGCCCTAAGCCCCTCAGCGAGACCCTGTCTCTAAATAAAACACAAAATAGGGCTGGGGAGGGGGTTCAGGGGTCGAATGCCTCTGAGACAAATCCCCAGAACCAAAAAATTAAAGATGCTTTTAAAATCCCAAAAGATCTAAGATCTCTGTAGCATCCCTGGGTCCGCCCTGAGCTGCTTCTTGGATACCTCTAGAGATGAGCAGCCCGTCATTGCCCTTTTTAAAACGTCTGAGCGACAGTTCACTCACTCATTTGAAGGTGTGCAAGCCAGCGGTATTCGCTTTCCCCACAGACTGGGCAACCATCACCAAAGCAATTTTAGAAAAGCTTCGACACTGAAAAAGAAACTGTCCCACCGGGTCCCTGGCACTGCTAGCCTCCTTTCTGTCTGTGCAGTTCTCTGCTCTCTGGAAGCACGGTGTAGCAGGACTCTATGAGTGGCTTCAGCCTGTGTGTAGACTGGCCGTGCTGTGGATCAGCAGTGGATGCCTTTCTATGTTTGCAATATTCTGTTATCTGGACGTATCACAGTTTATTTTCCATCCACCAGACAACGACCCAGCTAATGTGCATAATGCCATTATCATGGACCACGTACCTGCTTTTGTGTCGAGGTGTATTTTCGTCTTTCTCGGGTACACCTAGGATTGAAATTGCTGAGTGGTAGGGTAACACATTTTTTTTTTGTACCAGGGATTGAACCCAGGGGTGCTTAGCCACATCCCCAGCCCTTTTTTAGTTAGAGACAGGGTCTTGCTGAATTGTTTAGGGCCTCACTAAGTTGCTGAGGCTGGCCTCTAACTTGGGGTCCTCCTGCCTCAGCCTCTCAAGCCGCTGGGATTCAGGTGTGGGGTCTTCACATCTGGCTGTTCCCCAAGCAGCTGCATCCCCACGTTCACAGTGGCAGTGCATGAGGGTCCCAGTTTCTCTGCATCGTCACGGACCATCTGTCTTCTAATGGAAGCCATCCTGGTGGAGGGGTGGGAGGTGGTGTCTACTGTGGTTTGATCTGCATGTCCCTCGTGACTGAGGACGTCAAGCACTGTCTCAGGTGCTCACTGGCCACTTGTGTCTTCTTTGGAGAACTGTCTACCGGAGTCTTAAGTCCATTGCAGTTGGACTTCTGTGGGGTGTCTGCTGGGCTGTTTGTTACTGCACTGTGTGTGTACATATTCTAGCTATGCGTCCCTCATCAGATACGAGGTTCACCGATATGTGCTTCCTTTCTGAGGGTTTTCTTCTCACTTTCTCTGGGGGACAGGATGATTTCTGTTGCCATTGTTGGTTTTGAAGTTGGCTTTGCTGCCTTGCCCGGCCTTGCCCTGGAGTGAGACTCCTGCCTCAGGGTGCAGGAGCCTGGGGCTGACTGCAGGACAAGTGCCCACCCAGCTCACCTTCGTGAGAGCATGCCTGGAAGCACACGAGTCTCGACCTGGTGGTGTCCCCTCTCCCATGGTCTCCTCTCCTGGCTCGTGCTTTTGGTGTCAGACCTGAGACTCCTTTGCCAAGCCCAAGGCCTGGAGTCCACTCCTCTGATTCTCATAAGCGTTTGGTCCTTCTGCTCTTACGCTCACACTGACACCTGTGGCCCCCTGTTAAGAGCATGGCCTAAAGCAAGATCCAGATTCATCTTGGCCAGGAGGCAGCCAACTGCCCAGCACCATTTGTGGAGGAGCCCATCCGGCACAGTCTTGGCTCCCTGCACAAACAGCTGGCCACAGATGCGAGGCTTTCCTCCTGGACTCTCAGATCCACTCCACGGAGTATGTCCTTCCTTATACCAGGACCAGAGTTGCTTCGCAGGGACTTCTGACGTTGGGAGCGTGAGATCATTGGCTTCATGTTCCCTCGGGGGGTTCCTTGGCTGTCGTGGGTTCCTCTGGGTCCCCATGAATCACAGGGCCACTTGGCCACCCTCGTCCTTGATGGACATGAACCTGAAGGCCAGATTTTATCCGTGGCTCCTTCAGACCTCATGCCCGTTAGTGGGAGCCGAGTTCTGAGCCTCACGAGATCCTTTTGAACCTCAGCAAACCCAACCACCTGCACACCGATGATCCCCTTGGTCCTGTGACCCGGCTCTGTGTGACCAGGCCCCCAGGTGTGTGGCGGAAACACTCAGATGGGAAGGACGCACCAGTGGCAGGAGGGACGGTACCCAATGCCCAGGCCACCGCGGCATGAGCATCACCTGTCTAGTCACCAAGAGCAGGGACCAGGTGTCCCCCAGAAGCCCACAGGTGACAGGAGGTAAGAAGGTCCATAGAGGAGCACTAGTTAAGGCCTTCAGCCTGTCAGCACTGAGCCACCTGAGTGGACCTGGGTCACCTGGTGGTGACTGCGGCCAGGCAGGGTGGCTGGGGGAGGTGGTCATGGTGGCATGCCCTTGGGGTACATATAGAGACCCTAATGAGCCAACCTTTGTCTCCTGCTTCTTTCCTCCTCTATGTTCTCCGCCATGATGTCGTGCCCAGCCTGTGGCCAGAGCAGTGGAGTTGGCCTCTGTGGACTGAGACCTTGGGGACCTTGGGGACCGTGAGCCCCAGATAAACTTGCCCTTCTCTAAAATCATTCTCATCCCAGCAGCGAAGCTGACTGCGGCATGGCCCAGAATGCCCACGGGCCTCCCTCTACCCAGGCCCAGCCCGGCCTGACCCCTCCTCTCGGGGGACGAGGGGGAAATCCACGTTCCTAGGTGGCATTGCATGTGGGACACAGGACCTGGGGGAGCTGGGCAGTGGCACCTCTAGAAAGCCATCCAGTGCGGTGGCGGGGACAGCCAACATTCAGCAGCCAGGAGGCGCCGTGGTCTGCGAGGTGACCACTGAGGGCTCTCCTGGTCAGGTGAGGGGCAGCCTGGCCCATGGGGCAGGTTCCCTGGGCCGCCCAGAGGCGAGGCCGCGGCTGACATCTTGGAAGACATGTTGCTGGCTGACCACAGGGTGGGCTGGGGGGCAGCCCCAGCGTAGCACAGGGCGCCACCTGACTGACCGTGGGGGACAGGCGGGACAGTGACAGAGGAAGGAAGGCTTCCCGCCCGGTGAGCCCAGGCCTCACGCATGTTTGAGAAGGGGCTGATCGCTGGCTGGGGCTGCGCTGGGGCTGGGGCTCAGAGGTGGGCGCTTGCCTGGCATGAGCAGGCCACTGAGTTCCATCCTCAGCACCACTAAAGAGAAGTAAAATAAAGGCCTTGTGTCCACCCACGACTAAAGAATAAGCTAAAAAGAAGGTCATCATCACCATCGTGGATGCGAACACACGCACGGGCAGCGAGTGACCGCTTAGAGCAGGACCCAACGACGATCAGACCCCACGCTCCCCGGGGAGACCTTGCAGCTGCTGTGGGATGACGTCTCCGAATGGGTCCCACGCGTGACCTCCGTGAGAAACAGGGCATGACACATTCAGGACGCACACGAGGGCCTCCCGGGTCAGCAGAGTAAGCTGAGTGAGGGTCACTACAGGCGCCAACAGGGTCGGGGAGGCAGACGGAGACGGTGAAGACCAGGACCTGTTGGGCCCTCGTCCTGCAGGACAGGGCAGGTGCCGTCACCATCACTAGAACCCAGGAGCACTGTGCGGAGACAGCGGCCAGCGGGGAGGGGCTGCGCCAGGCTGCCCTCACCCCAGGTCTGCGCACCCACCTCCCCAGGATCCTCCCCAACTCGCCAGGCAGTGGGATGGCAGGGGCCAGTGGGGACGGGCAAGCTCCCAGGGCACAGGCTGCGGAGCCCCGGACAGGGAGCCCAGTTGGACAGGCGGACAGGACGCCAGACACATCCTCTCCCCACCAGAGCATCAAAGCTCACACTCACAGCACGCTCTCTACTCCATCCATCCCTGCCCGTCCCCGGCTCAGGGAGGTCTTCTTGTGATGACTTTGGGTCACACTGATCCAGCTAAAGAGACAATGACCATACGGGACAAAGCACAATACTGTGGAACGTGGTGGTGCACGCCTGTCATCCCAGGGCTGGGGAGGCTGAGGCAGGAGGATCGCAGGTTCAAAGCCAGCCTCAGCAACAGTGAGGCCCTCAGCAACTCAGGGAGCCCTTGTCTCTAAATAAAATACAGAATAGGGCTGGGGATGGGGCTCAGGGGTGGAGGGCCCTGAGTGCCCCCCCAACCAAAAAAAAAAAAACATACTACACACAATATTAATCAGGCCCGAGGAACAGTTGCAAGCCCAGGTACGTGTACATGGAGAGAAAGCCCAGAAGGAAATTCTTCCCTAGACAGATGACTGTGGACCACTTTGATTTTATTCTTGTGTGTGTGTGTGTGTGTGTGTTTTCTCAACTAAACAGAATGAACATGACTCAGTATTTCTTAATTGATTAATTTTTTGTGGGATTGGGAATGGAACCCAGGGCCTCACATATGCTAGGCAAGGGCTCTCCCACTGAATTATGTCCCCAGGCCCAATCTAGGGGTTGTGAGTGACTTCAGTGAGGAGGGCAACCGCCACCATAATCAGTTTTAAAATATTTTCTTCTCCCAATAAGATTCTTCATGCCACCAGGCACAGTGGTGCAGGCCTGTGATCTCAGTGACTTAGGAGGCTGAAGTAGGAGGATCACAAGTTTGAGGCCAGCCTCAAGAACTGAGCAAGGCCCTGTCTCATAATAAAGGTTTTAAAGGGCTGGGGTGTAACTCAGTGGCAAAGCACCTCTGGATTCAATGCCCACACTGAGGGTGCAGGGGGCGGGGAGATCCTTCATCTCTGTTGACATACAGCATACAGAGTATCCTCTTATCCATCCCCACCGCCTCTCTGTAAATTTACCCCTTCAGAACTCTCATCGGAAACAGTTACTTTAAAGCTGGCTTCTTTCACTCTGCATTGTTTTTGTTTTTGTTTTTGTTTTTAAAGAGAGAGAGAGAGAGAGAGAGAGAGAGAATTTTAATATTTATTTTTTAGTTTTCGGCGGACACAACATCTTTGTTTGTATGTGGTGCTGAGGATCGAACCCGGGCCACACGCATGCCAGGCGAGCGCGCTACTGCTTAAGCCACATCCCCAGCCCCACTCTGCATTGTTTTTTGAGATTCATCTATGGCAGAGCATGTATCAGTCATTCATTCCTTGTTTAGAGCTGAGTAGTATTCCATTGTATAGAAGTCCCCCATTTTACCCATCCATTCACACCATTTTCCAGAATGTTTCCATCTAAGACACTATGGAGAATGATCCACTTTTCAGAAATAGGGCAGAACTGGGGCGCCTCCGGAAGCCTTGGACCTGACCAGCTCCAAATTTCCCTAGCTTGATTCACTCAGTCACCTTCCCCAATGTTGAACCTTATCATGATGAACTACTATTTCCCTTTAAATTCTCCCTTTCAAAAAGGAAATTCCTCTTTGTATATATTCACTTTTTTTTTTCTTTTTAGGTACTGGGGATTGAACTCGGGAATACTCAACCATAGAGCCCCATCCTCAGCCCTTTTTATTTTTTATTTAGAGACAGGGTCTCCCTGAGTTGCTCAGGGCCTCACTAAGTTGCTGAGGCTGGCCTCTAACTTGCGATCCTCCTGCTTCAGCCTCCTGAGCCATTGGGATGACAGGCCTACACCACCATGCCCAGCTGTATATTTACATTTTAAATGCAAAAATACTACGCTTGACCCAAAGAGAAAAGAATCCTAAAAATAAATCCAAGGAGATACGAAGTACCAACACCCCATTCTGCCTGGGCTCTGCTGCTCCACCCTGTTCTAACCTGGGGAGGCCTGCAGGCTGGACTGGAGCCAGGCTGAGCTCTGACCGTGGCAGACCCCGCAGAGCTGGAGAGGGCGGAGGATGAGCCCTGACCCTACGTGCACTCCCACCACAGAAGCCCTGGTCAAACTGCCACAGCCCCGCAGACCAGGCCACGGGCCACCTCCTGCATGGGGCCCCTCCCAGCTCTTTGGTGCTTTTGGGTCAGGGTCTTGGGGACTTGCCATCACTGTCTGCTCCCCACAGGGAGGACGGCCTGCGTCCATCTCCTGCAGCAGCAGGCCCTCCCCGGCTGCTCTCTCCAAGGACGTGATGTGCACGATGCTCAAGGCGCCCACTTCCAAGTTCACCAGGAAGGGCAAGGGCAAGGTGGGCGGCCTGAGAGCAACTCCTGCAACCAAATGGCCAGTGTCCCCACAGGCCCTGGGACCTCCTGCTGCAGAACTGTTCCCAGGAGCCTGCTGACCCTAAACTGGATGACCGCATGCCCGCCCTGGGGGAAAGAACCACGGAGCGGCCACACCAAGCCGCATGCTGCGTTAATATTCATGGCCAGGCTGCCAGCTGCCCGCCTGCCGGGGGACCCTGGGGATGTGGAGAATGGGCTCATTAGGACACTGAATAATCCAACGATGAGCAGCCCCGCCAAACGCCCAGCGGCTGTCCGCCGATGGGCAGCCGTGTCCATGCTTGCCCAGTGACTGGCCACCTCTGCTGGACAGCATGGGGGTGGCACCTGCTGGGATTGCGGCCACCAGAGGGGGAGTGCATTTAACCCCCAGGAGGTGGCTGTCTCCATGCTTGGCCAGCCCTGGAGACACTGGGGCTCACGTTAGTCACCAGCACCAGGTCCATAAGGTCCCCGGGCACTAACTGGGGATCTGCTGTGTCTGCTTGTCCCCTCTCCTGCTCACTTGAGGTCTGGGAACAAGTCTTCACAGATGTTAACAGTGGCCAAGGTGGCCACCTGCCACTCCATCCAGGAAATGAGCCGGGCAGCTGCCTGGGCTCGGCCCCGGGCTCTGCTGGGCGCTCTCTGAACTGCCCAGGCTCCTGTCTGGAGCCCAGTCTAGAACCTTCCAGGGTCCCAAGGTCCCCAAGGCGCTCAGATGCCTGAGGGCTTGGAGTGGGGAAACGGGCCCCAGGGCCCCTGGGCCACCGTCCTGTAGGAACTGTGCTGCTCAGCTGCAGCACCCAGAGCCACCTGCCCCCGACCCAAACCTGGACAACACCACCCTGGACAAAGGACCCTGTAGTGGGGCTTGTGACCAACACTGCCACCGAGACTCGAGCCTGGGAGGAGGGCCCCTGCCCTAGACCCTGACTCCCTCTGCACCTGGCCCGTGTCCCACCCTCCTAACCTCTCCTGCTCTGTCCCCACGGGGAACCCCCTCACTCTCGGGATCAGGTAACAGGACTTGGGCCCGTCCTTGTCCTGCCTCGTGAGTGGCCTCAGAGGCCCCCCAGCACCCGCCTGGGGCCCCACAGGGGCCTCCCCCCATCCCTAGGTGCGGCGTCCGGTGCCCATCCTGGCTGTTGGGCTGCGCTGCTGTTGGTCGCGGCCGGCACAGCCTGCCTGCTGGCTCCGGGCATGTGGCCCCGTGTGGCCCAGCTGCCTGCCAGAGCCCGCTTCTATTAATAGCTCCCGCTCTGGGGACGCTCCGTTGCAGAGGCCGCTCATTTCTCACACCGGCTTGGTGAGCTGCTTACTCCGTCCTGCGGGCACGGGAAGGACGTCGCAGCGGGAGGGATGGAGACTCGGGCGGCCAGGAGAAGGGCCCAGAGGAGCCCAGCACGCCCAGCTCCTGACCACCCAGGTCCAGGAAGGACCCTGAGCTGGGACAGCCCCAAACAGCCTCAGCCAAGACCCCAGGAAGCGCAGAGCAGGTGGGGTGTTTCTGCCCTGGAGGCTGCTGTCCCGGGGCCTGGTGACAGTGGGGTCCTCGGCAGCCCTTCTGCTCCCCAGCTGCCCCTGGGCCCAGCTCTGCGGGCCTTTTCAACTCTGCCACAGGATGCCACTGTCCCCAAACAGGCCAAGACTCCCCAGGGAGGAGCAGGAGAGGGGTGACATTAGGATGGAGACTTGGGACAGTGCTCTGCTGCCACCACACATGCCACCTCCATTCCTCACGCGTCCCCAGGAAGCATGTGAAGAGTCTGCTGGGCAAGGCCACGGGGAGGACCTGTCCTGTGGACTCCCAGCCCTGACCAAAGGCCCCACCAGCCCATCCCGGCCGCCTGGGGGTGAAGACCTACCAACAGTGGGCTCCGGCCCCACCAGCCCAGGAGCAGAGGCCCAGAGCTTGGCGGTTCTGTCCCCAAAATGGCCCTTGGCAGCTGCACTGCGCGTGGCACATGGCCCAGCAACACCTCCATCAAAGGGGCCATGCGTCCTCTGCACGGAGCTGCCCGCTCTGCCACGGCCCGAGGCTCCCCAGCGATGAGCCAGCTGAGCCAGCCAGGAGACGAGGCTCAGCGCGTGGGTGACCGGGTTCCTGAGGGACCCAAGGCCAGGCAGCCGCCTCACCCAGGAGCCGAGTGCGTCCTGGAGCAAGAGTCGCCCCCGCCCCGCAATGCGCTGCCACGGACGGCTCCTCACTGCAGTCGAAGACCCAGAGCGTGACTCCCCCTCAGGGACATTAAGTGCACTCACTGTCACACAGCCACTACCTGTGTCTATCGCCAGGACTGAAACTCTGCCCATTTCCCCTCCCAGCCCTGGCGCCCACCGTCCTGCTTTCTGTCTCTGAATCTGACTCCTCCCGGGGCCTTGGGAGGGGACCCCTACGGTGTGCGTCCCCCTGTCGCTGGTCCATCCCACTGACCACCCCCAGGGCCAACCCTGCCGCATGGCACAGAGCACACTGACACCCAGCGGCCACCCGGCCACTCTGGTGTCCCAGGTGGAGTTTGATCTCACCAAAGTCTGAATCCCCACGGGGCAGAAATAACCAAAGCGGGTCTTCTCCCCGGTGGTGGGGATGCCCTCCAGAGGCTCTGGCGTGGCTACGTGGCCTTCCCCTGCGTGTCAACCCCCGTGTCCCGGGCCTGCGGGAGGCCTGAGTTGCCAGAGGACACCCAGACGTGGCTGCTCGGCCTGGGAGGGGTGCAGGAGCCCCAGTACTCCCACGTGGGGACCCTCAGGCTGCAGGCGGGAGGCCCCCTCTCCGCCCTCCCACCCAGGCACTGGCGGCCAGCCATCTCCCTGGGGCCACATCCTCCATTCCTGGGAGGTGACAACACTTCCCCCCCACCCCCGAGCAGGAGCCCCTCTGATACGGAGGTGACAGCGGGTGGCACATCCTTGAGGCTGACAGTCCTTTCGTGTCAGAGAAGAGGGACGGGTGGGAAGACAGGGCAGCCCCATGTCCACAGAAGTTCGGGGACACAGGCCTCGCACGTCCCGACCCACTTCCCGTCTGTCATCCAAAACCCTCAACTACAAGAGGGACGAGCTTGGGACGCTGGAGCCACAGCACCTAGGGAGGGACTCGGAACCACAGCGTCGCAGGGAAGGGGACTCATTAATTTCTGGGCCCCGCTCCAGATGGCACACCTGGCCCGTCTCAGCATTTCCTGAGCTGACAGACTCAAGCAGGAGGAGGGGACGAAGGGGACATCTTGTGCCCTAGAAATTCCCTGCCCGGAGCCACCTCCTGAGGCGGTGGTGATTGAGAGTCACGGGACATTAATTAGCTTTGCAAGGAGCCGGAGGCCGGCCGGGCCGTGAGTCAGAGCCCGGCTCTGAGCTCCATGTGTGGGGCCGAGTCCTCCCCTGGCCACGGACGCGCTAGGTGACCTTGAGCAGGTCACCCCACCTCTCTGAACCCCTGGCCCCTTATCTGAGAAATGGAGAGGACTCGGAGGCTGACAGGAGCTTGTGCCACCTGGGCCCAGGAGAACCAGCGACAGAGGCCGTGAGAAGTGACACTCTGCCTCCCCTCCCAGCCTAGAGTCCCCTCCCCAGCCCAGTCCCGCCAGAGGAAGGAGGGAAAGAAAGGTGTCCCCACTCTGAGGCCCCAGCGGGGCAGGAGGGCATTGGAAGACGAGGCCTGCCTTGCAGCGCCGTGCCCCAGCCAACAGGACATGCCACCCTCACAGGGACACTTGCTCCCCACAGCCACCCCTCCCCGCACCCCCGGGGTTAAGGGTTGTGCAGAGAGGCTAGCGTGCCTGATGGCCACCAGGACTCTGTGCCCCAGGGGCATCGACGTCCCTTCTCCCCCTGCCCAGGTGGCCTTTCCTGTGGTCAGTTAGTTGGGATCCCTGCTGTGTCTTCTGCACCCAAGGGTGTAAGGTGACCTTCCATCAGATGGCACCAAGTTCCCAAAGACGGGACGGTGCTCACCAGGGGCACGTCCCTCTGCATGGATGACATTCAAAACCAGTGCTACGTGTGACTCTGTCCGACTCTGTCATGACCTGGGCCGTTTGGCTCTGGGACACACGGGCAGGGTTCCGACGGAGGCTCACCCTGTAACAGGACCCGATGCGTAGTCACTAGGCAAGTGGCCAGTGCCACACACACGGAGTCACTCACCCCACAAATGCTCACTGGGCTCCAACGTGGCTCACCGAGTTTTAATTCGAGAGGACACAGCGTGGGGACAGGGGACAGGGTTCCAACGAGCCTGCCTGGGCCGCAGCCCGACTCTGCCGGGCCAGGCTGGCGTGACCCAGGACCCCTGGCGCCTCCCTCTGCTTGGTCTGACCGGGTGATGACCACGGCCACCCCAGAGCCGTTTCCATCCATTCAACAAATAACCACGGCGCATCCACCTCGTGAAGCCGGGGTGATGGGGGCGCTGGGGACGCGTCGGGGAAGAAGGCACATCTTACCTCTTGCACTTGGGTTCTAGGTGGGACAGGAGGAAGAGCGGATGAGGCCACAGGAGCCATGACCAGATCATGGAGGAGGTGCGCCCACCTTGATGACGTGGTGTCCCCTGGGTAAGGTGGAAAACTGGGGGGGATCAGGCAGAGGAGGCGAGGGCCGACTGCACCTCACTGAACCCATCGGGCCGTGTGCAAAGCAGATCCAGGGCAATGGGGTGGGGGCAAGGCCAAGTAGGGTGGGAGGGGGCTGGGGAGGGCCAGGGCTTGGTTTGGCTTTCATGGTGGGGCACCAGGAATTGAACCCAGGGCCACTTACCCAGGGAGCCCCGTCCACAGCCCTTTTTATATTTCATTTAGAGACAGGGTCTCGCTGAGTTGCTCAGGGCCTCGCTAAGTGGCTGAGGCTGGCTTTGAACTTGCGTTAGTCCTGCCTCAGCTCCCCAAGGTGCTGGGATGACAGGTATGTGCCATGGCACCCGGCAAAAAGTAACAAGTTCTTGTCATTTGCCAGTCACGATGGGCCTGGACGCATTCCAGTGAGTGACATAGCCACACCCCAAAAGACAAATGTCACGGTGATCTCACTTGCTGTAGGATTTTTAAAACTCAAATACACAGAGACAGACGGGGGAAGAGCCGTCCGCAGCGAGGGTGCGGGTGAGCGGGAGATGTGGTCAGAGGCCACGCGGCAGCAGGTGTGTGGGCGAGCAGCTCTAGGGGTCACTGAGGTGTCTGGGACGCTCTGGGACAGCAGGCCTCTGGGCCTGATGGGTTGAGGGGCACATGGCCTGCTAGTCACTCCCCCCTCGGCCCCTTCTCAGCAGTGAACTAGAAGCAGCCTTGACCATCCAGCAGGTGTGGCGAGACCCAGGACCCAGGACCCAGGCACAAGACACGTGGCGAGGGCTTCCAGCAGCACTGCCATTTCACGACCTCACAGCAAAACATTCGTTGGCAAAGTTGACCAGAAAAAAGCCAAAGTCTGATTTTAACTTGCTGAGGTCACAACACCTTGGGGACATCAGGACTCCTCTGTGAAAACCACCCCACCCCTCGGCAGGGCGGCAGGCCCCTCCTCTCACCCATCTTGGCTCTGGTCTTGCCGAGCTCTTGGTTCTCCAAATAAGGAAACAGGACAATTTAAAAGGTCCCATAAGAGATGGCTGAGCTGTCATGGACCATCCACGACTGACTGTCAGGTTAGACACACGGGAGGCAGGGTGGGTGGCTGAGAGCGCATGGGTCTTCACCAAGAGAGAGAGATTGAGGCTGGACAAGATCAACATTCACCTGCTCATTCACTCGTTCTTCCCCTCAAGTCACAAGGTGCCCCAGGGCCTTTGCATGAACTACTCCCTCTTACTGCAATGCTTATCCTCAGATGCACCCATGGCTCCTAGTCTGAACAGCTCCGCTCCCAACTCTTCTCCAAGCACCTCTTTCAGATCACTCAGCCACTGCCTCTAGAGGGTTTCACCTAGAATGACCACTTGCTGTGTGACCTCAGACAAATGACTCAACCGCTCTGTGCTTGTTAGTTCACATGCCAAATGAAAATTTAATAAGTACTTATTTCATGGGGTTGATTTTGAGTTTGAGTCGATGTCTGTAGAATACGAAGAAAAGTGCCTGGTGTATGATAAACCCTCCTCTTTCCTTCTTAGTAGTTCAGGCTGCTATCGCAAGACACCATTGAATGGGTGGCTCAACAACTGCAGTCTCTCACAATCCCAGACCCTGGGGAGGGCAAGGTCAGGTGCCACATGGTGGAGCTCTAGTCAGGAATGGGTCTTCTGATGGCCGTCTTCTTGTGTCCTCATACGGTGAAAAAACAAAGTAAAGCAAACCCCACGTCCTCTTATGAGGGCACTAACCCCATGGCAGGGCCAAGATCCCAGGTCTGACATCCCCCGCGCCCGACCCTCCCGGGGGCACAGATGGCCTCTGCATTCCCAGACGCCACACTTTCTTGGGTTGGAAAAACTTGACCAAGAACTGTGTGTCCCCCTGGGCAACGCTGCATGTGGCTCTTCAGCTGCCGACGTTTGCTGGTCACCAGCTACGTTTGCAGCAGCCCTGTCTGGTACTCCTGTGGGGAGAGGTGGGCGTCACCCCACCTGCCTTGACAAGGGCCCTGCGGGCCTGACCCCTCGCACAGACCCTGGTCACCTCAGTTCTCTCGGTCACATCACTCTGCTTTGCTTTCTGCGTCCGTCACAGGCCAGAGACGTTTTTTTCTTGGCTTTGATGGTCACCACGGGATCCCAGCAGAGTCTGCCCTGCAAGAGCAGCTGGTCCCAGGCCCCTCGCGTTAGTCATCTTTGCATTACTGCAACAAAATGCCTGAGGCTGCTGACTTACAAACAGAAAAGGTTGGTTTGTTTACTGAGGTTTGGAGGCTCGAAGCTCAAGATGGGGGGCTGGGGGTTCTGGTTTGGGCTCTGCTGAGGCCGTGGGCGCCAGCACATCGTGGGACAGTGTGTGGAGACGCCGACGCTGTCAATCAGCAAGGCCAAGAGAGAGAATAGGGCCCACAATCCCCTCCAAGATCAAGTTCCAGTGACCCAAGGACAGCCTGCTAGGCCCCACTTCCAAAGATTCCACGGTCTTCCACAGTGCCACCCTGGGCCTAAGCTTTAACCACAGGGATGCTTTGGGGACACTTAACACAGCCACGGCCATCATCTTTGCCCTAGAGCCTGCCAGTCCCATCCTGAACCACAGGCCCAGAGAGACCTGGGAATAAGGCCAGCTGACCAGCAGGCAGGGTGTGAGGGGATGCGGGGACAGAGAAGGTCAACCCGCCCACCTGCACACTGACAAGAGGTTGGGTGGTCCATCCCACAGCATAGACGTTTTATCACAGGCAAGACCCCCATTAGTGTCCCCCAAGGGACAGGTCTGACATCCCTTGTGCCTGACCCTCCCAGGGGCAGAGATGGTCTCTGCATTCCCCCAAGGGGCTCATAAATGCCACCGATTCCACGCTGGATCAGTGGCGCCCTTGAAGTCCCAGCGACTGGGAGGCTGGGGCAGGAGCAGCACAAGTGCCAGGCCGGCTGGGCCACTGGGCAAGACCTGTTTCACAGAAAGAGCATTGCACGCAGCTCGCCTTGGTCCTTGGGGACCGAGCCTGCCTTCCTGTGACGCACCACCTTAGGCCTCGGCCCAGGCTGCCCTGTCCATCCCAGGCTGTTCCCTTGGCTGCCGGCCAGCATCACACTGTCCCTGCATGTGATCCCGCTCCCTTCCCTGTCCCCAGGGCCTCTGCGCTCTCCTGACACTGTCCAGGGGACTCCTTCCCCGGCCCCTCTTCCCACAGGAGGTGGCCCGGAGCCATCCTGCTCCTGTGCACAGGGTACAGCAGTGCCCAGCCCACGGGTTCCACACACAGACGGGGCCCAGGCCCACCTGGGACATCAGCTCCCGAGAAGGGACAGGAACGAGAGAGGAAGGCCCGGGTTCCCCTCCCACTACCCAGCAGCCGGCTGCCCATCCCCTGTCGTCCACCCTGTCTGCTGCGGGTCCCCAGATCCCACACAGGGGGCTGCCCCCACCCCGCTCTGCATCTGCTCCGAGGAACACGTCGCTCCGAGGTTCTCTGCCGGTGTCCCCACTAGTGAGACGTGGAGCCCATCACTGGGTCCCGTGCTCCCTCGCCCCGCGGAGGCTCTTAGGTCTCCCCTTCCCCTCGACTCGGGGTCCTCTGAAATGTGACTGGAGTTTGCCAGCAGCCGGCGGGCAGGGGCCCATCACTGGGAGGGCAGCAGAGCGGGACTCTGGGTGGATGGGCTCCCAGGGGACACCGCGGCTGGCTGTTCTCTTTGACAGGAGACCCATCAAGCTCCTCGGTGCCATCTGAGACCCAGAGGGTGGACAGGGAGGGTCTCTTATCAGATGCAGGGCTGCGGCCCCGCCCTTCACGCCCTTCACAGGGGCTTAATGGGCTGCCACCCGAATGCCATGTCCTGCCCAGTGCTGTGCCTACAGCCAGGGCCACACCCGTCCTTTGGCTGGTGGCAGGAGCACAGGGTGCCTGCTCTGGGGACCTGCAGACTATGTCCTTAGGCCTCGAGGTGGGGAGACCCAGACCCCCAGAAGCGCCCTTGTGCACTCAAGACACCACCCAGCACCTCAGCATGGCCCTGCGCCAGCCGGGAGGTGAGTGTACGGTGGTCGAGGGAGATCTGCCCAAAGCCTCCCAAGCAGGTTCCACAGGGGCTGTATGACAGCCGGGGGCACACCAACGTCACCACTCCCCAGGCTCTGGATTCCCTGGCCACTTGGCTTGTCCACACGACTCGAGGACCCCACGGGAGCCAGGCAGGTGAGGAAGAAGACCCTTCCAGTGGTGACAAGTGCCCAAGTTGGTCTCTTGTCATCTCTGTGAACTGTCTCCAGCCCTTGCCACTGTGACTGGACGCAGCTGGCTCGTTCCTAGAAGGTACGCGCCGTACCAGAGGGAGGGGACAGAGGGAGGAGGGGGAGCCGGGGACAGAACAGGGAGCAAGCACACATCTGAGGCCACCCGCCCTGAGGCTTGTTTCTAGATCCCTTAAGGTTCCTTTCCACTCGGGCCCCTCTGAGAGGACCCTGTGGACACCAAGCAGGGCTTCCCCTGGCCCCAGGCAGGGACGCTGGGCAGGAAGCACAACCCCCTGGGGCATCTGTTTCCTGTACAGCCAGGCGAATGGCCTCACCCCCCCCCCCCCCC
>NW_026000168.1:18476906-18490835 GCF_001458135.2 Marmota marmota marmota
CCCCCCCCCCCCGGGAGACCTGCGAGGGTGGCTGGGTGCCCAGAGCACGCCCTGGGTGCCCCTTGGCTCCCGCTGCACAGAAGTTCAAGGGCAAGAGACCAAGGTGGCCAACTCCCAGCTGAGCGGCTGGGGAGATGGCCAGTGGCCAGGCAGGGCGACTGCATGGGAGTGGCACGTCCTCCACTGCCCACAGCCAAGGGGGGAGGACCCAGCAGGGCCGTGCTGGACCAGAACCCACCTGGCAACCCAGGCCCCTCCAGGGTTCTCTGGAGGCCAGCAGCCTTGTGGGCTGAGTGGGGAGCCAGGGTGCTGGCATGTCCCCACGGGCACCCCACCCTCACAGCCTCCTGCCCTCAGCAGCCTGGGGCACCTCCAGAACAGCGGGAAGCTGTGACCCACCCGTGAGCCCCAGGAGGTGGGTCCCCTTCCCCCGCCCCTCAGATAAGGGTGGTGTGTCTCAGTGGTGGGTGTCACGGGCTGGCACCCGGGCTGTCGGCTCCAGACCACGCGTGAAGTGGCCAGGATGTCAGGCCTCCTGAGAGGACTCCAGAGAAAGCGGAGGACAGAGGCGGGGGAGGACGTGTGGCTGAGCCGCCCCTGCCCCAGGCTTCTCCCCGCACACTCTGCACCCCCCAGGGGGCCACACTCAGGGCCAGCGGCAGGCTCACGCCCCACAAAGGCCTGGCCCCTCTCCAGGGACCTCTGGGTCTCAGGGCCCTCTCTCCCCCAGCTGGCAGCCCCCCACTGTCTCCTGAGCCCCTGGGGGGGCCCTGCAGAGCCACGTGGCAAAGCTGGGGCAGGAAAGGAGGCTCAGGGTGGCCGTGACAGCCTCCTCACGGCCTCTCCCCCACATCTCTGCTCCTGGGACCTCCAGCCTCCACCAGACGCAGCCACGCTGCCACCCGCCCCGTCCACGGTGCTTGGTAGGGCTGCTCCTGTGAGGGGCTTGAGGGTGGCTGTTTCGGGGGGAAGGGCCTGGCGTAGGCTGCCCCGGCTGCCCCAGGCCTTGCTCATGACATCTGCCCTTGGGGGCTTCCTGGTCACGGATGGCTGCTCATCTCTGCCCCCCTAGATGCCAGGCCTGAAATGACACTGCAGCAGCAAGGTGTCACTGCCCCTCCCAGGGCATCTTGCTTTGCAGGGTTTCTGTGGCAGGACTCCGCGTGGGGACAGGTCTGCGGTGGAAACTGTTTGCATAGGAAAGTCTGGAAATTCCTGCCCGGAAAGAGCCCTTCCTGCGCCAGCTGAATGGCCCGAGTTAAGAGTCCTGGGCTGAGAGCGGGGACAGCCCAGATGCCACAGTCCTCCTGGAGCCCGGAGACAGCACCGTCCCCTGATGAGACTCTGAACCAGGCCCCCCCATGCGCACAGTCACACTGGGCACCTCCACGGGCTCAGGATGCCCGAAGCCAGAGCACGGCATTCCCCATCTTCCAACACCCTCTACTTATACCTTTGGTCCCCGACACCAACTGTGTCCAAGTGACTGCACCCAGACTGCTGGCAGACCAAGGAGGCCCTGAGCAGTCACATGACTGTCCCAGGCCGCGCAGCAGTCTGCGTGTGGAACCGCAAGGTCGGTCTCCGGCTGCGAGGGGGCGCTCGGCGGGACAGCACGGGCTGCACAGGAGCGGACAGCACATGTGGCCACCCGCCCCTGGAGACGGGTACTCGGGTCACTCTCCCCATCAGTGAAATGGACTGGTGCCTGCCCCAAAGGCGCTCTGGGAAGGAAACCAAGGATGGCACCTTCCATGGGTCTGGCATGAACCTCTGTGGCTTTGAGCAACAAAGACCCAGACAGAGGGCCGCCCAGGGTCTCCTGTCAGCCCCAGGTGCTTTCTCAGCGTCACTCCTGAGACCTGCGATGGAGCAGCACTGAGCCACGGCCCCGAGGACTCCACTGGGGTTTTACCTGGGGTACGTGCAGAGAGGACAGCTGCTATTCGTGTGCAGCCCTGGACTCTGACTCTTGCAGGCTTTCCCATGCCCAGATCCCTGCCTCAGGGCCTTTGCACCTGCTGCCCCCTCTGCCAGGGACGCTCTCCCCACACGTCCTCATAGCTCACTCCTCTCTCCAGACCAGGCCTCGGCCCAGCCACAGCCTCCTCAAAGAGAAGCCCCATCCTCTGCTGATACCTTCTCGGTACTTGTCACCAGGAGCCCCACTCCACGAGGCCAGTGCTATGTCTTGTCTCCCCCGCGCCCCATGAGCCTAACACTGAGCTAGGCAGGTCACTGACAACAAAATCAGCATCCGAGGCACTGAGACGTCTGTCCTCTGCCCCCGCCTCGTCCTGCCCTCCTAGAAAGAATGAGCTCCTGCCTCAGTTTCCCAGTCTGCACACCCTCAAGCACAGCCCTCCATGCCAAACTCAGTTCAGGTGGGAGGGTCTCCCCCAGGCTGCCCACCACTGCCTGGGTCTGCGCCAGCCCCCAGGCTGAGGACCACAGCACCCAGGAGGGCTCTGGCCTTTAGGGACAGGCCCTGGCTCAGGGTGGCCACCTAGAGATGGCTCACAGAGCCAGGCGTACAAGTCCACCACCACTGTCTGTCCAGTGTGTCAGAGAAGAGGAGAGGGCTCCTCCCGGGGACACGGCCGGGCCTGCCAGCCTTTCCTCATCTCTGTCCTCCCTGAGAACGCGGGTGCCCTGGGTGATGCCCATTGCTCCCTGCAGATCCTCCCTGCTGGAGCAGAGGCAGGCGGCACAATTAGTGTCTCAAAGGAACAACATTAGAGTAAGTTATGAATTTCCTTTGGTTGCATTAAATTAAAATCACAGAATTCCCTCGAAACCCTGCCACCCGCCGTGAAGCTCTGGCTCAAACGTGCAGGCAGCGCAGCTGCGGTCAGATGAGGCCACCAGGCAGGCAAGGGACAGCAGCACGCCTGGCAGGACACTCATCTCGCCCCTCTGAGCTCCAAGTCCCCCTGGCTGGCCAGGATCTCAGGCAGGCGAGTGGGCAGGAGGGACACACAGGTTTGGCCGACTCCAAGGAACTGTCCTGTCTCAGCCCCCAACTCACTCAACTCACTCTCGCTCCTCTGTGACACACACACACACACACACACATACACACCCATGGGACTCAGGACACAGGAAGTTCCTAGAAATAGCCAAGTCCTGGGGGTCCAGGGCTTCATGGCAATGGGGTCCCTAGGAATGCACACACTCTTGGGACTTGAGGCAGCGGTCACTAAGGCTACCCACCCCCAGGATGCAGCAAGGGCTGAAGCGAATCTAGAAGGCCACGGGTCAAGCCCCCAAACACAGCAGCATCGGACTGAGGACAAATCCCTGAGCTCACCCCAGTGACCACCCCAGCTGTGAGCCCCGCAGGCAGAACTGAGCCTTGTGACACACGCTGCCACATGCTTGAGTCTTGAGGACACATTCCCACCTGAAATCAGCCAGTCCCCAAAGCCTGTGGACACTGTAGGAGTCCACTCATACAGGCCCCTCGAGGAGTCATTTATAGACAGAAAGCAGGACAGCAGGTGTCGGGGATTGGGGGCACTGGGGCCGTGGATGGGGAGTTGGTGTCCAGTGGTGGCGGATTCAGTTTGGAAAGAGGACAAAGCTCTACAGATGGCTGGGGGTGACACCGCACAACACTGTGAACGTGCTGACCTCCGCTGAGCCGCGCTACGGGTGATCAGGTGGTACACTGTTCTGCGCATTTCACAATAATTCAATTGATTTTTTTTAATGACAAATAAATAAAAGAGCTACTGTTGGAAGCTCTCCAGGGCTGGGTGCAGGTCTGTGGTAGGGCAGTCAAAACAGAGGGAAGGGGCCAGGCGCGGTGGCGCATGCCTGTCATCCCAGAGGATCGGGAGGCTGAGGCAGGAGGATCACAAGTTCAAAGCCAGCCTTAGAAATGGTGAGGCCCTAAGCAACTCAGTGAGACCCTGTCTCTAAATAAAATACAGAATAGGGCTGGGGATGGGGCTCGGTGGTCGAGGGCCCCCAAGTTCAATCCCCAGTACCAAAAAAAAAAAAAAAAGATTGCAACTAACAGGAGAGGACCAACGCTCTCTGTAAAGACCTCTCCCACTTAGGATGGAGTTATGCCCCAATAAACCAAATACAAGTTAAAAACAGCTTTAAATTAAAAATGCATTTTACCCAACTGAGCAATGCACACCACAGCCCGCCGGTACAACTTAAATGCACATACAGCTTTTGCAACAGCCTATGGCGGGCAAGATCACCTACCCAGGAGCCTAATCAATGCTGAAGTGTGGAACTTCTCACGTAGTAGCTTAGCAAAACACTCTAATTCAAGCCGAGGTCAAGCTGAAGGGCGTCTGACATGGACGTACTTCCCATTCAATCTGGAATTCAAGGTCAAAGGGGCACCCGCCACACTGGACTGAGTCATTTACTAAAGTAATTCCAGGAAAAAACAGAATCTGTCTCCCTCCCCAAGGAATTAGCTCTAGCAGCGATTCCCAGTTCTGCTGGGTAGCACACGACTGGCACCACACTGTGACCACATCTTCAAACTAGGCACCTGATGGTCAGAGGACAGTGGAATGTGCTGGACAGTACAACTTTTCCTCGTGGACTCTCCATGTCCATCAGTTCCCTAAATGCTCTGAGAAGTCGTGCAGCAAAGACTTCTGAGCAGATGGTCTCAATTCCTGTGACTTCACTGACCATGAAACATTCTGCTTCACGGCCTCGTAGACAGCTAAGTTTGGAAAACGCTGCATTCCAGGACTTTGATGATATGCAAAGAGGCCAGACATGAGCTGGCAACAGAAAGCAGATTTTAGTTTAACGCTGGAAATTTTCTAAGAACCACCTGGCAACCTCCTTGCTATTCTGTCGGGCCCTGCAGACCAGACCACAGGAACAATATCCTTTCTACTCTTATCAATGCCTGGGAGCAGATGTGTCAACTCGTGCCCCTTATTAACAATGACGCCTGGTGGGACATGGTGGGACACGCCTGTAATCCCAGTTACTTTGGAGGCTGAGGCAGGATTGCCAGTTCGAGGTCAGTCTGGGCAATTTAAGGAGACTGTCATTCGAAATAAAATTTAAGAGGGCTGGGGATGTAGCTCAGTGGTAGAGTGCTTGGTAGCATCGAGAGCTCCTAGGTTTAACCCCAAATCAAGAATGACGACTGATTTGGGCAGCCATGTGGCTTAGACACTTTGATGAGGGCCACCTGGCCTTGCCCTCAAAGTCACAGCCTCTCCAGGGCTGCTTTCCAGGCCACTGAGTGAATGCTCTGACAATTTGTCCTCCTCTTCTGAAACAGGAAAGGGGTCGAGGTGAGTCTCTACTGTCCTCATTGTTCGTGACAAATGTCTGCGTATCCGCTAGATTCAGGACAGGATGACCTGGCATGTTCTAACCCAGTTCCCGTGGCTCCATGCTTAAGAAATGGGGGCAACAGTTCTCTTCACGGGCTGGGCTCCTCCGTGGGGAAGGCAGCAACTGGGAGGAGGGTCTTGCTGGCCAGACCACTTCCTTCTCTCACACGCACACATTAGCCTCTAAGAGCCTCAGAGGTTTTTGACTCCTAAATAGCAGCTATGGAATGACACTTAAAAATTAAACAGAGGCTGGGGGTAGCCCAGTGGGACAGTGTCTGCCTAGCACGTGCGCGGGCCTGGTTTCCATCCCTAGCATGGCAGAAGATAAAGATAATTAAAAATGAACTAGGAGCAGAACTTCAGTTTGGGAAGATGAAGAAGTTCTGGAGATTCACGGAGGTGATGGTTGCACTACAATGTGAATGTAGTTAATGTCACTAAGCTGGACACCCCAAAATGGTTAAGTGGCCAATTTTGTGTTACATATTTTACCACAATTTTTTTTCGATTTTACCATATTTTAGTGAAACAAAATATAAGGAGCAAAAAGTAGGGTTCAAGTGGCACTCTGGGGGCTCTAGGCCTTGTGTGGAGCCAGGCACATGGATACCCAAGAAATATCTGTGTAAGGAAAGAAGTCAGGAGATGCTGGTGGGAGGGGGTGCTTTCCATACTGGCGACCGGGACCCAGGTGAACTACTCAGAATTTCTGGAGCCCTGACCTACAGAATGTGGGCAATGGGACAGTCATCTCCATAGTGAGAGGTAATGGTCCCTCCAGTGAAGAATTTTCCAGATGCTTCCTGCCTGCTGTGTTGCACAGAATCCATGCTGCATTGCAGGAGGCAAGGTTGGCACACGGGGAATGCACCCGCAAGGTCAGAGTGCTTAGAGTAACTTGTTCAGAGCCACACACCCAGCGAGGTGAAGCTGGGTCCCCAGGCCTCCTGTATATTGTGACATCCTGGCCATGACCAAGTCTCTGTCCATCTGTGTTCATGGTGTTTTATGGGGTGGAAGATGAAGGATGCTGGTCACACTCTGCTCCTTGCCCTGGGCAGGTTGTATCAGCACAGGCACTTTGTGACAACCTGGTGGCCACACTCCTGACTGAGAGCTTATGCTTCTAGAGGGATGTTCTACCCCCATTTTTCTTCTTCCAATTTAAACTGGTTCAATCTTCAACTGTGATCCAGTGAGACGGAAAGCTCAGCACTTCAAGTCCTGTTCCAAGGAGCCCTGGAGTGACTGACAGCAACACTGGAACCTACTTTTGATGTGATAAGAGAAACAGATTCATCTCCAATTACAATTTCAAGTTCCTGTCGCCCAACCCTGTTAGAGGAAGGCCACCGGGGTGCCATCTTCTTTTGCAATTTCACTGTCACCAATAATTCTCTTTGGCTTTTCCGCCGTGCTCTTGGGGACACACACCTCTTCTGATGACGACATCATTTTTGCAATTGCTGCTCTTGGCTCCTGTATATTGTGACATCCTGGCCTGTGAACTCAGGCCGCTGTGCCCTACATTCTCCTCCTCTTCTTCTTTTTCTTCTTCTTCTTCTTTAATGTCGTCTTTCTCCTTTGTTCAGCTGCTCCTGGCTCAACCCCCACCAAGATCCAGCTGCAGTTTCCCGGATGTGGCTGTCATGCCTTAACACTCAGGTTGGGGACAAAAGACCTGCAGAAATAGAACCTTGGAAGCTCTTGGAGCTACCCACGTGACCCAATCTAGACCCCGTGGGGACAGGTGCCTTCTCAAGATCCCCAGAGCAGGAGCAGAGGGACAGGTGGGAAGAGGACGGGGCAGAGCTGGGCCCCGGGAACCTCCTTTTGGTGGCCCTGGGGAGCCACCCCAGGGGTGCTCTACCACTGACCTACACCCGGGTCCTTTGTCACTTCTGAGCCAGGGTCTGGCTAAGTCGCTGCAGCTGGCCTTCAGCTAGAGATCCTCCAGCCTCGGCCTCCCAAGTGGCTGGAAGGCGACCCCCCCCCCCAATGCCCGGGGCACTCCAAGTCCCCAGGATCATGGGGACAATTAGAGAACCTGGGACGGCGGCACTGAGTTGTGACCGGCCACGCGCACGCCCACGGGGAAAGCTGGCCCTGGACACCGTCCTCGCGGGGCCCAGGAGGAGCCGCAGAGTGGCCCTGGCACGTGGCTGGGTGGGGACGCCGTCTGACGGGCACCTGCGGCTCCCAGGCCCANCCTGGGTGGCCGTGGGGGACACGCGGGACCGAAAGGCGTGGCTTACGCGTTCCAAGGCCGTCCACAGGCAGCTCGGCCGAGAGCCAGCGCCGCTCCGCTGAGGAAGCTGGCCGCCCCAGAACTGGAAGCCCTAGAAGCCCTCGCTGGTGTCACCACGTTCTAGGGCTGAAGAAGCCGGCTTCAGAGGTCCCTTGGAAATGGCGGCCAGAGAGGAGTACCTCAGGCAGGCTGGAGAGCACAATGCGCATGCGCCCTCGCAAAAATTCCAGCGAACTCAGGCACCCGCGCAAAGACTCAGCAAGCGCATGCTCACATGCAAAGGCTCCAGCTGCACAAGCCTCGCGCCAAGGCTCCTGGGAACACTTGCGCCCGCGCGAAGGCTCCAGCCCGCACAGAGGCTCTGAGCAAATGAATGCGCCTGCGCAAAGGCTCAGCTGCACAAGCCCCGCGCGAAGGCTCCAACAGGCGCATGCGCCCACGTGAAGGCTCCAGGTGCCCAAGCCCCATGCAATGGCTCCGGCAAGCGCATGCGCCCACGTGAAGGCTCTGAGCAAACGCATGCGCTCACGCAAAGGCTACAACTGCACAAGCCCCGCGCAGAGGCTCCAGCAGGTGCATGCGTGACCTCCCTTCCCTTTCCTGCCAGGCGCCTCTCTGAGAGTCCCCACCCTGGGCAGCACCAACTCATGTGCCAATCCGCTCCAGAAACACCCTCCCACCTCAAGTGGGCCTGGCCAGTGTCCTCGCGTTTCTCAATCCATCAAGTTGGTGACCCACAGTCACCAGGGAACCCGTGAGCAAGCCACAATGTCCCCCAAAGGTCTCCACGACCGTCCATCACAGTCCTGCCCTGCCCCCCCCCAAGCTTCTAGCTGCACACTGTCCCCTGCTCCAGGCCAGCAGAGCCCTCTTTGGGAGCAGCCCCTTCTGGCCCGATGGCCTCGTCCAGCGGGTGGGTCTGGACTCCAAGTGGCCGGGAAGGGGCGCCACTGGCCTGCAGCCCACTCTGTCTGCTGCTCTCTCGGGCTTCTGTCGCCCGGCAGATGCCCCAGCCGAGCGTGGCCAGGAACGAGCCCCATCCCCAACCCTATTTTGTATATTATTTAGAGACAGGGTCTCATTGAGTTGCTTAGCACCTCGCTGTTGCTGAGGCTGGCCTCCAATTTGCAATCCTCCTGCCTCAGCCTCCCGAGCTGCTGGGATGACAAGCATGTGCCACCGTGCCCAGCTGGCTTGGGCTGATCTCACTTGGGCTGGCCCATGTGTCTGTGGCTAATGGGCAGCTCCTCGCTGCCATCGGGGACAAGGGGTCAGTGCGGTTCCCTGGCCCCCCTCCAGGCCCCCTGTCAACATGTGGTGCACAGCAGCGCTCCGCGGCCTGATCCTGGAGGAGGGGGCTAGCGGAGAGGGAGCTTCTGGCTGTCCCCACCCTCACTGGGCAGCCTTGGCAGCTGGACCACCCCTCAGTAGCGGAGACGTCGATGATGATGTCTGCCTACAGATGGCCACACGCGGCGCTGGGGACAATGAGACTAGATTGGAGATTGAACGTCCTTTCGTCAGCTCAGCACATATCTGTGCTGCTCCAAGCACCGGGGTGGCGTCCCCTTGGTGACCCAAACTAAAGATCTTCCTCCAGGCTGTCTGACTCCTGCAACGTCTGACTCCGTTTCAGGCTATCACTTTCTAAAAATGCAGCTGATTAAAAAACAAAAACAGCCTTCGATAATTAAATACGACGATGTCTAATTTTTTTTTTTGACACTTAGAAATCACTTCTTCTCCAAAGTGCAGAAACAGCTGAAGTCGCACCATTTACCGCCGATCCCCTAGTGATGATCAGCACAAGTGTTTCAACCTGTCATTGCCACAGTGCACCCTGGGCTGGGCAAACAGGGGTGCTAAATAAATGTTTGCCAAGTGGGTGAATGGAGAGGTGTACTCTGCCCCGCCCCAAAGAGTGGACAATGAATCTGTTGACTGTGCTTCTCACCTGGGTTGTAAGTAACCCATCTAGACACTGCATACTGATCCCTGATCCTTCTCTGGGTGGCCGAGGCATGCAATAAACCAATGGCAAAAGTATCCTCTTTTCAGCAGGGATGAGGACACTTGAGGAGGAAGCAGAAGGCTTTGGAGCAAACCTTCCATCTTTTCTGGGTTTCTCAGCCAGCATTTCCACTGAGCATCACCAGAACATGCCTGAACCTCTAAAATAACACAACACGATTTCTTTTTTCTTTTTGGTCCTGGGAATTGAACTCAGGGGCACTCAGCCACTGAGCCCCATCCCCAACCCTATTTTGTATTTTATTTAGAGACAGGGTCTCGCTGAGCTGCCTAGCACCTCGCTGTTGCCGAGGCTGGCCTCCAATTTTCGATCCTCCTGCCTCAGCCTCCCCAGCGTTCCCTTGGGAGGGGATGCGCTCCAAGGTCCCATTGCCAAGACCTTCCCTGGAGTCAGGTAGAGGCAGACATGGCAGGAAATTGAGACCATTTCTAGATGAACCCACACTCCTCACGAGGAAGATGCTGGGACTCCAGTTTCTCACTCATCGCCCACTCTGCTGCAGGCTGCTGGGGAATCTGAACGAGGAGGATTATCCCCGGCCAGAACTCCGAGGTTGAATGCCAGCTCTCTCCCACCCTAGCAAGGGCCAGGGGTCTACCCCTACAGGGGTGATGTGATGATTCCTTCCCAAATAAATGTCTTGGGGATGTGGCTCAGTGACAGAGCACCAAGCATGAGACCCTGGGTTCCAGCCGCAGGACCAAAATCTGTTTCAAAAACTATCTGTAGAGCTGGGTGCACGCCTATCATCCCAGTGACTCGGGAGGCTGAGGCAGGAGGATCGCAAGTGGGAGGCCAGCCTCCGCAACTCAGCGAGACCCTGTCTCTAAATAAAAAATTAAAAGCGCTGGGGATGTGGCTCAGTGGTTAAGCACCCCTTCCTCGGCACCCCTGCCCCCTCCAGCTCCGAGCTCCATCCACGCTGCTGTGTTCTGCAGTCAAGTTCAGAGGCTTGGCTAATTAGCATAAGGCATGTTTACAAACAGGTTCTCAAGAAGGTGATGTGAGGTGCTTGTTAATTCACACGACTGAGAGCAGGTTCTGATTGGTTGTCTGGCGCTACCTGTCCCCCGTCTCACAGAAGCCCTCCTGTCCCCTGTGTGCACAAGGCAGAACTAGAGCTGAGTTCTTATGGGAAGGGGGGATACACAGCCCGGTCCCCATTCCCACCTGGAGGGAACCAGGGAGGATTCTCATGTTCCCGATCCCCAGGCCTGGCCAGGGCATTCTGTCCCCCAGATGTGCCTCAGGTGACCCAGGAGGATACAAACATCCCAACAGACCTTCCTGAGCCTCTGGAACTGGCCGTAGGGCTGTGGTGGCTGCCTGGCAGCCAGAGACAGACCTTTCTTGGTCCCAGGGATTGAACCCAGGGGTGCTTCACCCCTGAGCCCCGTCCCCAGCCCTTTTTATTTTTTATTTCGAGACAGGGTCCTGCTGAGTTGCTCAGGGCCTTGCTAAGTGGCTGAGGCTGGCCTCGAACTTGGGATCCTCCTGCCTCAGCCTCCTGAGATTACAGGCACATGCCACTGGGCCCAGCCTGTGTCTGATTTTTTTCGAGACCCTCTGGGGAGGTCTGGGGGGTTGGTTGTTAACCCATCTGCAACGACCTGAGCTCCAAAATCGACTCAAGGTTACCTAGTCAATGTGGCTGCCCACAGGGCTCTGGATGGATTCCCGTGCCTCCCAGCCGTGCCCGGGATGCCCCGGGCCTCCTCCTCTGCCATCCAGCTACGACCAACTCCACCGGCACCAGCCTGTCGGTGGGTCCCCCAGGTCCAGTCCCCCCTTCTGTCCAGGGCAGCCAAAGGCACCCACTTCAGACCCCTGAATAAGCACTTGGGTTCCTACGGCCTCACCTCCCTCCTCACCCCCTTCTGGATGGTGGCCCTGAAAGCCCTGTGCCCACCCTTGGGTGGCCTGTCCCCACCCAAGCTGGACGCTCCATTGCCAGGCCTGCCCGTCCTCCTCTGGGAGTGGGGCTGTCTCTCTCTGCAACCTCAAGCTGGACCAGATATTAATCTCTAATCATTTCCAGTCCGGGAGCTCTCGCCCGGCCGACTGGGTGTCAGAATCACTTACAGCCGGGGCTTCATCACACGAGCCGCCTGCTCGGTCCTGTGTCAAGTGCTAATTCAATAAGCGAGCCGATCTGGAGGGCTCCGGGGCTGTCCTCTGGGACGCTGGCACTCCACAGCCATCCCCAGGGCCACGTGCAGGGCTGCCCAGTCCCCACCCCTCCAGCTCCCCGTCCACAAGGGACGCCTCCGCAGCCCCCTGAGGGACAGTTTCCTATGGTGGGGCACCTTCTCAGCTCCCGGGGATCTCGCTGGGCGGTCAGTGTTTTGTCCAAGGTCAGGGGTCATCGGCTGAACAATCTTTCCCTGAGTTAGGCTTAAGGTCAAGTTCAAGTCTGTGGGAGTTGAGGTTTGGATGTCACGATGCCCCTCCTGTGTATGTTAAGGTCCCCAGGGTTGGGGAATGTCCCCGACTATGTCAGACACTCAAGTTGGAATATTAACCCCAGAAGTCATGTGTCAATGGAGGCTGGAGTCAGCCTTCGGGAGGTCATTAGGATCAGATGAGTCCCCTAGGATGGCATTAGTGGCTTTATATGAAGAGGTAAAGAGACCTAAGCTAGCCTGCTTGCTCTGTGTCACCACACAATGTCCTCCACCAGGTCCAAGGCCCTCACCCGATGCTGGCACCATGCATAGGACTCTCCAGCCTCCAAATCCATGAGCCAAATAAACCTCTATTCTTTTTTGATTTTTTTGGGGGGGATACCAGGGATTGAACCTCCAGGGGTGGTTAACCACTGAGCCCTGTCCCCAGCCTTCTTCACTTTTTATTTTGAGACAAAGTCTCACTAAGTTGCTTAGGGTCCTGCGAAGTGGCTGAGGCTGGCCTCAACCTTGCCATCCTCCTGCCTTAGCCTCCCGAGATGCTGGGATTACAGGCGTGTGGCGCCTGGCGAGACACCTCTGTTCTCTATAAATGACGTGATGTGTGCTCTGCAGTTACAGTCACAGAAAATGGATGAGGACACCGGCCTGCTGAGCCTCCTCAGGCTCATCGGCCCCTTTAACCTCCTTCCTGACCTGATCACTGCTCCCTGGACAAAGAGGGAATTCTGGGGGTGGCACTTAAGGCCCTCCATGTCTTCCTGCCTCCTGCCCTGACTCCACCCTGTGCCCAGACCCTGGGGCCACACAGGCTCAGGTGCTGCCCTTCCAAACTGGCTCCTGGCCTCCCTCTGAGGCCTGGCCTCACCTCCTCTGCACCCATCAAGGCCCATCCTTCCCACCCCCTTCTCTAGGGATCCTTTCCTGGTGGCTATAAACCTCCCACCATCCTCCACCGCAGGGGCACTGGGACCTGACACTTTCCACTGAACAAACCCGGCACATAGTAAGTGCTCAGTGAACGCCTGTGGCTCCAGTAGGAGTGCCACCTTCTGCATTCGCTTAGTGAAGAAGCCAAGGGACGGCCCAAGGTCTCACTCTGGTGAGCAGCCTGACCGCTCGCCACAGCGAAGTCCACGCCCACACAATGGCTTTTGCGACAGAACTATCTTGGCAAGATGCGTCCTCCCAGCCAGAGGCAGAGCATGAGCCGGGGAAGTGCCCGTTCCCCAGGGCTCCGGGGCAGGCTGAAGGATGCAGGGTTTACAGCCTAATGTCCTCACTAAGTGCAGGTGACCTGGCGATCACAGGAGACCCATTACGCAGTCCCGCTGCCACTCCACGCCCGCTGCTCTGGGTCACCCCAGGGCCCCAGGGCCCCTATTCACCCACCTTTGCTCCCGTCCCCCAGGGGAAACTGCCAACGCTCACCTGCACCTGCCATGACCTCTGATCTCCCAGAGATGCCAGAAAGGCGGGAGCAGGACACCAGGCTCAGCAGATGCCACCAGAGAGAAGGTCAACGGGCCCCTTCCTTGTGGGGCTCGGGAGGAGTTTCTGTGCGTAGTTATTAATGACTTTATTTATACACCAATATTTACTGCTGCTTGCGATTCAGCCGATCTGCTTTCAAAACATGACTAATTAGAGCAGTCGGCTGGCAGGAGGCTTCGGCAGGGACCTCGAAGCCAAAGTCGCCCCTGCCAGACGCAGCCCAGGTCCCATCGCGGGAGTGGTTTTGGCGCTTTGGGTCTGAAGAATGTGGGCCCAGGGGGCTGTGGGGAGGAAGGGGAGTGGGGGGAGGAGGAGGGGAAGAGAGGAAGAGAAAGAAGGGGGGACTAGAGAAAAGGAAGAGGAGGAGGAGGAGGAGGAGGAAGAGGAGGAGGAGGAGGAGAGGAAGGAGGAGGAGGA
>NW_026000168.1:18491403-18507940 GCF_001458135.2 Marmota marmota marmota
AAGGAGGAGCAGGAGGAGCAGGAGGAGGGGGAGGAGGGGGAGGAGCAGGAGGGGCAGGGGAGCTGCCATCCTCACCCAGCGGGTCTTCTGGGGGATGCTAGTCCCCTGGGCTCCCTGGCCTGACATCTCTTGCTCCAAGCTTGAAGGCGGGCGGGGTGTGGGCTGCCAGATTCCTGCTCTGACATTTCGCGGGGAGCAGAGGTGGCGCCGAGTGCAGGTGGACACCAGGATCCCCCCAGGAGCGGGGTGCCTCTTGGCCTCCATGGCGGTGGCTTCTGTCCCAGGCCACCCTGCCAGTCTCCGCCCAGTAGGACCAGACTGCAGACTCCCACTCGGTGGCCATTCTGTCCCACACAGGCCCACGTGGCAAAGGCGGCCAAAGCCCTGAAGTGCGGATGGCCCAGGTCCAAATGCCACCACCTCTGAGGTCACGGTTGGCCCTCTGCAACCTCTTCCCTGACCCTGAGCTCAGGCGTCTCCTCTGTGCCAGGCACTGAGCAGCGGCTGAGGACACGGAGACCTTGATGACCTTGGCCCTGACCCCAGCATCCTCTGGTGAGAGGACACGGTGTGGAGACCGTCACCTGCCCTGAGCCTGGGGGACAAGCCCAACAGGAGAGGAGTGGCGACCCTGGACCAGGCAGCTGGAGGCTGGGGCTGAAGGGCCAGGAGAGGACAGGGGTCCTCTGGGCTGAGCCAGGGCACCGTCACAAGGCCACCAGGCGTGGGCCAGCAGTCCCCAGAGCCGGGTGCAGCCGAGGCCAGAGACAGGCAGGCCTGGGCCTCGGAGGGCAGCGGGCACTGCGCCAGGTCCCTGACCACCCGCCCAGCACATGGCCAGCCGCCTCCCTGGCTCGGGCCCGAGGGGAGGCAGAGCGTCATGGGGGAAGGGCGTGGAGGAGGACGGCGGCTCAGGACAGGGCAGCCAGGAAGCAGGGCCAGCTCCACTCACCAGGGACAAGAAGGCACAGCCCTAAAGACCTACTTCCTCCATCCCTGCCCCTGCCTGCAGTTACCACCGGATTAATCCACATCAGTGGATTAATCCATATCAGTGGATCCCACCTGGCGTCCCCACAGGTCTTCTAAACAAGGCACCCCCAAGACCCCAGCAGGGAGGATCCTTCTGGAAGTTATGGTTCTCTGGGGGCCACCAGCCCTGTGGAGCATGACCCCATGTGGCTGCGTCCCCAGCAGGTCAGCGGGAGCCAGCATACTGCCCACCCACCCTGCACGGGCACTTCATGGACCTGGCCAGTGTCTCCTTAAGCGGGTTCCATCGGCCAGCACTGGTGACATCTTGGGAAAACCCACGGCTCTGGGAATACACGAAGCTGGTCGTTTTTGCAGTCTGCTGGGAACTCGGGTGACAGGTGGCCAGAGAGCCAGACCTGAAACATGCGTACCCCGCCCTCAGTGTGCGGGTGCAGCCCAGCAATGAGCCCCCGGCCTGGAACCCCACTTTCTCTGATAATAACAACTGAACCCAACAGCCAACGTGTATTGAGCACATACTACATCCAGGGCCGATGTGCTGGGCTCCGGCACCTTCAGCAAACCTCCTCCGACGACCCATCTTTGTCTCCATTTTATGAATGAGGAAACTGGGGCACAGAGAGGCTCTGTGGAGTACTCAAGGTCACACAGCCCTTCAGAAACCCTGCCCCCCAGGGTTAAACAACTGAGCTCCACTCCCACCCTGGCCATCCTGGGGGTGGGGAAGTTGTCACCAAGGACCAGGCCTGGAAGGGTACTAAGCCCTTGTTGCTGTCCCCAAGGCAGACCCCAGGCCACTGCAAGTCCACCTGAGTGACATCATGGCACCAGGGCACGGCTCTGAGGGAACCTGAGCAGGAGGGAGGGAGGAGGGGACATCATGGAGCCCCACCAGACCACAGCAGACTGGAGAGCGACTCACTAGCCAGGTCCGGCCAGGTGACACCAGGCCATAGCCACTTGTTTTCTTGGTCCCAGAGATTGAACTCAGGGGCATTTAACCACTGAGCCCTGTCCCCAGCCCTTTTTATATTTTATTTAGAGACAGGGTCTCACTGAGTTGCTCAGGGCCTCGCTCAGTGGCTGAGGCTGGCCTCCGACTTGCGATCCTCCTGTCTCAGCCTCCGGAGCCTCTGAGATTACAAGCCCACACCACTGTGCCCAGCAGCTTTTATTTTTAAGAAGCAAGAGGGTGAGGCACATGGCTCTGGGGCTCAAGAGCCCCGGAATGACCAGCCATGTGGCCACCCCTATCCTAACCCCACCATTCCTCGGTCACAGTTTCGTCATCCGTAAAATGCAGAGAACACCACCTGCCATGGTGGGTCACGCAAAGACTTGGTGAGGTTCCAGGCACATTTGAACTGACTGGGAGCCATGGTGGGTAAAGCAATTTAGTGAGACCCCAAGTAACTTAGTGGGAACCTGTCTCAAAATAAAAAAATTAAAATGGCTGGGGATGTGGCTCAGTGGCTAAGCATCCCTGAGTTCAATTCCTCCTACCAAAAAAAAAAAAAAGGTGAAGCAGGAAAAAATTACACAGATTTATCACAATTCTTAAAAATTAAACAACAGTCCTTGGGGGGGAAAAAGTACCTGCACACAGTAGGTGCTCAACTAACACCCAGCCCCAGCCAGCCTCTGTGCTGCCCCAAGACGGAGAAACACGGAGGACAGGGTGAGCACAGGGCTGGCTCACAGCTGGAGGAGGTGGCCCTCCCTGTAAGGCTCTCTGGTGGCCAAGCTGGTGTCCAGCCGTCAAGATCCATGTCCTCGTCCCTGCTCCTGACCGCCTGGGAGGCCAGCGTACAAAGGCCAGCTTCGCACAGGCTTTGCACAATGTCATCAAGATCAAAAGATTGGCCGGGTGGATATAAATAGCCCGGGAGCTCTTGGCTTCTGAGCCGGTGGCGCGGCCAGGCCAGGTGACCCCAGCTGGCCTTCCTCGAAGCAGGCTGCCCTGCAGATCCCGAGCAGGGCCGAGCGGTCCTCCTCCAGGTTGTGCTCCCCGCCATCAGGTCGCTGTCTGAGAACTCGCGCTGGTCCCCAAGCACAGGTCCCAGCCCGGATGCAGGACTGGCTTCCACGGGGTCCGCGGACAGGCAGGACGGGCACCCCTGGGTGGCGGGGCAGGGCAGGCTGTGATCCCACGGCCCACACTGTCACCACGTCCCACTGTCCCCACCTGGGCCCCGCCTGACTCCTACGCAGACCCTCACAGGTCTCCACAGCAGCGCCCAGGGACTCCCTGAGGAGCTCTGGCCACTTGCTGGTGCCCATATACAGGCTGGGCCCCGCCCCACAGGCCACGCCCCCCAGAGGTTGACAGGGGCGGGGAGCCAGACCGGCCTCGCCCTGTGGAGACTGGGGGGGCGGGGGAGGTGCTTTGCCAGAGTGGGTGAATGAACACAGAAGGTAATGGGGNTCCTCATTCCAGCCAAAATAATGCAGGCAAAGGAAATACTTCTGCCTTGTAAACACATGCCCAGGAAGCTGCTCACCCCACTTCTGCATATTTACTGGCCACAATAAGCATAATTACCAGGCATAATCACATAGGCATAATTACCAGGATGGCTTGAAATGATCTGTTTTCTGGTTGTCTCGTGGTCGTTCTTGTTGAAGAAAAGAGGGAAATGGATACTGGAAGGCAAGGAATAGTCTCAGCTGCGTATCTCACCCCTATAAGATCCAGAGATCACCCCCCTTTCACCTCCAAGACCCCTGTTAGTATTTTCCCCATAGGTCTGAAATAATAAGGAGTCACCCCGGCCTGCCCAGGTGTGGCCCTAGGTCAGTGCGCTAGTCTTACAAGGACCTTCCAGAAGAGGAAGCTTCCCGGGGCTGGAAAGAGCAGCCAAACCCGGCCCCGCACACAGCCGACCACCTCAGACATGTTGAGTGCGCGTGGCACACGGGGGCACAGGAGGTGACAGCCATGGACCTCAACGCCACGGCCCCTGACTTCCGTGTGGAGTCTGAGTGTGAGCCTGAGACCTCTCCAGCCATCTGCACCTTGGAACTATCCCAGGACCACACACAGGTCCTTCCTGGAGAAGAGCCAGGGCTTGGGCTGCTCAGCTGGGCAGGGTGAGCTGCAGGACCCTGAGGCTGGATGCAGGACGCAGACCTGGCTCAGCTCAGCCTGCGCCAGCAGCAGCCCCAGCTCCCTGGTGGGGGGGGGCGTGGCCTGTGTCCATCAAACTCCAGCCCAGAGGCGGTCAGAGAGCCAGAGCTGCGCGTGCGCAGAAGCTCTCACCTCCAGCAGAAATGAAAAACCGACCCTCTCCCAAGGGGGCGCAGGAAGATCCCACGCGCCCGGGTCCCTACCCTGAGACCCCCGTAGCACAGCACAGAGCAGAGGCTGTGAGTGGGGCTCAGGGTCCCTCTTACCAGCAAGCGCTCTTTGCAGGCGAGAGACCCAAGGTCACACTGCTTCCCCGACAGGCTCTGAGGTCAAGATTCAGGAAGGCCCTGGGCACCTGGATGCAGCCCAGATGTCTCCTGCCCATGCACACCAACCCGTGAGAGCCTCCATCCACCTGTAATCCTAGCGGCTCTGGAGGCTGAGGCAGGAGGATGGGGAGTTCAAAGCCAGCCTCAGCCAAAGCGAGGCCCTGAGCCACTCAGTGAGACCCTGTCTCTAAATAAAACACAAAATAGGGCTGGGGATGAGGCTCAGGGGTGAGTGCCCCTGGGTTCAATCCTCGGTACTCCCCCCCCCCCAAAAGAAAAGAGCCTCTATCCATGTAAACTGGGTTTAGACTTTGCTACGGTCTGAATGTGGAGATGCCCCAGCTCATGGGCTGAAATTCCTGCTCCAAGGCGGTGGTGTTAGAAGCAGGGTCTTCCAGGGGCAATTAGGGCACAGGGGAAGAGCCCCCATAAACGGGATTAGTCTCTTCTAAAGGAGGCTCCAGGGAGCTGAACCTCTGAGCCTGACCCTTTGAGATCAGCCAGAAAGCGCAGTCTGTGAATCGGAATGCAGGGCCTCACCAGGCGCCCACGCTGCCCCGCCTCCATCTTGGACTTCCTGACCTCCAGAACTGTAAGCAATCCCTGTCGCAGCTCCTAAGCCACCTGTCCAAGGCCGGCCCTTGTGACAGCAGCCTGAGGCATGGAGATTTGAAGCGCCATCCCATGGAGAGATCAAAGAAGCTACCTTTACAACAGAACAGTCCAGCTGTCACTCCAAAGAAGGAAAAGCTGTCCTTCCCGTCACCTCGGGCAAGCAGGATAGGAATTAGGGGCAGCTGGTGAAGGAAAATCTGGAAGAATGTGATGAGCCGGCACCTGCCCAGCCTGGCCTTCAGCCCTGAGTCAGCACATTTCTTCCTTTTTTTTTTTGGTACCAGGGATTGAGCCCCAGGGGTGCTAACCCCTGAGCCCCATCCCCAGCCCTTTTTATATTTTATTTAGAGACAGGGTCTCCCTGAGTTGCTTAGGGCCTTGCTAAGTTGCTAAGGCTGGCCTCCAACTTGTGATCCTCCTGCCTCAGCCTCCCCAGCTGCTGTGATGACAGGCGTGGGCCACTGCGCCCCGCAGTCTTGAACTATTTTGATGAGGCTCTCTTACCCTTAGAAAGTTCTAGCATGCAGCACCACTGCATATAATTTTATGTAATGAAATTATATGCAGATACATATCGTCACATTATCATGTTATGCATATTGTAAAAGACCCCAGGAAAAGGACCTCGAAGATTGAGATTAAATAATATATGGAAATAGAAACTCTGACATGGTTTCTCCCTGGACCTCAAAGGACTGTGTTCTGCTTCCCCAGGGGCGTGCATGCTCCAGTTTGGAAACCCTGGCCTTTCCCACCCCACAACTGTGGATGTATATGAAATATGTCGCTTTAAATATGTTTGCATGGGGCGGGGCTGAAGGTGAGTGGGGCGTGGCCACTACCTGCCCCATAGAGGGAGAGGCGGGCACCTGGGAAAACAGTGGTCAAGAGTGAACAGAAGCTCCCATGGGAACCCAGGGCTGCAGCAACACACGCGATAACGTGAAAAGAAGACTTATTCTGACATGAATTAAAAATGATAAAAAGTCTAAGATGGAAGCCCATCCTTCAGGCAGATTTGAAAGGTAGGAGGCTGAGGCAGGAGGATCATAGGTAGGAGGCCAGCCTCAGCCACTTAGCAAAGCCTTAAGCAACTCAGGGAGGCCCTGTCTCTAAATAAAATACAAAATAAGGCTGGAGATGTGGCTTAGTAGCTGAGTGCTCCTGAGTTCAAGGTGTGGCCAGGGCCTTCCAGGCAGATGGAAGGGCACCCATCTGGGACCAGGGACAGTTGGGGGGGGCTGGCGCGAGATGAACCAACCAGTAGGCACCTGGCCACCCCACCTGGACAAGTTTGTGAGCCGGAGTGCATTCGGACGCACAACTGCGTCCGAGGCTGGCTTGGTTTCCCGTCTGTGGCTGTAACACAACGCCTGAGACCAGGTGGTTTACAAAGAAGAGGGGTTCGTGTGGTTCAGGGTTGTGGGAGTTGGGACAGTCTAAAGGCCTGGTGCTGGTGGCATCCCTGCTGCACCTGAGCACGACAAGGGCATCACGTGGGCATGGTGAGACACAGGGCACGCTGGCTTGGGACTCCCTCCCTCTTCTTATAAGGCCACTAACACCACGACTTGGGGGCCCCACACTCATGACCTCATCTAATTACCTCCCAAAGGCTGACCTTGAACACTGTTAACGTTTGGCAATTAAGTTTAAGGCTCCCACATGAGGTTTCCTGGGGAGACACTGAAAGTGTAAGTGGGGATGAGAAGAAGCAGGAGGGGGACTTCCTACCGGCTTACCACCTGGTGGGCACAGGGCTCCCTAGAGGACAGCCACCAGGCAGACATGATGTCACTCACGATACCCTTACTGCCAGGAATGTGGACATGGGACTCTAGGTGACTGGAACAGTCAACATCCATCTGTGGGTGATGATTCTCCCAGAACCCTCTTCTCTGTGGCTGCCTTGGCTCAGGATGCTATTGGGAGGTGGTGGAGCCTTTAAGGGGTGGAGCCTAGTGGGAGTCCTTAAGTCATTGGGGCGTGGCCTTGAACAGGATTGTGAGACCCTGCTCTCTTCCTCTCCCTTTCAGCTTTCTGGCTGCTGCAAGGTGAGCACCTTATTCCTCCTCCACATTTCCCTCCATGATGTCCTGCCTCAGCACAGGCCCAAAGCAATGAGAACCAACCGATCATGGACTGAAACCTCCAAAACCATGAGCCAGAATAAACCTTTCCTCTTTTTAATTTGCTTGCCTCAAGTATTTTGTCACAGTCACAGAAAACGGACTACCAGAGGAATCCTGCATAGATGGGTCCTCACACGGGGACTGGGACGGGCTGCTGCATTCTACACAGACAGAAGCAAGAACTGGGCACACCACCCGAGGGCAAACCACACGAGAAACGTCACCAGACTTGGAGGAAGGAGGATGACAGTGTAGGATTTGAGCAAACCACATGTGGAAGATTAAAAAGACTTCTGCAAATCTTGGCTCTAAGCCCTGGTCAAACTTGGACCTGTAAAATCTTGAGATAGAATAAAATGGTGGTTGTTTTAAGACTCTGAATTTTAACTTGCTACACAGCAACAAAGAGCCATCACACTCAGAGCGACCAGATGATTGACTGACTCAGTCATTCAATACCTACTCATTAAAACCTAACCCAAGGCAGGGCTCCTTATAGGAACAGCAGAGACAAACCATCCACCCCCCTTGTCCCCAGGGAGCTTCTGGGCTGGTTCCTTGGTGTCTACCCAGTTTGTCATGGACCCACATCCGTGTCTGGCCATTCTCTGCCCCCAGGGTCTGTCACTTCTGGACTTCATTCTGCCTTGGAATGATGAGCTTTATTCCTTGACCAGTTCCTTCCCCTACTCTTGTTCTCTCTCTCAGTGAGAATAAGAAATGTGGGGTGCTCTGTCTCTGGAGCCAGTTCTATTAAGCTCTAAAAAGTCCTCTATGAACTACAATAACCAAGAAGAAAATTAAGATATTGTACTAGAAAACATCTAAGGCTGGGCACAGTAGCACACGCCTGTAATCCCAGTAGCTTCGGAGGCTGAGGCAGGAGGATCACAAGTTGGAGGCCAGCCTCAGCAACTCAGAGAGACACTAAGCAACTCAGGGAGCCCCTGTCTCTAAATAAAATACAAAATAAGGCTGGGGATGTGGTTGAGTGCTCTTGAGTTCAATCCCTGGTACCAAAAAAGAAAATGTCTACCTCAAACAAAAGAAGAGAATTGTAGAGGAATACAGGAAAAGAGACCTCAGACGTATAAACAACAAAACTGTATAAATGAATCCCACCTTATCAATAATTACATTAAATGTAATGGATTAAACAACTCCAATCAAAAGACAGAGACTTGCAGAAATGAATAGAAAAAAAAACAACATAATTCCCTTATATGCCATCAAGAGCCTCATTTTAGATTCAAACAGGTTAAAAATAAAGCAATGAGAAAAGATACATCCTGCAAACAGTAACCAAAAGAGAGTTACCGTAGCTCTATTAATATATACAGAAAAAATAGACTTAATGAAAAATATTGTTACTATGAACAGAGAAGAACATTTTATAGCGGTCCAAGAGTCAATCCAACAAGGATGCATAGCCATCATAAACACATACGCACCAAACAACAGAACCTCAAAATACATAAAGCAAAAAACTGACAGAAATACAGGGAGAAATAGACAATTCAAGAGCAACAGCTGGCAACATCAATACCTTGCTTTTTATCATAGAAGGAAGCAGCAAATCAACAAGAAAATAAAAGACTAAGAACACCACAAACCAACGAGACCCCACAGACACGTAGAGAACATTCGACGCACAGGAAAGAATACATATTCTACGGTGTACAGGAACGTTCTCCAAGAAAAATGGGTCATACCTTAGACCTTCAAATGCATTTCAATAAATTTAAAAAGACTGACATTACCCAAGATTTGCTCTCTGAACACAATCAACTGAAATTAAAAGGGTCCCCTCAACGTGTCTCGATGACATCTCTGATAGGGACGTGCTGGACTGGTGCTTGCTCAAACTGACCACCCTAGTCTCGGAGCCCTCGTTCCCCCATCTCTACAGTGATGGCAATCACGGTCCCTACCTCACAGTTATAGCAAGTATTCACAACAAGCAGTCGAGCATCACGGTTATTATTACCCCAGGTTGACAGAGGTGGTGACAACCGTCCATTACATTCACTCTCAGAGAGGAGAGTCATATTTATGCCATGGCTCAGACTTTGCAAGTGGAACTTGGGACTTTCTGCAGCCCTGCAGGGTCACCTATGAACGGGGAAACACTGCGGGTGGTGAAGCCCTGGTACAGAAGTGTCTGTTGGTCCTTATCCGTGAGCCCAGCTCACCCTAAGGGCCGCGGAGGTCAGTCCATGGGTGAGATTCAAATGGGGACAGTCAAGGTTACTCTGGACACCCCTCTGACCTCGAGATGAGAGCTGGTTGCAACTAGAACCTCAAGAAGACTGGACAAAGGTGTATGTAAGCCTTTGGGAGGGGATAGAACCTTCCAGATATTCCTGCTATTTTATGGGAAATTATCCATTCAGTTTGGTTTGGTTGGGTCCCAGGGATTGAACCCAGGGGCACTCAATCACTAGGCCACCTCCCCAGCCCTATTTTATATTTTATTTAGAGACAGAGTCTCCCTGAGTTGCTCAGGGCCTCACTCAGTGGCTGAGGCTGGCCTCCAACTTGCGATCCTCCTGCCTCAGCCTCCCAAGTTGCTGGGATGACAGGCGTGCACCACTGCAACCCGCCCAGTCCTTTGACTCTCTGCAGATGTGATGCTCTTGATCCAAGTGCAGCAGGACATCAACCTAACATATGTGCTCCCAACCAGCAAGCTTGGGGACAAAGCCAGAAAAGGGGCACTGGTCCTAATCCTTGCATTTGACCCAGTGTCTGAAGCAAATCTTGCAGGAATGAGAATATGCAAAAATGCACGGGCCCCTCTGCGCAGAGCTCTCTGGGAGCTTAGCAGATACTCGCATTTTGAACAGGGAACGCGGGCCATCTCAAGAAGTAGCACCCAGCTGCGCTGCGGGCTTGGAGAATGCTTCCTGGGTCACCCGACCAGCTGGGTGCCACCACCACTGGCTGTTTGGCTCAGCATCGAAATGACTTCCCCAAGGTGACCCAGCTAGCCATCGAGAGCCAAATCCCTGCTCAAAGTTTAAAGCCACAGCTGTCTCTGGGCGGGTGAGCCGGAGTTATTGTGGGTTCCCAAAGCCAAAAATCTGGTGGGTTGACCAGACCACAGTTGGAAACAGCTCCATGAACAGCTCTGAAGCCTGGGTTCCGCGGACATAGGGATCTGGGTGCAAAGCCACTGGGTGACTGTGAACAAATAGCTCAACCTCTCTGACCCTTGGTTTTCTTTTTTTTTTTTTCCTTTTTGTTTGTACCAGGGATTGAACCCAGGGGTGCTCAATCCACACTCCCAGCCCTTTTTAAAAAAATTATTTTATTTAGAGACAGGGTCTCACTGAGTTGCTTAGGGCCTCGCTAAGTGGCTGAGGCTGGCCTCGAAGCTGCGATCCTCCTGCCTCAGCCTCCCAAGCCGCTGGGATGACAGGCGTGTGCCACCCCCCCACCAACTGAGACTTGGTTTTCACATCTGCAAAATGGGATGCTAACACTCACGGAGCTATGGTGTCCACGGAGGGACTGAGGAGAACGTCCCCAGACACGGCACCTGGGAAGGACCTAGTTATTCCTGTGGTTTTATTATAACCAGAACATTTTAAGGGTCAGTGCAAATCTGTCCTATGTCCTCCCATGTCCTGCCTTCCCTTGGAAGAAGCTAAGCATTTCCAAGTCAGCCAGGTGCAGCTCAGAGGGCTGAACCCGCTCGCTCACCGGCCCCTCCAAGCCTGAAATCTAGGTGCTCAGCAAGCTCAGACCCGGGGGGGCTGCTCGGAGCCCCTGGGCTTCCCCTGGGCCCGCGGTCCCCACTCACAGATCCCCCACATCCACCAAGGACGCTGCTCGGCCGCACCTGCCTGGATACCCTCCTCCTTTGCCTTGTTCCTCAAGTCCCGGCTCCGTGTCACCTTCTCCAGGAAGCCCAGCCAGCCTACTTGGCCCCACCCTGCACCCTGACCCACGCCCTCTGGAATATTCCATGCACACTCCACATCCTGACCCTGTCACTGCTTCTCAGTGGGAAGCTGCCCTAACTGGGGACCAGCCCCATCTCCCCAGCCCGGGGACGGGGGAATAGAGGAGGTGCCCATCACGTGTCTGGAGCACTGAGCCCAATTCCTGGCCCTCAGGAGGCGCTCTGCCAGGCTCGCCGTCCACGTGGTGCTAAACACCCCCACGGGCAGAGATGGAGGCCATAAAGCAAATATTGCAAAACCTTAATTATGGAACGTGGAAGGAGGGAGGCGGGCCTCGCTCTGCACGGGCCTCGCCCCAGCTGCCCGCTGACCCATTTGATCTCACAGTGCCAGGGCCCAGAGGCGGCCTCTACGTCTGATCTCCCTGTAGGGAAGTAGCCCCTCTCTCTTTTTGGGGGGTACCAGGGACTGAACCCAGGGGCCCTCGACCCCTGAGCCCCGTCCCCAGCCCTATTTTGCATTTTATTTAGAGACAGGGTCTCCCTGAGTTGCTCAGGGCCTCGCTAAGTGGCTGAGGCTGGCCTCCAACTGGCGATCCTCCTGCCTCAGCCTCCGCAGCCGCTGGGATGACAGGTGTGGGCCACTGCACCCGGCCACCCGGCTCATTTATTACTGTGACAGCGAGTAACAAGGGCTGGGGCTTTGACATGGTTGCAAAGTCGGAGTTCCTGCAAGTGTGTCTGCAGCAGGGGACTGACTAGGTGCCCAGAGGGCTGGAGGGTCCCCAGCGCACAGCTGGGCAATGGGGGTGGGGCAGGCATTGTCCAGGGCTTGACAACTGTCATAGCCCGTCCTGTGCACCCCGCCTAATTCCCTGTCCTCACCAGCCTGGAGGAGGGGCCGGACCGAAGCCCCCAAGGTCCCCAGGGGCTGGGAATTCTGGCTCATGTCACTTAGTGTGGCTTGGTCCTTGGGGAATGGGTCCAGCGGCAGTCTGGCCTGGGGCTGTGACCGGGTGGGGGTTAGCAAATCAGAGGCCATGAACTCAGCTGGCCTCCCGGCCTCCTCTGTAGCTCAGACTCCACTTCAATGAGGTCGAGTCCAGGTCCCTCCCAACGCCTGGCTGTTTCTGCCTGTTTCTTCAGGGGCTTGGTGGCCGTGACCCAGATGACACCCTGCTCAGCAGTAGAGAAGGGAGCAGGTCCCAAGTTAAGCAAAGTGGCTCTTGTGTTCAAAAATAAGGGGGGGGGACCACAAACGACATGATGAGCTGCCCGAAACGACGTCACACACAGAACAGCTGACAAATAGCCACCCAGCCGATAGGGAAAAATTGCTGATGTCCCCAAATGTCTGACGGCAGGCCTGTACACTGTGACCAACCAGTCACACTGTCCTGACCACCACCCCCTCCCCAGCAAGGCCTGGAGATCTGAGATCTGGGCAGGGCACCCAGCCCAGAGAGAGGACTCCAATCGGAACCAGGAGCAGCGCTGGGCTGCCTCTGGCGCCCGGCGCCCTCTCTGATCCTCTGGGCTCCAGCTAGATAAAAGAAGCATCCTCTGATTTATTTCCCAGGTTGTAAAATAATCATTTGCTCGGCTTGTCAGACGGCGGGGGGGAGAGAGCGTCAGAGACTTCCTCGCCTTTCTGCAGACGCTGCCATCACGGGAAAAACAGGACTGGCTCACCCGCCCTCCTCGTCTGCGACATTTTATCCGACCAGGACCCGTGTCCCAAAGTGTGGCGCAGTTCGTTCCTGACCAAGAGACCTCCTCCCCGACACTGGATACAGGCTTTATCTCGCCTGGGAGAACAAAAATAAGTCTTTAATGAAAACGTGAACACAGTGTCTCCTGCCACGCTGACAGATCAGAATAAGGTCCCCTACTCTTTTTTAATTTTATTTATTTTTTGGAACCAGGGGTTGAACCCAAGGGCGCCTAACCACGGAGCCCGGTCCCCAGCCCCCCCTCCCTTTTTTATTGTTTTATTTAGAGACAGGGCTTCGATGAGTTGCTTAGGGACTTGCTCCGTGGCTGAGGCTGGCCTCCAATTTGCGATCCTCCTGCCTTGGCCTCCTGAGCTGCTGAGATGACAGGCGTGTGCCCCCGTGCCTGGTGGTCCCCTACTCTTAGGTCAGGTGGGGAAAGAATGTGCACAGAGTGTCCCCCAGGACCCCAGCTTTGGTACCTCCAGCCACTCTGGAGACTGACAGGGGTCTCAGAGGCTCGTCGCCGGGGACCCTCCTAAGCAGGACTTTCTGTGCCGTCCGCCGGCCACCCATCAGGACAGGCTGGTTTCGCCTTGCCGCCCCCACTTCCGCGGCCATGCCTGTATGGCCTTCAGATGATGTGCCACCATCATGGTTAATGTCACCCAGAAAGAGTGCCTGTTTGGGAAGTCAACAGAGACTGCCTGCCTGCCACGGGAAGCCTCCCCCGGAGTGAGTCACCGACTCAGAGCCTCGGAAAAAATGTCCTCTCTGAGTGATGTGTGATGTGACAGCCCTCGCGGGCTGCAGGGGACGAGAAACCAAAGAGGCCACTCCAGGGCCCCTCCCCAGCCTCCTGAGGCCGGCATTTACTTCTGCCAAGAAAGTCCCAGGGATCGAAGGCTGGACAGGGGCTGGCTCCTTCAACCCCGGGCCCCTCCGCCCGGCCACCTCCAGAGCCCACCTCGGGGACGAGACCCCACAGGGCAGGAAACCTTGCAGCTGGCTCTCCCCCAGGACTGAGGCCGCCAGAGAGGTGGCACAGAACCCCTGGGACCATCTGATCACCGACGGCATGATTGGCAGGCAGTGGGCAGGTAAGAGCCGAGCCAGGCTGCTCGAGGCTGAGCCCTGGATCCACACTTAGCCAGATGGAGGAGCTGATCGAGGCACCGGATGTCACTGAGCCTCAGTTCCACACCTGCGCAAGGGGCACTGCGAGCGACCCTGTCTGCCTGGTAGGAGTGGCGAGGTGGTGACATGAGCTGACAAGGACCACAAGCCGCGTGGGCACGCAGGAGACCCCTAGCGGACCAAGCCAGGACGCCTGGCATCCCAGGGCTCGGGAGGCTGAGGCAGGAGGATCTCGAGTTCAAAGCCAGCCTCCGCCAAAGGGAGGCCCTGAGCAACTCAGGGAGACCCTGTCTCTAAATAAAATACAAAACACGGCTAGGGATGGGGCTCAGGGGTCGAGGGCCCCAAGTTCCATCCTTGGAACCAAACAAACAAATAAAAAGTCCCATGTGACTCTAAGGGAAAGGGCTCTTCAGTCAACCCTCCCCCCGAGGTGTCACCCACTCAATGAATACCCACCTGGTGGGTGCCCAGCTCTAGTGAGAGGCGGTCTAGACAGCTTATTAGGGTGCAGCCCCCCAAACACTGGCCACAGAAAACCATAAGGCAGCAAGAGCCTCACAAATCCCTGTGGCTCTTGCCTGTCCCCAGTCCCTTTCTCATGGTGACATTCTGCAGCAGTGGCTGGAGACACGCAAGAGGGCTCTCTGAGAAAGACCTTCTGATTTTCAAAGCATGGAAACTTCCAGCATGCCCAGCTGTCACCTCTGGGAGTTCAGCCACGGTGGCATGTCCCAGGGTCACCTGCTGGGATGTACACAGCAGGACCTGGGCCCAAGTCCACGGGGGCCACTTTCCTTTCTCTGCGGAAGACCATCTTCTCTGTCCCCAAGCCTATCGCTGACACTTCTGCATACAGCAGGTGCCTAATAAACACTCTCAGGGCCCAGGGGGCGGTTCTCGCGGGCTCCTTAGACATCAGTCACCTCGCTCCTCGGACGGGCAGTGGGCCTCGTGCCATCTAGGTTCTGAAAAGCAGCCCCCAGAGCCCCAAGGTCATGGGCAGGCCTCGGACACCCGGTGGACATCTGTCCATCTGTCCGTGTGAGTCTCCTGCCAGGAGAGAGAGCTGCCAGCATTTCCCTGCCCAGAGGCTGGGAAAGGGCTCAGAAGCAGGAAAAGAGGGCTGGTCCCCTCTGTCCCCCGCCGCAGTCCCTGTTCCTATTCTAGTTACTCATAGTCTTGCTCCTCTCCGTCGGGTCCCCGGGCCAGCCACATGGGACCTCCCTGGGCCTTGATCAAAGAGGGGACTCCCCAGCCTGCAGCAGACCCCTGGGTCAGAAACGGCAGCTCAGTGAGACGCACAAGCCTTGCTATGCAAGTTCCAGCTTGGAAGCTGTCCTCCGCCGGGCCACAAGCCAGGGCTCAGGGCCACCCTGCCTCCCCAAGGGGGGTGCCAAACTTTCTATTTTCTTTTCTTTTTTTTTTAAGGTGTCAGGAGCAAGGCCACTGGCTGGACGCACACACTGGGGATTCCCCACAGCAAGAAGGACACTGTCTCTCAGAATTCTCCTATCTCTACGCTCTGTCTGGTCACCAAGGGTGACTTTGAAGAGGAAAAAAAGAAATCTGTCCCCTGGGATGGTGTGGAGGCATCTGCCGACCAACGTGTGTCACTGTTTCCTATGAAAACAGGAACACATGTCTCTGCCCTGGTGCTGCTTCCTTAAGCTACTAGAGAGTTCGCCTGGACAGTTGGGCCTTCTGTCCCCATCCTCGGGCGGGTGAGCAGGAAGGGCTTGACCCTGCAAGCTGTACCAGCTGACCCCCTGGCCAGGGAGGGGACTGGATGATGGAGTCTCAGAGCTAAGGGCAGAGAGCACAAAGAGGCTGCAGGGTCGCTGCTTTCTCAGAGACATCTGCAGAAGGATTCTACCTCCCGGAGGAACAGAAAGCAGGAGTCGGCCACCGCAGCCTGCCACTCACCCACACTCTGCCTGTCCTCCAAGAGCCCAGCAAGCCCACCCGCACTGCCCAGAGTCAGGGCTCCAGGCAGCAGAGTGGCAGGTGAACCCTGGGGTCCATAGCTTGGAGCGGCGCCACCTTGGGCTGGGGGTACACACCCTGCACCCCGCCCTGGGAGTCAGGAACACCCCGCACTCTGGAGCTAGTGCAAACCCTCCCCCTGTCCTTTCTCTCCCAAAGCTTCCCAGGACGCCTGTCCTGAAGATACTGACCACTGCCACTCCCCCTGCCTCACACACGGGGTGCTTTTCTGGACCAACACCAGTGGCCCAGGGGGTCCCGAAGACAGAGGGACAGAGGGCACAGGAACCCCACCCCGCGTCAGGAAAGCCTTAAACCTCGAGCCCCGCCCCAGATGGCACCCGCACTCAAGCCGGCAGGGGCTGCGCTGGGTTCCCACGACACCCGAGGAGCCACACAGCCCGGGGGCCTGGGAGCTCTTGGGGACAGGGGGAAGTCCCTCCCTGACCCCAGCTTAATCCTTGCTCCGAAATAGCCCGGGTAATCCCAGGGCGAGGCGGGCGGGGGAGTTGGCCCCGGGGCTGTGGCGGAAGAGCCCAGGCGACGGGGGACAAGGGCCAGATCGTCCCGGGCTGGACCTTGCACGGGCCCCCTTC